>NC_047106.1:140610147-140940767 GCF_902500255.1 Thalassophryne amazonica
TACATTGTGATTTCCAGTTTTTTTTTTTTTTTTAGATTATGTCTCTCACAGTGGACATGCACCTAAGATGAAATTTTCAGACCCCTCCATGATTTCTATGTGGGAGAACTTGCAAAATCGCAGGGTGGTTAAATACTTATTTTCCTCACTGTATGTTCAGGTTCAGTTTCTCGCGCTGTCTTGCTCCACTGTCACATAGTAGTACGGTACTGGACCCCATGACTCTGTGTCGGAAGCGAGACTGACCCCAGAGTATATCTGTGTATTAAGCCTGAAACACTGCAAACATTATGTCAGACACTTTGTGTGTGTAAATGTTTGTATTGTATTTCCCCTCCCCCACCCACGCCAGGCTCATTTTTGAGTTTAACCTTTATTTAACCAGGTTAGTCCCATTGAGATCCCTTTTGCAAGGGAGACCTGGGCAGTTATAGAGTTTCCAGTTCACCTACCCTACATGTGAAACCCACACAAATGCGTGGGAATCAATCCTATGACCTTGTTACTGTGAAGCAACAGTGCTAATCACTAAGCCACTGGGCTGCTGTTTAGCTGAAGAACTCACCCAACAGCACATCCCTATAAACACAGCTCATGTCAAACATTTGGTTTTCTTTTTGGAGTGAGTGGTGAGTGATTTCATTGGAGCAGGGTGAGATTTGTTCTGAGGCAAATATTCCCTTTGAGGGGGGAGCATCATAGTTCTAAGAGTAAATTGATCACAAACACCAAATTTTACTCCACTTATATTTAGATGTACAATATGGATTGAAAAATGACAGTTTTTAGCAAAAATGTTATGCCTGCAACTGTAAAATGTTAATTTGTAACCATTTTAAAGTTTGGGAGCATGTCTTGGTCCATCCACCACACCTTGGGACACCTCAGGTCCTGAACAAGGCAAAAAAAAAAAAAAAAAGTAAATAAATATATATACTTGGAAACCATTTTGTTTTTAAATGTATTTACTTTTTTTTTATACTTCTGAAGCAGTGGGTGCTAAAAATCTATCACCATTTTTATTTGAGCTAAGTTGGACCAAAATGCATTTGCCACAAACCTAAAAAATCTAATTCATGTGCTGTATTTGAGAAAAATTGTTGTAGGAAGTGAACTGAAATTAGGAATTTGATTAAAACACTGGATGGTGCACACCTGTGCTTTATGTATTAACTGAATGTTCCGTACATTTTTGGGCACTGAAATCACAAAAAATGCAGCGTGCATCTTATCCTTCCAACTGTGTGCCAAATAATTTGTTTGGTTTTGCCTGCTTCAGTCAGTCAGGTTTCAAAGGAGAGATGAGCGTGTCAGACACATGTTGATTCAGAATCAATACAGAATTGAAAACATGCTCAGTTTTTGAGTCTGTTGTGCTCAAATATGACATTCCTTTGGAAAAGTAAATGCGCACACTCTGTCCTTGTATTCCTACAATATCCAGGGACACAGCACCACCAGACAAATAAAATATTCACGACATGTTTTCTTTGTGCTTTCTATAGTGTTAGCACAAAGAATCTGTGACAAACTCTGTGACAGCATGGTGCTTCCACGCTGAAGCTGACCTCCTGGTCAGGAACATGTGACATGCAGTTTTCAAAGTAGCAAGCAGTTTGTAAAAGATTAACACTGGGTCTTGCAGTATTGTGAAGCTAAAGTTTCAGGGTCTGTCAGTGGAAACTGCCTCCTGACCTGACAGCAGAGCAGAACGATGTCAGAGCAAAACGGGTTAATGGAGAGACTTTCCAAGCTGAGGTTTCAGTAATGCTGTGGTTGTCAAATAAAAGCCCATGCCGACTTGTATCCTAGGCCTGTACCTCTGCCTTTGCTACCAAAGACCGACTGCGCTCCCACATGATCAGACACGAAGGAAAAGTGACCTGCAACATCTGTGGGAAAATGCTGAGTGCCGCCTACATTACAAGTCACCTGAAGACACACGGGCAGGCCAGCTTCAGCAACCCCTGTAACAACAACAAAGGTAGGCTGCACCAGTCCCACCTCCAAACTGCTTCATTTAACACTCGAACCTTTCAGTTCTGACCACACCAGCTCAACACACTCTGAGCCTGTTGGGCACACGATTGACCAGATTTTTAGAGGCTTGGACAGGGACTGTTTTTGTAATCTCGCCTCTTTACTCAGTCACTCTAGAGTTCAGATCAAATGGGGAAGACGTTCTTGTCGATTTTCAGCTTTAATTGAAGGGATTCAGCAAAAATATCCCATGAATCATTTTGAAATTTCAGCCATTTTTATGCACGGTCCCTCCATCTTCAGAGGCCCAGAGTTGTTGTGTTTTGGGCTGTACGCGGTCTCTGTGTCGCCACAGTGGATCCAGAACAGACATTTAGCTGATGGTGATGGCAAAAGATTAAATCTAACCCCAGTCTGAGACGATGATGGCTGTCGAGGTTCATCTCACTCTCCAACACGCGAAACTCCACGCCTGTTTCACCCTTTACAGACTCTCACACATGCTCAGCTGTTTCCAGATGTTATCACAGCAGGCTTTGTGGTCCACAGAAACGCCACATGAAGCTGATTTTTAGCCAGCTGAGGTTTTCCAAAGAAATATTTGAGCTGGTTTGGAGTTGAATTTCATCCGAGTCGTGCCGATGAGGAGCAGCCATGATCCAACACGCCCATGTTTCACCTCGTGGATGGTTCCTTCAGGAGGTGGCAGTGGACTGCTTGTCTGCCTGGGTAGTGGCCATCCGGAAGCCCAAGTGGTTCTGTGCTGCATTGGATGCAGCACTGTGTGGTACCAGTGCTGCTCACAGACCCGACCTGAATCTCAGTCAAGCAAAACACAAACCTCTTCAAGCAGCAGGAGACTTTCAGGTTGATGTTGAAGACTTGAGACTGGGGGTCTTAATGTTACTGAAAATTTAAATGAGGCACCAGCATACACTTTGCATTGTATAAAAGTTTAAACACTTTTGTTTTTTTTTCCATGAGAGAATTTGTGAACTAATCATGTCATCATAAATGTATCAAATGTATATTTGTAAAAGCTGTTTGTCATATTTTGTTTTTATATCTACAAGTTTACTGTAAGTGTATCAGGTCAGTGCAGGACAGACTTGATCTCTTCAATGAAATTAATGAACAAAAAATACTTTATGGATATGTATCAGCAGGACAGTGGTCAGAAAAATCCATACTACTCGATTAGTAAAAATAAAAAAAAAAACAGCATGGAGTTATATACTCATTTACAACAGAATCTGTGCCAACAGTGCATGTTTTCCTCCTCCAGATAACACACTGCTCTTGGGCGCCACTGCTGCTGCAAACAGCTTACAAAGTGAATAAATAATTAGCCTAAAAGCTAAATAGTTAAATACCAAGCAGCATGAACTGCATGCAGTCATGGCAGCACAAAGTGGAAAATGGGCTGCATTTACAGTGCATCCAGAAAGTAATCACAGCACTTCACTTTTCCACATTATGTTACAGCCTTATTCCAAAAGGGAGTAAATTAATTTTTCCCCCTCAAAATACTACTCACAACACCCCATAATCATAGCATGAAAAACATTTTTTGAAATGTTTACAAATTTATTTAAAATAAAAAACTAAGAAACCACGTATACATAAGTATTCACACCCTTTGCTCAATACCTTGTTGATGCACGTTTGGCAGCAATTACAGCTTCAAGTCTTCTTGAATATGATGCCACAAGCTTGGTGCACCTATTTTTGAGCAGTTTGGGCCCCAATCCTCTTTGCAGCACCTCTCAAGCTCCATCAGGTTAGATGGGGAGCGTCGGTGCACAGACATTTTCAGATCTCTCCAGAGATGTTCAATCAGATTCAGGTCTGGGCTCTGGCTGGACCACTCAAGGACATTCACAAAGTTGTCCTGAAGTCACTCCTTTGATATCTTGGCTGTGTGCTTAGGGTCATTGTCCTGCTGAAAGATGAACCCTCGCCCCAGTCTGAGGTCAAGAGCGCTCTGGAGCAGGTTTTCATCCAGGATGTCTCTGTACATTGCTGCATTCATCTTTCCCTCAATCCTAACTAGTCTCCCAGTTCCTGAAAAACATCCTCACAGCATGATGCTGCCACCACCATGCTTCACTGTAGGGATGGTGCCTGGTTTCCTCCAAACATGACACCCAGGAGTTCAATCTTTGTCTCATCAGACGAGAAAATTTTGTTTCTCATGGTCAGAGTCCTTCAGGTGCCTTTTGTCAAACTCCCGGTGAGCTGCTATGTGCCTTTTACTAAGGAGTGACTTCCGTCTGGCCACTCTACTATACAGACCTGATTGGTGGATTGCTGCACACATGGTTGTCCTTCTGGAAGGTTCTCCTCTCTCCACAGAGGAATGCTGGAGCTCTGACAGAGTAACAGTCAGGTTCTTGGTCACCTCCCTTAGTAAGGCCCTTCAACCCCAATTGTTCAGTTTAGATGGGCAGCCAGCTGTAGGAAGAGTCCTGCAGGATCTGACCTGGATCTGAGGCCACTGTGCTCATTGGGACCTTCAAAGCAGCAGAAATGTTTCTGTACCCTTCCCCAGATTTGTGCCTCAAAACAATCCTGTCTCTGAGGTCTACATACAATTCCTTTAACTTCATGCCTGGTTTGTGCTCTGACTGTCAACTGTGGGACATTATATTATGTAGATTGGTGTGTGTCTTTCCAAATCATGTCCAATCAACTGAATTTACCCTTTGTGGACTCCAGTTAAGGTGTAGAAACATCTCAAGGAGGATCAGTGGAAACAGGATGCACCTGAGCTCAGTTTTATGGCAAAGGCTGTGAATACTTAGGTTTTTTATTTTATTTTTTTTTTTTTTATTAATATTAATATTATTATTATTATTATTTCATAAATTTACAAAAATGTAAAAAAAAAATTCATTATGGGGTATTGTGTAAAATTTTGAAGGGAAAAATGATTTCATCCATTTTGGAATAAGACTTACAAAATGTGGAAAAAGTGAAGCGTTGTGAATTCTTTCTGGATGCACTGTATATTAGCACTTGTCTGTCTGAATTGGAAGATCAGAGCACTTTACTTACAATGATGCCTCGCATTCAGCCATTCTCTCTCTCTTACACACACACACACACACTTGAATCACACGACCACGTGCTGTTGGTACTTTCACAGATCTTGCAGCATTTGCGTCCAGTCTACAAGATGTAGCTGTCAGCCATGAATCTGACCGTCGTCTGTCATGTAAACAGGAATGTGAATGGAACATTCTCACATCTCATCGAAGTATTATCTTTTATATGTATGACAGCTGAAGAGACCCTTGTCGTTTGATTGGAGGATTTATGCAGTCACCATTAGCCCCGTTGTCTGCCCGTTTTCACTAGTGTGCCTTTTTGGTGCTTCCCGTTTTGCACTGTTGTGCATCTCCATGACAACACAACACGCTTGACACATAAATGCAGCAAGACTGCACGGCTCCATTACCTTCTCGTGAAAACGCTTCCACGATGGTGTAACCTGCAGCTGCAGTGTTTGTGCGATGAAACAAACAGCTGATTAAATGAGCGTCTGTTCAGAGCGACGTGCACACACGCAGTCAGATTTAATCTCGACTCACCTTTCAGTTGAACCACTGTCAGTCACTTCAGGAAATCATCCAAACACACAAGATCAGTCTGTGCTGCCCTCAAAAAGTTCCACCCACGTGTGACAGTCCATCCTTAATTATTAAATGATGAAGCAGAAAATTCCCAAACTGCTGACTTCACGCTCTGGACACTCGAATAAAGTGTAGTTTATCATCTGATCACAAAACGTCGTCCCAAACACTGAGGCTAATGTACAATAGCTCAGGCTAACTTCTCCTACTCCCAAGCTCGTAACATCAAGACGAACAGCGCCACACACAAAAGAGAGGGAGAAAAACAAAACTATTTCTTCAGAAATAACATTTTAACTGGAATACCACACTTGGAAAAAAGAAGGACTTTTTTTTTTCCCTTTTTGGAGAAAGCCCTATTTTCTAGAAGAATATGAAGAAAACGGTTTAATTAAAAAAAAAAAAAATGTATTAAAGAGAAGTTTTCAAAAGCTCATTTTTAAAATGTTTTATTGCGTTACATGTACACCTCACATATGATCATCTGTGCAGTGGCTTCAAGAAGCACTTTACTGCATTGTGTGACTCATTTATAAGCTCGTTAGCTGTGATCTTTAAAGTGTGGGTGACACCAAAAAATGTGCACAAATCATCATTAAAAATGATGAACTGTTGATTTTAAAAAATCCTGAACAAAGAAGTCGATAAGTGCATGGGTGAAGATTAAAGAACAGCTGTCTGAAGCCTGCACTCTATTTCAGCCCCTCAGCCGCGGCCATATTGTTGCTACGTCATCCAAAGAGCGGGACCCTGCTCAGCGTGCCGCTCTCATTGGAGGGGCATCTCTGCTATTTTGGCATTGTGGGATACAGCGGGGGTCGAGCTGTTTTCGGGCGATTTCTTTATTTATCTTTTTAAGTCCAGTCTAAATGTGATCCTGAATAAGCTGTGGGGGATGCAGCCTTATGGTTTTGAGCCTTATTTAGACCACAATGAGGGAGACTAAACCTTCAGTCTGACAACAGTGATGATATTGGCAGAGTTCAGAACATAGAATGGTGATTATAAAATAAATAATGCAGACACTTTCAGCATGCGGGTGGAGGTGATGAACTGTTTTTTTTTTTTTTTTTTTGCCAGCTCTTTGGTTGTAATCAACTGATTAAAAAAGTTTGTTTTACTTTCTGTGACATCAGAAAAGGTGATTGAGGAAGTGTAGTTTTTTTTTTTCTTAGAAACAGGTGCATACTTTTCAAATCTGAAAAATCCAATCTACTTTATTTATATAGCACATTTAACAAGGCGTTCCAAAGTGCTGCACATAGAATCACGATAGATAAAACCCCAATAGTCAAGAAATAAATTAAAAATAAGTAAAATAACAATAAAAATAATTAAAACATGCTAAGATAAAAAAAAAACCTAATAAAATCAACAGAAATAAATACAGCATACAAAAGATAAAACCAATAAAATGAACCTAGATAGAAAAAAAACAAACAAACGATAAAACAAAGGACCACACAACTCACGCAGTGTTAAGTGACAGAATAAAAGTGGGTCTTCGGACGAGACTTAAAACACTCCACTGTGGGGGCTGTTGCGGACGTGGAGGGGCAGAGCGTTCCAGCGTCTGGGGCCAGCGACAGAGAAAGCCCCGTCCCCCCTGATTTTAAGTCTCGTCTTAGGCACCATAAGCTGAAAATGGCCCTCAGACCTCAGAGTACGCGCCGGAGAGTAAGTTTATAGGAGGTCAGTAATGTATTGAGGGGCCATTCCATTCAAAGCTTTAAAAACCAACAATAAAATCTTAAAATCAATTCTAAAATTAACAGGAAGCCAGTGCAAAGATGCAAGAACTGGGGTTATGTGATCATGCTTCCAGGCCCCTGTTAAGTCGCACTGCAGCATTCTGGACTAACTGCAGACGGGAAAGACCCCGTTGGCTGATGCCGAAATAAAGTGCATTACAGTAGTCTAGACCAGTGATTTTCAACCTTTTTGAGCCGCGGCACCCTTTTTATATTTACAAAATCCTGCGGCACACCACCAACCAAAATATTATAATTCTATTACCTCTGGTTTTGCGCAAAACCCAATTATCGCAATAGAAAATTGATACAGAAAACACCGCATTTTGAAAATTCTCAAGCATTTTGCGCTCTGATCTCAAGTGTTTTTTTTTTTTGTTTGTTTTTTTTTTAGACGTGTCGACACTTTTATTCACAATAATCTGCCACTCTAATATTCACGGAGCGCAGAGGCTGCCTTCAGCGAACCCAGTTGTGAGCGAGAAGGCCCAGGTCTGACCACGGTGACATCAACGGAGGTCAGGCTGCCTTCCCCGCACACCTCCACAGCCAACGCGGTTTCTCCTTCCCCAGAGGAGCCGTGAGCAGCTGAGATTCACACTGTAGTCAGCAGCCCGTAACCATGGAGACGCACAATGCTATGTGCGCAAGTATGTCTATTATACTATAGTACAGCGCTTTGCTGCCATCTACTGGAATAAAAGAGCATTACATCATCTGCCACACTATTACACCCGATAATGGTGATATTTGATAATTGCCCACGGCACCCCTGACAATCGATCACGGCACCCCGGTTGAGAATCACTGGTCTAGACGACTTGAAATAATAGTACACAACTTGTTCAAAAAGGTTAAAGGATAAAAACGGTTTTACCTTTGATAAAAGATGGAGATGATAAAAGCACGATTTCAAAACACAACACAACACACATTAATTTGTTTACCAAGTTTAAAATTGCTGTCTATGGTGGCGCCGAGGCTGGTGACTTTGGGATGTACAAAATCCTTGAGAGGCCCCATGTCAATGACGGTACTTCGAAACAACCGCTGTTTTGCCCTCATTAAGTTTTAAAAAACTCTGATAACCAAGGCTTGACGTCACACAGACAGTCGAGTAGGGATGTCAGGGGGCAAAGGCTGTTTTTAGAACTAAGCATGTAGACATGACAATCATCAGCATAAAAATGGTAGGCCATGCCATGTTCTGTCCCTCGTGTCATTTTTCATGACAAAAAAAAAAAAAAAATCAGGTATTTTTGAAATAAATCTCATTTCCTTGTTGAATACAGTTAGTGTAGCATAACGTGTTATTAAATATTAAACCAGTCACAGAAGGAGTAAATACATAGTCCTACCTTTTTGTTTCAGTGAGATCATCATTACAGTCTGATGAAAACGTATCCAAATTTGGAAAATGACATCTGAAAATAAATCAGAACTAGACCCGCCGCTTCTAATTTAGAAGCGTGTCCACAATTTATTCATCAACCTATATCAAAGATGTCAGTCATGACTCACCTTTTTGTGCCAATTAAAGTCTCTAAATAGGACTCTTTTTCTGTGAGAATTGTCCACCGCTTCACACGGACAGTTTTTATTTGTTCGTCAGTAATGTGCCTTTTTTTGTTGGGCAGCCAACGACGCGGTACTCTGCCGTGTACTGGAACCTCAATATTTCCTGCTTCTCTGGTTCGTAAACTAAAGTTAGTGTCCCTCATGAAAATAATAATAATGACATCCTCCGCTTTGTGTGTGTTGCGGGATTTGCTGCAGCAGAAAGACTGATCATTCCGGAATCAGTAACTTCGAAGCGAATTGCCGTTTTAAATCAAATGACACCTCTTTCCAAATGATGTAAAATGGACCGCATACTACAACTGACCAAAACTGTTTTTCCCCAAAATGAGACGTCCGCCCTTCCATCGGGGAGAACCTATCCTGGTGTCACAGTCTCAGCACTCCAGGCTGAGCACAGCTGCGCGCCACGCACAAGTATTGCATTGGAGATCGGGGCTAAAGTAACATTCTTCATTTAGATCCCTATGAAACACTATTGCCTGCATTGTGAAGGCCAAATTTTAAGTAAGGCCATAGTTTTTTTTTTTTATATATATATATATATATATATATCTTTGTTACAGTCTTACTTTAAAGCCAGAAGAAACGAGGTATCAGACCAAAACATGGAAGAGTGTAGAAATGTGTCACTGCATAGGAGCTTATTTATACACAGCAGTTTACTATAGAAAATCCTTACAAATGGGGACCAATTTTATTCACTTTATACATGCTTCCCTTAGGCAGTATTATTAGACGGTATTGCTTAAATTTTCATTGTTACGCAGATGATACCCAGCTTTATCTATCCATGAAGCCAGAGGACACACACCAATTAGCTAAACTGCAGGATTGTCTTACAGACATAAAGACATGGATGACCTCTAATTTCCTGCTTTTAAACTCAGATAAAACTGAAGTTATTGTACTTGGCCCCACAAATCTTAGAAACATGGTGTCTAACCAGATCCTTACTGTGGATGGCATTACCCTGACCTCTAGTAATACTGTGAGAAATCTTGGAGTCATTTTTGATCAGGATATGTCATTCAAAGCGCATATTAAACAAATATGTGGGACTGCTTTTTTGCATTTACGCAATATCTCTAAAATCAGAAAGGTCTTGTCTCAGAGTGATGCTGAAAAACTAATTCATGCATTTATTTCCTCTAGGCTGGACTATTGTAATTCATTATTATCAGGTTGTCCTAAAAGTTCCCTAAAAAGCCTTCAGTTAATTCAAAATGCTGCAGCTAGAGTACTGACGGGGACTAGAAGGAGAGAGCATATCTCACCCATATTGGCCTCTCTTCATTGGCTTCCTGTTAATTCTAGAATAGAATTTAAAATTCTTCTTCTTACTTATAAGGTTTTGAATAATCAGGTCCCATCTTATCTTAGGGACCTCGTAGTACCATATCACCCCAATAGAGCGCTTCGCTCTCAGACTGCAGGCTTACTTGTAGTTCCTAGGGTTTGTAAGAGTAGAATGGGAGGCAGAGCCTTCAGCTTTCAGGCTCCTCTCCTGTGGAACCAGCTCCCAATTCAGATCAGGGAGACAGACACCCTCTCTACTTTTAAGATTAGGCTTAAAACTTTCCTTTTTGCTAAAGCTTATAGTTAGGGCTGGATCAGGTGACCCTGAACCATCCCTTAGTTATGCTGCTATAGACGTAGACTGCTGGGGGGTTCCCATGATGCACTGTTTCTTTCTCTTTTTGCTCTGTATGCACCACTCTGCATTTAATCATTAGTGATCGATCTCTGCTCCCCTCCACAGCATGTCTTTTTCCTGGTTCTCTCCCTCAGCCCCAACCAGTCCAGCAGAAGACTGCCCCTCCCTGAGCCTGGTTCTGCTGGAGGTTTCTTCCTGTTAAAAGGGAGTTTTTCCTTCCCACTGTAGCCAAGTGCTTGCTCACGGGGTCGTTTTGACCGTTGGGGTTTTACATAATTATTGTATGGCCTTGCCTTACAATATAAAGCGCCTTGGGGCAACTGTTTGTTGTGATTTGGCGCTATATAAAAAAATTGATTGAATTGAATTGAAATGTTTTTTTCAAGATTAATTTTTTTCAAGATTAATTTCTGATTACATTTTAAAGTTTAAAGAAAACACCAAAGAAGCTTCAGCGGAGTCGAAGCCTAAGCAGTCCACGAACCCCGGTTTCTTAAGGTGATTGCCCCCCTTACGCTGAGGAAAAACATCCTGCTGAGAACCCTGCCATTAATTGCATCTGTGTCTTTCAATTTGCAGCATCTCATCTGCTGCACGCAAAGAGTGTAGGAAAAAAATCTGAATATTTGTCTTCAGTAACAACACACCGGGAAAGCATTAATTTCAAACTGTTATTTAATTTTAGTATTAAATACTCAGGAATAAAAATTACATATCATGTCACCTACACTTTAACCCCCTGTGTGCCTTATAAGTAAATAATGCCACGCTTAAATTCATTTGGTCTTTTCTTGCATCAAGAGGTAAATGCAAGTTGTATTCCGGTGCGACTATTAGAGGTCTTTTTTTCCACGCTCTCTTAAAGAGGTGTTTTTGGACAGGTGCGTCTTGTACTCCAGTGCGACTTATACTTGGAAAATACGGTAGTTTGCACAGTCTGTAATGTGACCAAGGGGTGATGGGGCCCTAGCCATACTTGACAGCATTGTTACAATGCAGTTGGACAAACTATATAATGACACAGTTTCTAACACACACTGTTTTTATTATTTATTCATTATCATTATGATCATTTTTCATTATTTGGTAAAGTGAAAGTTTTCATATCTGCAAAAATAACACCAATCTGAAATGTGTCTGAAAGGCTCATATCAGCCGAGATTGGCTGGGCTGTAATGAGATGCACTTTTTATTTATTTATTTCTAATGTTATTTTTGGGGGGTAGGAGTGAGATGGGTTTTAATGGATAATTCAGTGTTGAGACAGTCAGTCTTCCCGTCACAATGCCGATAAGCTACAGTTGATTCCCAGATGACCGCACTACTGCCCTGTACTTTTGTAACTCCGTATGTGTCTGTATTTCTGAATAGGCATAAGTGACTGGCAGTGGAACCACTCAGGGCCACGAAAAGGTAATCCCGTAGCTAGTAGCCGAAACCCCGAAACACTCAAATTATCCTTCTGCAAAGCAGTAGTGGCCGATTGAACCCTGTTATTTAACAGAGGACTGGTGCTGTTCTGAGGTCCTGTATCCTCTGATGTGCTCATTTAGGTTAAACTTCATGAAGCAGGATCAATAGAATAATCAGGTAAATGAAAAGCGCCATTAAAGAAATGGCTACAAGTTTTACTCATCTGTAACTTCTGCCTTGTTCACCGTAGTCATTGCACAGATTTGGTTCAGCTGCTCACAACAACATTGTTGATTCCCGTCTGTTAAAGACAGCTGATTTCTGGGAAGGTCACAGTCAAGGCATGACTAAGTTTTTAACATGGAACCTTTCAAAACGCTGATCCTGAAAGCCACCTGGAGTGGCCAGAAAGTCTATTCTGTCACAGAGTGAGCATCCAGCTTTGGGCATACACGGACCTGACAGTTCTTGATCATTTTATGCTGTTTAAAATCAGTGTTCTGCTTTACATATATCAGGTTAGCTGGTTAGTCGATTGATCCTGCTTTTTGAATTTACCCCTCAGGTGAGTTGACGGTAGGAGAGATTTTAAATAACTCCTTCCAAGTCCTAATTGACAACTCTCAATCCAGAGGTAGGTTTCTTCAACAATACTACCACAGTTGGCATTATGCATTCATGATCTGTTGACCTTTTCAGTGGCCCAGCTCAACGGCAAGGAGCCGAGAGCAATGTTGCTTATCCCTAGTTTGGATGGGTAGTATAGGTAGACCAGGCAGACCAGACGCTAAATTCACTCCTTATCATTTCTTCCACCTCTCTCTTTTTACAC
Source organism: Thalassophryne amazonica (assembly GCF_902500255.1). Taxonomy (NCBI): domain Eukaryota; kingdom Metazoa; phylum Chordata; class Actinopteri; order Batrachoidiformes; family Batrachoididae; genus Thalassophryne; species Thalassophryne amazonica. Next base: position 140,622,994 of record NC_047106.1, read on the forward strand.
AGATACCAACAGTGTACACAACTCTGCCACCAACACTCCAGTCACCAGCTCGGTGGCCATCACCTCGGCTGTCAACCGCACCGCCAATGCCAGCAACCCGGTCACCATCGCTGCTCAGATGAACATCGCCACCAGCACAGTCAACATCACCTCGCCAGTCAACCTGCAGCACCCGGTCACCATCACTGGCCCCGTCAACCTGGCTTCAGTCAACATCCCCACCACGGCTCACATGAATATTGCCCACCCAGTCGCCATCACCACCCCCATGCCGATGAATATTACAGGCCCGCTCAACATCGCCATGAGGCCCATGGAGAGCATGCCTTTTCTGTCCCAAGTCTTGCCTTCCTCCCCTCCTTGGTAGAGTTTCTACTCCACATGTAGCAGTTGATCATGTTTTTACTGCCTGCAAAAAGGAGGGACTTGTCAAATGTCAAGTTCCATCAAAATGAGCTGATAGTCTAGTCAACCTTTTTTCTTTTTTTCCTTCTTCAGCAAATGTAATACAAGCACATTTCAATAGAGCGCACACCTCTGCCAGTAGAGGACTAACTGGTGACACCATTGTTATCTCTTCTAATGACAGAGGAGCAACGTTATCTGTAGGATTTATGGATGCTTCAAGGTTTGTTATGGACAAAAGGAAAACCTCTGACAGATATAAAGCAATAAGACGATATGAAACAGGGCCAGGTCACCAACAAAACGGAATCAGTTCTTCCCTGACCAAACAGGCCTTTTTGAGGTTTGTTGTCTGCAGATGGATATGGGAGTGGGGTTAATGTCTTCAGGTTGCCAGTGTGTTGGAAGGCCAACAGTCTAGTCCTTAATTGGTCTCAAGTGCATTCATTTGGACTCCGAAAACAAAGCCTGCAGATGGCAAGAACATGCCCACTCCACGCAGAATATGTCAGGGAGAAGAAGGCAACAGCGCTAACCTGTAAGTTGCCATATTTCACAGTTACCGTCTCAATCGCCAAAAATGGCAGTACACATTGCATAATGCTTTCTTCTGTGTCTATAGTGGGTTGGTTTTGTGCATTTTGAAGGTTTGTAGAAAAGTAGTTTTATGCCAAAGATTTTAGTGGAAAATGAGGGAAACCCTTTACGTCAGCAGACCATCATAGGAAAAAAACCTACATTCTCCTAAAGATAGTGAAATAGTAAAAAGCTCCTCGTTGCCACTACAGCAGCACCATATGGCTCTGGTCGTGTCAGGTGCCAAATAAGCCTGGATACTGATGATTTATGTGCTGGTAGAACACTAATTATAGGCACTTTGCTATTACAGGGAGTACATCTTGAATCTAGACTTTCCCAGCTTCCAGGAACCAGTTCCAGCTGCGAGCTCAGGTTCTGCTTATGCTGTAAAAGCACTAAATCTTACCAAGTTTGTCTCATTTCCAGCCAAAATGTCTAATCTACTCTTGATATAAGACAAAACCATTCAACAAGTAACATTTCAGTCAGATAAGGACTTTTTAGATTATACATACTGCAAATCTTAAGTGAAATAGGCTATGAAACATTTTGTCATTGAACTAAAACATTTTTGTTTTTAATTTTAAGTTATTTGTAAAAGAAACACTTCCTCATAGTCATAAAACAAAGTTCAAAATGAGCTCTCTCTGCTAATTTCAAAATCTTAACGCATCAGGAAGTGCATCTGGTGTAAAACCTGTGCCAGTTGAACATGCAGAACCGCTTCAGGTTTGCTGCAGTGACCCAGAGTGCAAACAAGGGGGCAGCCAAAGGGACTTAGTTTTACTTCAAGAAATTAAGTGAATTTTCAGTTGCTACATTGGCATATTTTAAACTTGTAATTAAGTTTTAGCTTCTAATAAGTTAAAGACCTTATCTTTCTAATCTTGTTACAAGTTGAGAATGCCTTATTTTCATGTCGAAAAATCTACCAATGGAACAAGTGAAAATTAACTGAGGATTGCTTGAAATTAGAGCAGAACGTGGTCAGCTGTATTTTACTGGTATTGTGCTGTTTTGTTGAGAAATAACAGCAGCTTAAAATTCCACGTGTATTATCTAGAAACTGGTCACATCTCACTGAAAGTTTACTTAAGCAGAGTTAACTTTGTCTTACGTATATATGACATATTTTGGCTAGATATTAGACACACATTCTCTGTAGGATTTATTTATTTTTATTTATTCCCCCCCATGTCATTTCTACCCACCTATAAAATGATTGATTGCTGTAGGAAAACGAAGCGGTTACCACAACGCTTTGTACTAGCAAATTTTATCCTAAAAACTCCCAAGAGTCTCACTTTGTTTTTTTTATTTAAATGTTATATTTATGAATTTTAAAAGGATACTGTTGCACTTCTTGTGCTGTCAGTGACAATATGTACGGCAATGTATTTTAAACGATAGAGACAACTATTTGTGTCACTTGGATTTACAGACACGAGCTGAAGCATGGCTTCTTAAACCAGCCCTGGTCACAGGAATCCAAATCGTTGTCGTTCACTTCCTTACAAATAAAACAAGACATTTAATTCAAATTTTGACTATAGTCCGTTATGCTGGGTTGCAGTTAGCTCCTTCATATACGGAGTTGGACTACCAATATGTAGACCTGGGTTTGAGTCCCAGGCATGTTGCCTGTGTCCTTGGACACTTCATCTGCATCATCCCAGTCCACCCAGCTTTAAATGGGTACCATCCCTGACTGATGGACTGGCGTCATCTTGCCTTCAGATCAGCTTGGTTGCGTGTCTGTCTTTTTGGTGGTGTTGCAGAACGTACGTAGTGGTGCCTCACTCATCACCACTCTTAATTGCTGGAAGCTTGGCTGCTGTGGTTTCCGGTCCAGAAAGCTCAAGCCTGAAGATGAGGCGCCTGCTACTGTGAATATTTTGCTTTGATCCCACTGGTGGAATTGTGCGTAGTCAGCAGAGCAGGTACTACTCCCTATGGTGGAAAAGCACCTTATGTCACAGTGTTGGCTGAAAGTATTAAACACACGCTGTTATTTATTTCAATATGACATTTTATTGTTACACTGTTGTTTAGCTGGAGGTCATTTCACTGCTTCCATCATTTAGGTTGACAAGGTCGAACTCCCACCACTTGGCAGTTAATACATTATCAGCTGTTACATAGCCTGTGTACACAACGGCGCCCCCTCAGTGCCAGTTTTCAGACTGAGGGCGCTCTGCGACCATAAAGCACAGTCCGTTTAGGGAAGTGTTGTCCTCCCAAACGACTGTGTTCCCGCTACACATAGCTGCGGACAGCTAGCCCTGTTTTCAGTTTGGCTTTAGTTGCTGAAAGAGTAGTACTTCAAAATGACCAGGATCAGGTTTCCCACAAGTATCTTCACAGATGAGCCTGTAAATTTTAAAACACTTTAGAGAAAACTTGGCCCAGTTCAGCTGGATATCAGACCAGTGACTTTAGATGTGAAGCTCATCAGCGTTTCTGGGCTTGTTCTTGAATGTTTCCTCTTTCAGTAAATTTTTGTTTCATGCTGTTTATATCTTAGTGAACCTATCAGTATTTTAAAGGTTTAAGTACAACATAAGTTTTGTTCATGGTGGTGGTAGCGACGTCTCAGAGGCTCCTGTTTAGGTCTGTTTGAGATCTGTTGGAGGGTCGTCCCTCAGCACTGCTGGATTCCTCCAAACAGTATTGGGATCTGCTAGGGAATACTTCCTGTATAAGGTACAATAAGAAAAATGCACTGCAAACATGTCACCGGTGTAACAGTCCAGAATGTACCCTCTGCCTGGACTGTACCTGGGGTTCAAGTTAGGCTAGCCTGGTTTATATTCTGGACTGGTTCCAGTTTATGCCCGGGAATATTAATTGGGAAGGCGACTTCATATCCCACCAGGTGTTTTGGACATTTATACTTCAGAATCCAATTTATTGCCAAGTAAGTTTGCACATACAAGGGATTTGATCTGCCGTTATTGATGGATAAACAATAAGAACAAGAAAACAAAAAACACTTCTGTAAGAAGTAAGAGTCAGACAGGCACTACTACATTCACTATTAAATATAAATACGAGGTCTGTGAGAAAAGAATCTGACCTTTTTATTTTATGCAAAAAATATACAGATTTGATTCATATGTTTTTACGTCAGCCAAGCTTGATCCTTCGTGCGTATGCGTGAGTTGCGTCATTCGCCTGTGGGCAGGCTTTGAGTGAGCACTGGTCCACCCCTCTCATCGTTGTTTCATTGCAAGGAAATGGCGGAATGATTTGGGCTTTTTTTCCATCAGAATTTTTTCAGAAACTGTTAGACAGGCAGCTGGAAACCATTCGAAAAATGTATCTGGCTTTCGGGGAAACTTTTACGGGCTTCACAGAGAATGAGTGTTACTACAGCTTTAAGGACTGCCCACAATGGCGCACGCCGCGCCGCGCTCCGAGCCACCATCGAGAGGCAGAAACCACCACATCATTTCTAAATGGATCACTGTGTGGAGCCGGGACCATCGTGTGCAATTTCTCTGGTTATCACAAGAGCTGGACATCAGCTATTTTCCGTCAGATTTCACTTTGAACCATAGATTTTGTCATGGGAAGCCGCGCGGAGGCTTCGTGCGCCACGACCGATTCGCTGATGAAGCGAGACAAAGGAACACCTCCGTTTCGGAGTGTTAAAGGACAAGTTGGGACAAGCCTATCTCTCCACAATTTCTCTTATACTCACTCGACTGGTAAGCACTGAAAGCCGAGATAGGCATGTCTCAAAAAACTCACGCATGCGCACGAAGGTTCAAGCTTGGCTGACGTAAAAACATATAAATCAAATCCATATATTTTTTGCATAAAATAAAAAGGTCGGATACTTTTCTCACAGACCTCGTACACCATAGTGGAGTGGGGCTGTGGAAAGACGGGATTGAAGTACAGATGTAAAGTACCTTTCAGTACAGGGATGACCAATCGGTACTGTGTGGTTGTGGGTGAGGCAGGGTAAGTGGGGATCTCTGGGTTACTTATTAGTCTGGGGTAGTCTTGATAAGGACGGATCTAAAAATATACATCAAAGAGCAAAACCGTTTCCCATTAGACAGTGTTTGAGCTGCCAGTGGTGGAGTGGAATCGGTGGGGGAATTGGTCCTTTAACGTTTTCCTGGAAGACCCCTGGCAGCCCTCTGCACTTCCCAGAATGCACCGTGGTGCCAGCAGAGTTCCGGCGTCTCAGTGCATGTAAACAATGACTAACGAGGATGTGGATGGCAAATTCACAGGCGATGATGATGAAACGTTCTCCCAAGTTGAGAGGCCGTGCCCCGATGTCTTGTTGTCCATACTTCACGGCGTGGTTTTTTACATTGTGCCCTGAACCGGATCTGCTGAAACCGGCCTCTCACGCGAGTCATGGACCGCGAGATGGTGCGAGATTCACAATTGCGAAACCCAAAATGAAGGGTGACTGAAAGCGAACTTACCTTTTGAGCATTCTCTAAAGCTGAGGAAATGTTTAGACAAAAAGTTTATCTAAATGAGCAAGTTAACAAAATAAAGACACCAGGACTGTATTGTGTGAAGAGAGATGGGGAACTTTCTGCACTCATGTCACCATCAAACATGTACGCAGAAACTGACTTTCACAATAAAAGCCCTATGTATGCATTGCTGCAACAATGATATACTGTGTGTGTGTGTGTATATATATATACACACACACACACACTAGGGTGGCCCTCTACAGTATACCAAAAATAAAAATGTGACTTTAAGGTGATTCCTGACAAATTTGTTCATCTTAATGAGGTAAATGTTTTGTGCAAAATTTTATTTCAGTTGGATTGTAACCACTGCTGCCCACAGGGTGGAAATTGCAATAGTTGAGCATATTAGTGCAAACCAGCAATAGTATGTACCTGTTCACAAATGAAATACACACTGAAACAACAATCCTTTCTCCTTTAACTGACCACACAGGAGAGATAAGATTTTACATGTCACTGTCCACCTATTTGGTTAAAACAGTCACGGGACGTTTGGTTCTGATTTTGTTCACCTCTGGGAGCTGACGTTGATGCCACTCAACAGCTTGCAGCAGGTGTTGGCGCTGCTGTTCATCCTTCGTTAGGATCTGATTGTAATCCTGGATAAATGCAACTCCTCACTCAGCTAAATCATTGACAGCAGCAACATTATCCAGAACCTGCTGTAAGAACTGGAGTGATGTGTCGTCTTCCCACTCTGAGGGTCCTTGAGGAGGACGTCCATGGTGACGTTTAATGCCTCAAAAATGCGACCTGAGGCAGACGTAACAAAATCTGCCAAGAATAAACTCGTATATCCAGTCCAGAACTCAAAATGTCACTCGCATGTCATGAAAAACGGGCCGGGCGGCAGTGGGTAATATTTTTCAAATCTCACGAAATTTCACCCAATTTATTTTTCCCCTAAAGGAACCAAAAAAATAAAATAACACAATGAAGCAGTTGAAGACCACCCTGATATATGTATGTATGTATGTATGTACACACAAACATACAGTGAGGCAAATAAGTAGTTTTGCAGGTTTTCCCACCTGCAAAGAATGTAGAGGTCTGTATTTTTTATCGTAGGGACACTTCAACTGTGAGAGAATCTAAAAAAATTCTGAAAATCACATTGTATGATTTGCATTTTACGAGTATTGCATGAAAGAAGTATTGATCACCTACCAACCAGCAAGAATTCTGTCTCTCACAGACCTGTTAATTTTTCTTTAAGAAGCCCTCTTATTCTGCACTCTTTACCTGTATTAATTGCACCTGTTTGAACTTGTTACCTGTATAAAAGACACCTGTTCACACACTCAATCACACTCCAGCCTGTCCACCATAGCCAAGACCAAAGAGCTGTCTAAGGACACCAGGGACAAAACTGTAGACCTGCACAAGGCTGTGATGGACTACAGGACAACAGGCAAGCAGCTTGGTAGAAGACAACTGTTGATCTATATTTTAGACTGGGCCAGACTGTACAAAGGTATAGTTTGGCAGGAGTTTAATCTGGCCTGCTACACCGGGTTTTGACTTCTAAATTGCAGTGTGAAAAACTTAATACTAATAGCGATCGTTGAGGATCTTTTTTGACCTGTGGAGGTCGTCGGTGCCACATGGGTGCTCATGAGACTTTGCTGAAAAAGCAGTCCCACAGTGACTGCAGCGAGAGGTTTTTGTTTTATAGGTTCCCATCCGTCACTATCAAACTCAGGAAGGTGACTGAGACATTCTGCCGAATCGTGTCCACCGATTTACACACTGACTTTATTTTGTAAATAAACACTATGCTACGGCCTTGTGCGTGTGGGAGGAGTCGTCTCTTAAGTCCTCGACAGTACAGAGACAAACCCACCCCAGAGAGCAGTCAAATGCAGGCGCTTTTTTCTGGCAGTTCTTTATGACACCAGAACGTGCTGCTCGGGTGTCAACTGGGAAGAGTTCAAATGTGACAAGTTGCTAAGCAGCAACGGTGCCAGCAAGACTCTTAAAGTTGAGCTAACTCCTGACTGACAGACTTCAGAACCCGGCTGTTTGTCAGATGTGCGTCCACACTCGCTGAAGGTCACTGAAGGAGGAACGGTGTTCAGCAGTCATACCTGTGGCCACGGTGGCGGCAGCTGATCTTACATGGACGCTGTTGTTTGTAAGCTACTTGGTGAACTCGGAAGCATGTGTAGCAGATTGTAGGATGTGCACACTACAGAAGAGAGGTACTTAATGGGGCAGAGACACAGGTTAGTTTTATAGACCATGGGCTTAGCTTGAAAGAGGCATGCTCAAGACGAGCATTTAGACCATAGCCTACCTTGAACATAGCCCACCTTGCACAGAACTGTGTAGGTGCTTAGACTGTTCAAATTCTGGGGAAAAGCCACAAGAGGATGAAGATGAGTTGGACTCAGACTCGGACCTGAATTCAGGGAAAAGTGATGCCGAACAGACATGAAAAAATTAAATATTTCTGATTTATCTCTTACAGAGACAGTTGATAAATATAGTTAGAATTTAGCCACAGGCTATTTGAAGTAATTTGTGCTACATTATGGATTTACTGAGTCAAAAGGAAGGTGTTTAATGTCTAATAGAGGAAGTTCACAGATCAGGAGGAAATGAAAGGGGTGAGCTATTTAAAAACACTTTGGTTACCCTGCATGACTAATGGCATGGCATGCACGCACTAATTAATAGATGAATTAATTGATTGGCATGGCATGATGCATATCAGTATTGTGTGATTCACTTAATAGACATGATACTTGAGAGTTAATACACGTACCAAATTTATTTTAAGGAAATATTCAAATTTGTTTAATTGAGTGATTTGGTACTTTAAATATCAATGTATTTTTTTTCTCGCCATTTCAGTTTGAATTTATAGTTCTCGTGCCCATACACAGGTACTTTCCAGGCATGTAAAGGGTTAATGTGAAATATGTTTTTTTTTTTCAGGAAAGAGCATGTCACTTTCATTTGATATTCCAAAATTTTCATGAAAAATCATGCACAATTTCATGTTGCACACATTTATCCCATTTTTAAGAATTTTGCTCTTATAGTCCAAGTTTTGTTTCGTGGCGGGTTAATATCCAGTTTTATGACCCAGAAAACATCGTTTTTGAATTGAGCACCCCCAAAATACCCAAGGATACCTCTTTTCAGGTTGTTTGCTCATTTTCCCCCACAATTAAACAATTTTTAGTGTGTTGCTCTTATATTGTACGTTTTGGGGCATGAAGGGTGTATGTGCACATTTATGACCAAGAAAACATTTTTGAATTTAAGCACCCCTAAATTTCCTAGGAATAAGTGTTTTCAGGTTGTTCGCGCATATGTCAAACGAAACTTCATTTCTAAGCCTCTTTCAAGCTAAGCCCCCTGTCTTTTCTGGTGGTTTGTCTGTGCACTACAAGTATCTCATTGTATACGATGGGTTTTTTGGGGAGAAAATATCACACTGATGAAGCAGACATCTCAGAAAATCCTGTATCAAATATGATACACTTGGCATTATAGGGTTAAGAACTACAGTCATATTAAAACAAAGACTGTAGATTTGAAACAGCTGTTACTAATTAATGTACAGGTAATATTTCCAGAAAAATGGCATTCTGGCACATTTGTACCATTAATCAGAGGATACATGAGTCAGATCTTTGTTCAGTAATGGGTCAAACGAAATTTCATATTTCTGTGGAATGGCCCATGGTGTATTAGGAGCAGCAGGATGTTTCATCGCGGAGCGGCGCTGTGATGTTGGAAATGTTTTTTTTTAATCAGATGTTGCATGTGGATGGCTGAACTTGTCCGATAGGCTGAGTTAAAAACTTTTCTAGATGGATAGTAGATTTTTATGAAGATAAGCATTTTTTTTTTAAAGTTAAGGTTTGATAGGAAGTGTGTCGTTTGTCCTCCTGGGTGCCTGAAATCCTTTCCACATGCTGATGCTTCCTGCTGTCTGCGTGCTGTGTGATGGACTCGTTTTGTGAAGGAAGCCTTCGTCGTCGCTCCGGCCGTGGACCTCACGTGTCCGGCTCCCAAACTGTTGTGACTTTATTTTTGTTGGAAACGCCTCATTGTGAAGTTCATCCTGTTCTGCTCCAGAGACGGCCTGCAGTGCCTCCTCTGGTCAGTCACCCTTACTTAAGTGTATCGCTGACATTTAAGAGTTCATTTGATTCCAACCTAATGTGAAAAAAGAAACAAAATACTTCGCCAAATTATGATTTTGGGGGATTTATTTTTTTATTTTCTGTGACATTTCTATGATGAATTTGGCAGATGTTGTGAAGGCAAATGAATGTATATCTTTGTACAAAGCATTTAGTGCAGAGGACGTGTTAGCGCAGACAGACATGCAAGACAAATAACCTTTTATAAATCCTTTTGTATTAGAACATTAACAATGGTAATTTTTGTATATACGAAGGCTAGGCTTTCTGATTAGCAGAAAGGTAAAACATTCCTACATTTTTTTAAATGTATGTCCACTGAGGAAAAAAATATGTAAACTTGCGCGCAATGTTTTATGTGCCTTTTATTGGGGTTGTCTAAATAAAGAAAACGATAAAACGTGATTGTGGACTGACTGACTGTGTGAGTCCAGACAGGATCCAGCATTCTTCAGAGGAGTCTCACCCTCAGGTTTTTGCCACTAACAGGAAACAGGGTCTCAGACCACAGCCATGGTGCCATCTAGTGAACTGGCCCATATTTTTCACCAGTTTTGAGCAGAACCGTGAAGGACATGGTCAAAGGAAGGTCACAGTTCAGTCTGAACCAACTTTTCAGCTTTGAGCTGAGCGGATCCTCTTCCTGTTGGTGGGAAAGTCCGGCCCTTCCTCTGGGTGAGGAATGAGCTGGTCCTTGCTCTGATTGCAGTGTTCAGTTCTTGCCTGCCTGCTGACTACAAAAGTGCCCCTGTGACTGCGTGTCAGAGTGGATTATGGGGGATTTTTCCCAACCATCTGTATGTGGCGGCAAAACCACTCAGCCTTTTTTCTGATTATAGGGCGATGCGTCTCTGCGGCAGTTGCTTATTTTGCTGCCCCAGTGTTGATTAAACAAATGGTAAATGGACTGCATTCATATAGCAATTTTCCATCTGCATCAGACACTCAAAGCACTTTACAATAATGCCTCACATTCACCCTGATGTCAGGGTGCTGCCATACAAGGTGCTCACTGCACACTGGGAGCAACTAGAGGATTAAAGACCTTGCCCAAGGGCCCTTAGTGACTGTCTAGTCAGGCTGGCATTTGAACCGAAGATCTTCTGGTCTCAAGCCCAACGCTTAACGACTAGACCATCATCTCCCCAAACAACAACAAAAAAATAGGTCATTTATCATTTTGTTGTGTACAAATAAAGCAGTGAGCATAACCACCAGACATCAAGCTCATTTCAAGTTAGACAGAACTTCAAGACATGTTGCAGAGAAGGAAGAATTCTGCAATGGCCACAGTCACCCAGAATCTTCTCAGCGGGGTTGTGTGGAGTCATGACAGTAAAAACAATCACTGAAACAAGTTATGATTTAGTTTCTGTGCGACTCTTGCGCCCATTGAACCAGTCTGCACTCGTGAGACGCCCACAGAGCCCGTATGCACTCTTGAGACACGCCCACTGAGTCAGTCTGCACTTGAGATGCCCACTGAGGCAGTCTGCACTTTGAGACACACCCACTGAGCCAGTCTGCATTGACCACCCACTCATCCAGTCTGCGCTCTGGAGACACACCCACTGAGCCAGTCTGCGCTCTGGAGACACACCCACTCATCCAGTCTGCACTCACGTGCCCACTGAGCCAGTCTGCACTTTGAGACACACCCACTGAGCCAGTCTGCACTTTGAGACACACCCACCAAGCCAGTCTGCATTCTTGAGACGTGCCCACTGAGTCAGTCTGCTCTGAGGCATGCCCACTGATCAAAGTGCATCAAATATTAGAACTTCAAGTTAGAAAAAAACATAATTTGTGGACACTGCCCTCTCCTAAATCCAACCTCCCCACCCAGTTCCATTTAGCACTTTCCAAAGACACCCCTTGTTTATGTCTCACTCACAAGTCGGGGTAATTAGGAGCATGAGATCGATAGACGGATTGGAGCGGCGTGTGATATATTATGGATGCTGTACCGGACCGTTGTGAAGAAAGCTGAGCCTGAAGGTGGGTCACTCGATTTGCCAGTCATTTTATGCTCCTATTCACACCTATGGTTATGAACTTTGGGTAATGACAAAAGAACAAGGTCATGGATACAAGTGGTGGAAACACGATTCCGCCATCGGGTATCTGGAAAAGTAAGATGCTCAGCTATCTGGGAAGGGACTGAGTAGAACTGCTGCTTCTTCACATCGAAAGGAGAGCTGATACGGTTTGGGCATCTGGTGAAGATTATAGGTTATAGAACTTGTAACTCTGATGCCACCACGCACAGCCTCATTGTGGAGCAGAGAAGAATTTCTGTACAACAAACAGATCAAATCTAGGCTTGCATCTCTCATGTACCTCCTGGCAAACAAGCTAAAATTCCACATCTTTTTTAAAGAAAATCCTCTGTGCCACTAAACCATGACAGTGTATAACTGGTGATGCAAAATTCCAAACTTTCACTATGCACAATTCTGCAGTTGCAGTCACAGAAGCCTAGAACATCTTCACAGGTGTCTTGGTGGCTTCCCTCACTAGTCTTCTCCTTGCACAGTTAGTCTTTGAGAGCTGCCTCCTCCAGACAGATGAACCACACAGTACCACGCTGGTAAGATTGATGGAAATGACAACCAAGACATAGTGACTTGGAAATGTTCGTGTATTTGTCCCCTGACTTGTCTGAAGAAAACTGGCTGTAAAAGTGAAATGCTGTAAATTCATCAAAGGCTGCTAATGACTGTCCAGCATACATTTTATGTCAGGATTTTTGTTTCACTTTATGAAAGCATTTTGTTGCCAAATAATTTGGGACATTTTAAAAAATATGATGAAACAAAATTGCTTTGTTTGCATTTATTTATGATCGCATTAAAATGTGTTCATAAAATAGGCAGAACAGCAGTTCGCGTGTATAAAGCTGCTGTCATCAGCATAGCAGTGAAGTCATCCCATGGTGTCGTATAGTATCTGTCCAGACTGATTACTGTCAGCACACCAGGGTCCAGACAACCAGTCCATCCCCACGTCCAGTCAGTGTCTGTCTGCATCTCTGCAGTGTAATTCTTCTTGTTTCCACCAGGTGTCCTCAGAGCACTTTCTCTGTCAGCAGACAAACATCACTGGCAGTAGCTTTGTTTTTAAAATCAGAACCCACCATCATCACGTGATCAGAACTGACCAGCAGAGAAACTTTTTTTTTATTTCACCTTTAATTATACATAAAGGTACAGAACAGTTAACAGCTTGTCTGCTTTATCAACAGCTGATTGATAAAGGCATTGCGCTGCGGTGGTTTGAATCATATTTGTCTAATAGATTACAGTTTGTTCATGTAAATGGGGAATCTTCTTCACAGACTAAAGTTAATTATGGAGTTCCACAGGTTCTGTGCTAGGACCGATTTTATTCACTTATACATGCTTCCCTTAGGCAGTATTATTAGACGGTATTGCTTAAATTTCATTGTTACGCAGATGATACCCAGCTTTATCTATCCATGAAGCCAGAGGATACACACCAATTAGCTAAACTGCAGGATTGTCTTACAGACATAAAGACATGGATGACCTCTAATTTCCTGCTTTTAAACTCAGATAAAACTGAAGTTATTGTACTTGGCCCCACAAATCTTAGAAGCATGGTGTCTAACCAGATCGTTACTCTGGATGGCATTTCCCTGATCTCTGGTAATACTGTGAGAAATCTGGAGTTATTTTTGATCAGGATATGTCATTCAAAGCGCATATTAAACAAATATGTAGGACTGCCTTTTTGCATTTACGCAATATCTCTAAAATCAGAAAGGTCTTGTCTCAGAGTGATGCTGAAAAACTAATTCATGCATTTATTTCCTCTAGGCTGGATTATTGTAATTCATTATTATCAGGTTGTCCTAAAAGTTCCCTAAAAAGCCTTCAGTTGGTTCAGAATGCTGCAGCTAGAGTACTGACGGGGACTAGCAGGAGAGAGCATATCTCACCCGTGTTGGCCTCTCTTCATTGGCTTCCTGTTAATGCTAGAATAGAATTTAAAATTCTTCTTCTTACTTATAAGGTTTTGAATAATCAGGTCCCATCTTATCTTAGGGACCTCGTAGTACCATATTACCCCATTAGAGCACTTCGCTCTCAGACTGCGGGCTTACTTGTAGTTCCTAGGGTTTGTAAGAGTAGAATGGGAGGCAGAGCCTTCAGCTTTCAGGCTTCCTCTCCTGTGGAACCAGCTCCCAATTCAGATCAGGGAGACAGATACCCTCTCTACTTTTAAGATTAGGCTTAAAACTTTCCTTTTCGCTAAGGCTTATAGTTAGGGCTGGATCGGGTGCCCCTGGACCATCCTTGGTTATGTTGCTTTAGACGTAGACTGTGGGGGGTTCCCATGATGCACTGTTTCTTTCTCTTTTTGCTCCGTATGCATCACTTGCATTTAATCATTAGTGATCGATTCTCTCTTTCCTGGTTCTTTCCCTCAGCCCCAGCCAGTCTCAAGCGGAGGACTGCCCCTCCCTGAGCCTGGTTCTGCTGGAGGTTTCTTCCTGTTGAAGGGGAGTTTTTCCTTCCCACTGTGGCCGGGTGCTTGCTCATAGGGGGTCGTTTTGACCGTTGGGGTTTTTCGTAATTATGGTATGGCCTTGCCTTGCAATGTGGAGCGCCTTGGGGCAACTGTTTGTTGTGATTTGGCGCTATATAAGAAACAAGTTGATTGAAGTTGATGATTGATTGATTGTCAGATCTCAGCAGGTGAAGCGAGGCAGACCTCATTTAATTTATTTTCATTTATATAGCCTCAAAATCACAACAAAGCTGCCTCAGGCGCTTCACACAAGGTCCAACCTTACCAACCTCTAGAGGAAGAAACACAGGTGACAGTGGTACGGGAAAAACTCCCTCTGATCAGTTGAGGAAGAAACCTCAAGCAGACCAGACTCAAAGGGGGTGACCCTCTGCTTAGGCCATGTTGACAGACACAATTGGCAATAAAATATACAGGAAATTTTGGGGAAACCATGCTGGTGTCCAGGACAGGAGTCCTGCAGAAGAAGACACCCACTCCGATCTGTGGATGGAGCCACACCTCAGAGAGAGGGGGTAATAAAAAAAAAAACAGGTGGCAGAAAGACACAAAAAAGTGTAAAAAATAAACTTACTATGGTGATCACCGGCCACTAGTTCCTAAGCTTCACCAAAAGACCCAGACTTTAAATAAAGGTGAGGCTGTTGGCCTCTCTGTTAATAATAAAAAAAGAATTTAAAAGGGTAAAAAGCATAGAAACATACTATGCCAGTCGTCGTATTTGGGACCACAGTAGCTCTTCTGGGATGGACTCTTTCACGCAAAGCGATCAAATGGATTAATGTGATTAACTATCGGATGACAAAGTAAAACCTCTTAACATCACTCTAAAGTCAGTTTTAAGCAGAACAAGACAATACACTGTGATGCTTTGAAATGATGGAGGTGCAGTGAACGCATCACATAGCCGCTTGTGTAGCTGCAGCGCTGATCACTTCATCTTTTATGATGAAATGATGCTGAAGCTTCAGCTAGCTGTCACTGAGTAGATGATGACTGGAGGGCAGTTTGAAGCAGAAACGAGGTGGATAATCAGTGAACCGTGGCTAATGACACGTGCAGTGAGGCAGGGTGGACCGAGTTTTAAGGGGGACTGTTCAGTCGGTTGACAACGGATCCAGATTTTGGCTCAGGATTTCCTTTTATATAGGCTTTGGAAGAGGGTGTCAAGCTACTTCATGATTCTCACCACATTTGCACACAGATAGATATTAGGCCACAGGAGACTCCACTGCATTTTGGACTGATATCCGATCAGGATTGTCAGATATCAGAATCTGCTGATTGGTCTTTTTTAAATTAAACATTAGAGAAATCAAAACACTCGTTTAAGAAGAATAAAATCCTGATGCCTTGGTTGTTGTGATTACACATAAACAACACACAGCTGATAATAATCAAACGTCAACTGACCAACGTGATGTACAACCGCACACATGCTCCCCCAAAACAATTCAGCTTTAAAAATCAAAGGTTCATCACACCACATATTTATTAATCTTACAACTTTTTTCATAAATTGACACTGAAAAAACTTCATTATTTTTTTGCCACATTTTGACTTTTTTAAATCATAGCTGTTTTTTTTTTTTGCACAGTGCACTAAATTCATATAAAATGTCTGAAAAAATATTAATCACTTCCACATTTGTATTCATTTTTTAATGCATTAACAATATGCAATGTTTTTGCAATATACATGAAGGATTGCATCTTTTTCAACAAATAAATAAAAAATGTGAAACAGACTAAATGATTGCACATATTTTGTGATTTAGCACGTGCACCCTTTAATCACCACCTGAAAGATTCTTTGTCGATCTTTTTCTTTTTTTGGGTTCAACACAGTTTTGCTTTCAGTTTTAAAACATTTTTGAATCAGAAGTGACATTCATCCTCCAGGTTTCAGAAATCACACATTCTTTCTGACCAACTCTCACGTATCATTGAGTTTGCCATCAAAACCATAAAAATGCAGCAGCTACAGTCCGCAGTCACAGTTATAAGCTCTTTCAGGTTACTGTGGTTGGCTTGGTGGCTTTCCTCCACTCCTCATGCTTTTTACACTTCTTAATTATTGATTTGATTGCCAAACAGTATTAAAAATACAGGACAGATCAGAACTGCAGGCAGGCCAGTCCCAGTACCATATTCACTATTCTGCAGCCAAGGCCTTTTGTAATATTTGCAGAATGTGGTTTTGCATTGTCTTGCTGAAAAAAATGCATGGTGTCCTTTGGAAAAGATGTCATCTTGAAGGCAGCATTTGTTGCTCTAAACTCTCAGTGTCTTTTTCTGCATTCATGCTGTCATCACAGAAGTGTGAAATAGGATTTTGGACTTGTTGCTGATAACAGTCTGGATGGTCTTTTTCATCTCTGGTACAGACCTCATGGTGTCCATATCTTCCAAAAAAACATCTAGAACACTGACTTATCTGACCACAAGTACACATTTCCACTGTGTGACTGTCAACCCACCACACCTCCAAGTCTGGAGAAGTCACCACTGTTTCTGGAAAAGATTAACATAAGGCTTTTTTGCATCATAAAGTTTTAAGTGGCATTTGTGAATGTAACGCTGTATTGTCGTGCTTGACAAAGGTTTCTCAAAGTAATCCCTTCTCCATGTAATTATATCAGCTATTGATGAATGATGGTTCTTGATGCAGTGCCGTTTATGAGATTGGGGATTGGTCCTTTACATACTGAAATTCCTCCAGATTCGTTGATTCATTTCATGATATTATGGACTGAAGAGGGAGAATTTGCAGATCTCTTCCAATCTTTCTTTGAAGAACATTGTTTTTAAAACATTTCAGTAATTTCCACCTGCATTTTTTAACAGAATGGAGATGCTCCGCCCATCTATGCATCAGCCTTTTGTGGATACAGCTTTTAGAACTAGTCATGATGACAATCACCTGTTTGACATAATTCATTTATTTATTTTGTTTAACCACATTACTCACCCATCCTAACTTTTTAGTGTGTGTTTCAGGCCCTGAAATGCAGGAATGGATGTTTGTACTGCAATCATGCAAAATGCCATTAAGAACATACGAGGTCTGTTAGAAAGTATCCGACGTTTTTATTTTTTTCAAAAACCTGATGGATTTGAATCACGTGTGCTTGCATGAGCAAACCTTGAACCTTCGCGCGCATGCGTGAATTTTTTCCTCGTCATTTTTCTTTGCAAGGAAATGGCGGAACGAACTGGAGCAGCATGACTGCATTAAATTTTGCCAGAAACTGGCGACAGCCAGGGGGAAACCATTCAGATTATCAGACGGCTTTTTGGTGATGATCCTCTGGGCATCACACAGATTAAGGAGCGGTACAACCGGGTTAAAGACGTCTGCACAGCGGTGGAGGAGCGAGCTGCACTCCAATCGGCCATCAACATGCTGAAATGACCAGATCATTTCCAAAAGTGAATGCTGTGGTGATGGGGACCGTCGTGTGACTATCCAAGAATTGCGGAAAAGGTGGACTCAGCACTTTTTTGGCACATTCCAACTGTGACAGAAGATTTTGCCATGAAAAGAGTTGCAGCAAAATTCATGCTGATGGCTTTGGCACGAAGCTGATGGTGGAACAAAAGCGCCACCGGTGTGAAGTCTCACAGGACATGTTGTGACATGCCCACCTCTTCCACCATTTCTCAGATAGTCACATGAACTGAAAAGCCACCGAAAGCCGTCTGAATCTTTCCGAATGGTTTCCACCTGGCTGCGCCCAGGGCTGAACATATGAAAGCATGGATGAACCGAGCGCAGAGGAAATCGTTCTTCTACTCTGTGTTTCTACCAGCATTCATTCATTCTTACTTCCGTAGCGTCACTTCCTGTAACAAACTAAAAGGCGCAATGACGAAGATAAAAAATAAATGGTGTCAATATATCCCAAATAACAGGTTGTCTAAACCTACCCAAATAACTAATCAATATCAAATATCAATATCAATCTTGCAAAAACCCAGATTTCATTCAAAATCCAAAGTGAAATTTCAGTGCATTGGTGGCATACCTTACCATGCCTCCATTTACCTAAAAATTGGACAGAATAGGTGTTCTGTGGGGTAAAACTAATTTATGACTAAGACTAGTTGATTTTCAGGGGATCAGATGCACCTAGGAGACACCTCTGCTAGCAGAGTACAAAGGACGTCGTGAGTCGGGTGAGTATGTCTGTTTTTCAGCATCATGTTGTCCAAACGCCCTCCCATGTGGGATGCCTGTGGGGGGGTTGAACTCCCATGTACAGCCATTTGTTTTGTTGATTTATGTCATCTTTTCTTTATGCCCAGCTCTAAACTAGCTCCAACAAAATTTGTACCTCGATCAGATCTCAGCTGTTTTGCTGGCCTTCGCATTGCAAAAAGACCTTTGGAGGGCATTGATGCAACTAGCTGTGTCCATAGATTTAATAACTTCCACATGCACTGCCCTGGTACTCATGCATCTAAAGAGTATAGCCCACCTCTTATTTTGTACTGCACCACCTCTGGTGCATCTGGTGACCATATTCCACAGGCCAAAAACATCTAAACCCACATACATGAATGGTGGGGCCAAGCTGAGGTGTTGTGGAGATAGGTCGGCCATTTTTTGGATCTCAAGCTTCCCTCTGAGCTTACGGCAGGTGATGCCTATCAGCCTTTTCCCAGAAACAATCCATAGGCCGGCAGCCCTGACTGCTCCCTCTGTTAACTGTTGCCCCCAGTGTTCTACCTTTACGTGATAGTGGCTCACAAGTAATTTTGGGACGTGACATTTTTGGAAGAATGACCGGATTTCTCACCTCAGCTTCGATTTGTGCGTATTTCAGTTCTCCACCAATCTGCAAAAGACCGTCACACATGAAAGGAACAAGGTTCAGGATTGCACTTGATTTTGAGATGGCTCTGTTCTTTTGTAGTGCAGAAGACTCTTCTGGGTATACCTCCTTTTCTACACATTGAAGTACGGCTGACTTTGCTGCTGCCAGCTCTTCTGGAGTACGGGGGTTTGTTGTACGGAGGTTACTCAAGTCCTGCAGTGATTTTTTTTTTCCACGTTTCCCACTTGTGTAAAGATCTGTGTCACAGTCAGTCACATCAGCAGAAAGTTCCCTGAGTAGTGCTCGTCCCTGAATGGTCACAGGTGCTACTATACCTAGGGTCAAAGAGACTATTGACTGTGGATAGCACTCCACGGCGGGTGAATGGCTTGTCATTTGCTGCTACTCTGAATGTAAAAACTTAAGAATCTATGTCCCAGCACAAACCAAGGCAGAGCTTCATCATCAAGGCCTATATCTTTCAGACCAGCAGCACGGTCTTCAGGTGAGAAAGCTGGCATGACTGTGACACTGTCTGAAGCGATTTTATGCAGTTTAAGATTTGATTCTGTAAGGGATCCCGTGCCCCGTCTTGTGTGGCTTTTCTGAGACCATATAGCTACTGCAGGGGAGGGACTATTTCCGAAAACATGCACTCGCATTTGGAATTCAGATACTTCCTTTGTCAGGTTGTTGTCCTTGTGCCACAGGAAACGTAGATCATCTCTGTGGTCTGCTCTCATCAAAAAGCCATAGAACATCTGCTGGATATCTGTCATCACTGCATCTAAGCAGTACTCCAAGGACAGAGTTGTTTAAGTCAGAGCCTGAGAGCAGCACACTGTTCAGGGAAACACCACGTTCTTGTGCATTCAAGTCAAATACTACTCTAATTTGGCCAGGCTTTTGGGGGTGGTACACCCCAAAAATTGGCAAGTACCAGCACTCCGTAATTTTTTTTTTTTTTTTTTTTGGAGAGGTGCTGCTTCCTCCTCTTGTCCGTTTTCAAAGAGGTTTTTCATAAATGCAACAAACTGCTCTTCCATTTCAGGGTTGTTCTTCAGTGTGCGTTGCAGGGAGTGTGGGCGAGAAGGGCCCTGAACACGGTTATTGGGGAGACATGGCCTAGGTGACCTAATTGGAAGGGGCACAATCCAGCTGTTATTCTCATCTCTGTGGCACATGATATTCAAGAAAGTCTCATCATCAAAAGACAAAGCAAGAAGGTTATCCTCTTCAGTTCTCACAAACACATTTGACCCAACTCCATCCTCAAGTCAGCACCAAAGCAGCGGAGGGGCTGGACGAATGAGGGGAGAAACCAGACCTTTGCTCCCCACTGTACCTTGCCTTTTCTTTAATACAGATATGCTTCGGGCATGGTGTCAGTAAAGATGGGCCTCCATTTTGCAGGACATTGGTCTTGAAGACGGATACAGTGGGCTTATGACTGCTGCTGAGGCAGACTTCTCCCACTATCACCCAGCCTAAGTCCAAGCGCTGGGCAAAAGGGTGCGTTGTTGGGCCCACTGATTTGCCGTCTCACCTTGTGAACACGTATGATGTCTCTCCCCGTAAGAGTAGGATTTGTGCCCAGCATCAAGCTGTAGGTTGTGAGGAGCCACAGACCTTAGGTGAGTGTGGGAAAGAGCAACATCAGGTGAAGGGATTCCTGCTCTGTCAGTCATGATCTCGTAACATTCAAGAAGTGGAGGTTAATGTTACTGAAAATTTAAATGAGGCACCAGCATACACTTTGCATTGTATAAAAGTTTAAACACTTTTGTTTTTTTTTCCATGAGAGAATTTGTGAACTAATCATGTCATCATAAATGTATCAATGTATATTTGTAAAAGCTGTTTGTCATATTTTGTTTTATATCTACAAGTTTACTGTAAGTGTATCAGGTCAGTGCAGGACAGACTTGATCTCTTCAATGAAATTAATGAACAAAATACTTTATGGATATGTATCAGCAGGACAGTGGTCAGAAAAATCCATACTACTCGATTAGTAAAAATAAAAAAAAAAACAGCATGGAGTTATATACTCATTTACAACAGAATCTGTGCCAACAGTGCATGTTTTCCTCCTCCAGATAACACACTGCTCTTGGGCGCCACTGCTGCTGCAAACAGCTTACAAAGTGAATAAATAATTAGCCTAAAAGCTAAATAGTTAAATACCAAGCAGCATGAACTGCATGCAGTCATGGCAGCACAAAGTGGAAAATGGGCTGCATTTACAGTGCATCCAGAAAGTAATCACAGCACTTCACTTTTCCACATTATGTTACAGCCTTATTCCAAAAGGGAGTAAATTAATTTTCCCCCTCAAAATACTACTCACAACACCCCATAATCATAGCATGAAAAACATTTTTGAAATGTTTACAAATTGATTTAAAATAAAAAACTAAGAAACCACGTATACATAAGTATTCACACCCTTTGCTCAATACCTTGTTGATGCACGTTTGGCAGCAATTACAGCTTCAAGTCTTGAATATGATGCCACAAGCTTGGTGCACCTATTTTTGAGCAGTTTGGGCCCCAATCCTCTTTGCAGCACCTCTCAAGCTCCATCAGGTTAGATGGGGAGCGTCGGTGCACAGACATTTTCAGATCTCTCCAGAGATGTTCAATCAGATTCAGGTCTGGGCTCTGGCTGGACCACTCAAGGACATTCACAAAGTTGTCCTGAAGTCACTCCTTTGATATCTTGGCTGTGTGCTTAGGGTCATTGTCCTGCTGAAAGATGAACCCTCGCCCCAGTCTGAGGTCAAGAGCGCTCTGGAGCAGGTTTTCATCCAGGATGTCTCTGTACATTGCTGCATTCATCTTTCCCTCAATCCTAACTAGTCCCAGTTCCTGAAAAACATCCTCACAGCATGATGCTGCCACCACCATGCTTCACTGTAGGGATGGTGCCTGGTTTCCTCCAAACATGACACCCAGGAGTTCAATCTTTGTCTCATCAGACGAGAAAATTTTGTTTCTCATGGTCAGAGTCCTTCAGGTGCCTTTTGTCAAACTCCCGGTGAGCTGCTATGTGCCTTTTACTAAGGAGTGACTTCCGTCTGGCCACTCTACTATACAGACCTGATTGGTGGATTGCTGCACACATGGTTGTCCTTCTGGAAGGTTCTCCTCTCCACAGAGGAATGCTGGAGCTCTGACAGAGTAACAGTCAGGTTCTTGGTCACCTCCCTTAGTAAGGCCCTTCAACCCCAATTGTTCAGTTTAGATGGGCAGCCAGCTGTAGGAAGAGTCCTGCAGGATCTGACCTGGATCTGAGGCCACTGTGCTCATTGGGACCTTCAAAGCAGCAGAAATGTTTCTGTACCCTTCCCCAGATTTGTGCCTCAAAACAATCCTGTCTCTGAGGTCTACATACAATTCCTTTAACTTCATGCCTGGTTTGTGCTCTGACTGTCAACTGTGGGACATTATATTATGTAGATTGTGTGTGTGTCTTTCCAAATCATGTCCAATCAACTGAATTTACCCTTTGTGGACTCCAGTTAAGGTGTAGAAACATCTCAAGGAGGATCAGTGGAAACAGGATGCACCTGAGCTCAGTTTTATGGCAAAGGCTGTGAATACTTAGGTTTTTATTTTTTTTTTTTTTTTTATTATATTAATATTATTATTATTATTATTTCATAAATTTACAAAAATGTAAAAAAAAAATTCATTTTATGGGGTATTGTGTAAAATTTTGAAGGGAAAAATGATTTCATCCATTTTGGAATAAGACTTACAAAATGTGGAAAAAGTGAAGCGTTGTGAATTCTTTCTGGATGCACTGTATATTAGCACTTGTCTGTCTGAATTGGAAGATCAGAGCACTTTACTTACAATGATGCCTCGCATTCAGCCATTCTCTCTCTCTTACACACACACACACACACTTGAATCACACGACCACGTGCTGTTGGTACTTTCACAGATCTTGCAGCATTTGCGTCCAGTCTACAAGATGTAGCTGTCAGCCATGAATCTGACCGTCGTCTGTCATGTAAACAGGAATGTGAATGGAACATTCTCACATCTCATCGAAGTATTATCTTTTATATGTATGACAGCTGAAGAGACCCTTGTCGTTTGATTGGAGGATTTATGCAGTCACCATTAGCCCCGTTGTCTGCCCGTTTTCACTAGTGTGCCTTTTGGTGCTTCCCGTTTTGCACTGTTGTGCATCTCCATGACAACACAACACGCTTGACACATAAATGCAGCAAGACTGCACGGCTCCATTACCTTCTCGTGAAAACGCTTCCACGATGGTGTAACCTGCAGCTGCAGTGTTTGTGCGATGAAACAAACAGCTGATTAAATGAGCGTCTGTTCAGAGCGACGTGCACACACGCAGTCAGATTTAATCTCGACTCACCTTTCAGTTGAACCACTGTCAGTCACTTCAGGAAATCATCCAAACACACAAGATCAGTCTGTGCTGCCCTCAAAAAGTTCCACCCACGTGTGACAGTCCATCCTTAATTATTAAATGATGAAGCAGAAAATTCCCAAACTGCTGACTTCACGCTCTGGACACTCGAATAAAGTGTAGTTTATCATCTGATCACAAAACGTCGTCCCAAACACTGAGGCTAATGTACAATAGCTCAGGCTAACTTCTCCTACTCCCAAGCTCGTAACATCAAGACGAACAGCGCCACACACAAAAGAGAGGGAGAAAAACAAAACTATTTCTTCAGAAATAACATTTTAACTGGAATACCACACTTGGAAAAAAGGACTTTTTTTTTTCCCTTTTTGGAGAAAGCCCTATTTTCTAGAAGAATATGAAGAAAACGGTTTAATTAAAAAAAAAAAAATGTATTAAAGAGAAGTTTTCAAAAGCTCATTTTTAAAATGTTTTATTGCGTTACATGTACACCTCACATATGATCATCTGTGCAGTGGCTTCAAGAAGCACTTTACTGCATTGTGTGACTCATTTATAAGCTCGTTAGCTGTGATCTTTAAAGTGTGGGTGACACCAAAAAATGTGCACAAATCATCATTAAAAATGATGAACTGTTGATTTTAAAAAATCCTGAACAAAGAAGTCGATAAGTGCATGGGTGAAGATTAAAGAACAGCTGTCTGAAGCCTGCACTCTATTTCAGCCCCTCAGCCGCGGCCATATTGTTGCTACGTCATCCAAAGAGCGGGACCCTGCTCAGCGTGCCGCTCTCATTGGAGGGGCATCTCTGCTATTTTGGCATTGTGGGATACAGCGGGGGTCGAGCTGTTTTCGGGCGATTTCTTTATTTATCTTTTAAGTCCAGTCTAAATGTGATCCTGAATAAGCTGTGGGGGATGCAGCCTTATGGTTTTGAGCCTTATTTAGACCACAATGAGGGAGACTAAACCTTCAGTCTGACAACAGTGATGATATTGGCAGAGTTCAGAACATAGAATGGTGATTATAAAATAAATAATGCAGACACTTTCAGCATGCGGGTGGAGGTGATGAACTGTTTTTTTTTTTTTTTTTGCCAGCTCTTTGGTTGTAATCAACTGATTAAAAAAGTTTGTTTTACTTTCTGTGACATCAGAAAAGGTGATTGAGGAAGTGTAGTTTTTTTTTTCTTAGAAACAGGTGCATACTTTTCAAATCTGAAAAATCCAATCTACTTTATATAGCACATTTAACAAGGCGTTCCAAAGTGCTGCACATAGAATCACGATAGATAAAACCCCAATAGTCAAGAAATAAATTAAAAATAAGTAAAATAACAATAAAAATAATTAAAACATGCTAAGATAAAAAAAAAACCTAATAAAATCAACAGAAATAAATACAGCATACAAAAGATAAAACCAATAAAATGAACCTAGATAGAAAAAAAACAAACAAACGATAAAACAAAGGACCACACAACTCACGCAGTGTTAAGTGACAGAATAAAAGTGGGTCTTCGGACGAGACTTAAAACACTCCACTGTGGGGGCTGTTGCGGACGTGGAGGGGCAGAGCGTTCCAGCGTCTGGGGCCAGCGACAGAGAAAGCCCCGTCCCCCTGATTTTAAGTCTCGTCTTAGGCACCATAAGCTGAAAATGGCCCTCAGACCTCAGAGTACGCGCCGGAGAGTAAGTTTATAGGAGGTCAGTAATGTATTGAGGGGCCATTCCATTCAAAGCTTTAAAACCAACAATAAAATCTTAAAATCAATTCTAAAATTAACAGGAAGCCAGTGCAAAGATGCAAGAACTGGGGTTATGTGATCATGCTTCCAGGCCCCCTGTTAAGTCGCACTGCAGCATTCTGGACTAACTGCTAGACGGGAAAGACCCGTTGGCTGATGCCGAAATAAAGTGCATTACAGTAGTCTAGACCAGTGATTTTCAACCTTTTGAGCCGCGGCACCCTTTTATATTACAAAATCCTGCGGCACACCACCAACCAAAATATTATAATTCTATTACCTCTGGTTTTGCGCAAAACCCAATTATCGCAATAGAAAATTGATACAGAAAACACCGCATTTTGAAAATTCTCAAGCATTTTGCGCTCTGATCTCAAGTGTTTTTTTTGTTTGTTTGTTTTTTTTTAGACGTGTCGACACTTTTATTCACCATAATCTGCCACTCTAATATTCACGGAGCGCAGAGGCTGCCTTCAGCGAACCCAGTTGTGAGCGAGAAGGCCCAGGTCTGACCACGGTGACATCAACGGAGGTCAGGCTGCCTTCCCCGCACACCTCCACAGCCAACGCGGTTCTCCTTCCCAGAGGAGCCGTGAGCAGCTGAGATTCACACTGTGTCAGCAGCCGTAACCATGGAGACGCACAATGCTATGTGCGCAAGTATGTCTATTATACTATAGTACAGCGCTTTGCTGCCATCTACTGGAATAAAAGAGCATTACATCATCTGCCACACTATTACACCCGATAATGGTGATATTTGATAATTGCCCACGGCACCCCTGACAATCGATCACGGCACCCGGTTGAGAATCACTGGTCTAGACGACTTGAAATAATAGTACACAACTTGTTCAAAAGGTTAAAGGATAAAAAACGGTTTTACCTTGATAAAAGATGGAGATGATAAAAGCACGATTTCAAAACACAACACAACACACATTAATTGTTTACCAAGTTTAAAATTGCTGTCTATGGTGGCGCCGAGGCTGGTGACTTTGGGAGTACAAAATCCTTGAGAGGCCCATGTCAATGACGGTACTTCGAAACAACCGCTGTTTTGCCCTCATTAAGTTTTAAAAAACTCTGATAA
Source organism: Thalassophryne amazonica (assembly GCF_902500255.1). Lineage (NCBI taxonomy): Eukaryota > Metazoa > Chordata > Actinopteri > Batrachoidiformes > Batrachoididae > Thalassophryne > Thalassophryne amazonica. The sequence goes on from NC_047106.1 coordinate 140,649,274, forward strand.
CCAGGCTTGACGTCACACAGACAGTCGAGTAGGGATGTCAGGGGGCAAAGGCTGTTTTTAGAACTAAGCATGTAGACATGACAATCATCAGCATAAAAATGGTAGGCCATGCCATGTTCTGTCCCTCGTGTCATTTTTCATGACAAAAAAAAAAAAAAAATCAGGTATTTTTGAAATAAATCTCATTTCCTTGTTGAATACAGTTAGTGTAGCATAACGTGTTATTAAATATTAAACCAGTCACAGAAGGAGTAAATACATAGTCCTACCTTTTTGTTTCAGTGAGATCATCATTACAGTCTGATGAAACGTATCCAAATTGGAAAATGACATCTGAAAATAAATCAGAACTAGACCCGCCGCTTCTAATTTAGAAGCGTGTCCACAATTTATTCATCAACCTATATCAAAGATGTCAGTCATGACTCACCTTTTTGTGCCAATTAAAGTCTCTAAATAGGACTCTTTTTCTGTGAGAATTGTCCACCGCTTCACACGGACAGTTTTTATTTGTTCGTCAGTAATGTGCTTTTTTTGTTGGGCAGCCAACGACGCGGTACTCTGCAGTGTACTGGAACCTCAATATTTCCTGCTTCTCTGGTTCGTAAACTAAAGTTAGTGTCCCTCATGAAAATAATAATAATGACATCCTCCGCTTTGTGTGTGTTGCGGGATTTGCTGCAGCAGAAAGACTGATCATTCCGGAATCAGTAACTTCGAAGCGAATTGCCGTTTTAAATCAAATGACACTCTTTCCAAATGATGTAAAATGGACCGCATACTACAACTGACCAAACTGTTTTTCCCCAAAATGAGACGTCCGCCCTTCCATCGGGGAGAACCTATCCTGGTGTCACAGTCTCAGCACTCCAGGCTGAGCACAGCTGCGCGCCACGCACAAGTATTGCATTGGAGATCGGGGCTAAAGTAACATTCTTCATTTAGATCCCTATGAAACACTATTGCCTGCATTGTGAAGGCCAAATTTTAAGTAAGGCCATAGTTTTTTTTTTATATATATATATATATATATATATATCTTTGTTACAGTCTTACTTTAAAGCCAGAAGAAACGAGGTATCAGACCAAAACATGGAAGAGTGTAGAAATGTGTCACTGCATAGGAGCTTATTTATACACAGCAGTTTACTATAGAAAATCCTTACAAATGGGGACCAATTTTATTCACTTTATACATGCTTCCCTTAGGCAGTATTATTAGACGGTATTGCTTAAATTTTCATTGTTACGCAGATGATACCCAGCTTTATCTATCCATGAAGCCAGAGGACACACACCAATTAGCTAAACTGCAGGATTGTCTTACAGACATAAAGACATGGATGACCTCTAATTTCCTGCTTTAAACTCAGATAAAACTGAAGTTATTGTACTTGGCCCCACAAATCTTAGAAACATGGTGTCTAACCAGATCCTTACTGTGGATGGCATTACCCTGACCTCTAGTAATACTGTGAGAAATCTTGGAGTCATTTTGATCAGGATATGTCATTCAAAGCGCATATTAAACAAATATGTGGGACTGCTTTTTTGCATTTACGCAATATCTCTAAAATCAGAAAGGTCTTGTCTCAGAGTGATGCTGAAAAAACTAATTCATGCATTTATTTCCTCTAGGCTGGACTATTGTAATTCATTATTATCAGGTTGTCCTAAAAGTTCCCTAAAAAGCCTTCAGTTAATTCAAAATGCTGCAGCTAGAGTACTGACGGGGACTAGAAGGAGAGAGCATATCTCACCCATATTGGCCTCTCTTCATTGGCTTCCTGTTAATTCTAGAATAGAATTTAAAATTCTTCTTCTTACTTATAAGGTTTTGAATAATCAGGTCCCATCTTATCTTAGGGACCTCGTAGTACCATATCACCCCAATAGAGCGCTTCGCTCTCAGACTGCAGGCTTACTTGTAGTTCCTAGGGTTTGTAAGAGTAGAATGGGAGGCAGAGCCTTCAGCTTTCAGGCTCCTCTCCTGTGGAACCAGCTCCCAATTCAGATCAGGGAGGACAGACACCCTCTCTACTTTTAAGATTAGGCTTAAAACTTTCCTTTTGCTAAAGCTTATAGTTAGGGCTGGATCAGGTGACCCTGAACCATCCCTTAGTTATGCTGCTATAGACGTAGACTGCTGGGGGGTTCCCATGATGCACTGTTTCTTTCTCTGTTTGCTCTGTATGCACCACTCTGCATTTAATCATTAGTGATCGATCTCTGCTCCCCTCCACAGCATGTCTTTTTCCTGGTTCTCTCCCTCAGCCCCAACCAGTCCAGCAGAAGACTGCCCCTCCCTGAGCCTGGTTCTGCTGGAGGTTTCTTCCTGTTAAAAGGGAGTTTTTCCTTCCCACTGTAGCCAAGTGCTTGCTCACGGGGTCGTTTTGACCGTTGGGTTTTACATAATTATTGTATGGCCTTGCCTTACAATATAAAGCGCCTTGGGGCAACTGTTTGTTGTGATTTGGCGTATATAAAAAAATTGATTGAATTGAATTGAAATGTTTTTTTCAAGATTAATTTTTTCAAGATTAATTTTCTGATTACATTTTAAAGTTTAAAGAAAACACCAAGAAGCTTCAGCGGAGTCGAAGCCTAAGCAGTCCACGAACCCCGGTTTCTTAAGGTGATTGCCCCCCCTTACGCTGAGGAAAAACATCCTGCTGAGAACCCTGCCATTAATTGCATCTGTGTCTTTCAATTTGCAGCATCTCATCTGCTGCACGCAAAGAGTGTAGGAAAAAATCTGAATATTTGTCTTCAGTAACAACACACCGGGAAAGCATTATTTCAAACTGTTATTTAATTTTAGTATTAAATACTCAGGAATAAAAATTACATATCATGTCACCTACACTTTAACCCCCTGTGTGCCTTATAAGTAAATAATGCCACGCTTAAATCATTTGGTCTTTTCTTGCATCAAGAGGTTAATGCAAGTTGTATTCCGGTGCGACTATTAGAGGTCCTTTTTTTCCACGCTCCTCTTAAAGAGGTGTTTTTGGACAGGTGCGTCTTGTACTCCAGTGCGACTTATACTTGGAAAAATACGGTAGTTTGCACAGTCTGTAATGTGACCAAGGGGTGATGGGGCCCTAGCCATACTTGACAGCATGTTACAATGCAGTTGGACAAACTATATAATGACACAGTTTCTAACACACACTGTTTTATTATTATTCATTATCATTATGATCATTTTTCATTATTTGGTAAAGTGAAAGTTTTCATATCTGCAAAAATAACACCAATCTGAAATGTGTCTGAAAGGCTCATATCAGCCGAGATTGGCTGGGCTGTAATGAGATGCACTTTTTATTTATTTATTTCTAATGTTATTTTTGGGGGGTAGGAGTGAGATGGGTTTTAATGGATAATTCAGTGTTGAGACAGTCAGTCTTCCCGTCACAATGCCGATAAGCTACAGTTGATTCCCAGATGACGCACTACTGCCCTGTACTTTTGTAACTCCGTATGTGTCTGTATTTCTGAATAGGCATAAGTGACTGGCAGTGGAACCACTCAGGGCCACGAAAGGTAATCCCGTAGCTAGTAGCCGAAACCCCGAAACACTCAAATTATCCTTCTGCAAAGCAGTAGTGGCCGATGAACCCTGTTATTTAACAGAGGACTGGTGCTGTCTGAGGTCCTGTATCCTCTGATGTGCTCATTTAGGTTAACACTTCATGAGCAGGATCATAGAATAATCAGGTAAATGAAAAGCGCCATTAAAGAAATGGCTACAAAGTTTTACTCATCTGTAACTTCTGCCTTGTTCACCGTAGTCATTGCACAGATTTGGTTCAGCTGCTCACAACATTGTTGATTCCCGTCTGTAAAGACAGCTGATTTCTGGAAGGTCACAGTCAAGGCATGACTAAGTTTTTAACATGGAACCTTTCAAAACGCTGATCCTGAAAGCCACCTGGAGTGGCCAGAAAGTCTATTCTGTCACAGAGTGAGCATCCAGCTTTGGGCATACACGGACCTGACAGTTCTTGATCATTTTATGCTGTTTAAAATCAGTGTTCTGCTTTACATATATCAGGTTAGCTGGTTAGTCGATTGATCCTGCTTTTTGAATTTACCCCTCAGGTGAGTTGACGGTAGGAGAGATTTTAAATACTCCTTCCAAGTCCTAATTGACAACTCTCAATCCAGAGGTAGGTTCTTCAACAATACTACCACAGTTGGCATTATGCATTCATGATCTGTTGACCTTTTCAGTGGCCCAGCTCAACGGCAAGGAGCCGAGAGCAATGTTGCTTATTCCCTAGTTTTGGATGGGTAGTATAGGTAGACCAGGCAGACCAGACGCTAAATTCACTCCTTATCATTTCTTCCACCTCTCTCTTTTACACAGATACCAACAGTGTACACAACTCTGCCACCAACACTCCAGTCACCAGCTCGGTGGCCATCACCTCGGCTGTCAACCGCACCGCCAATGCCAGCAACCCGGTCACCATCGCTGCTCAGATGAACATCGCCACCAGCACAGTCAACATCACCTCGCCAGTCAACCTGCAGCACCCGGTCACCATCACTGGCCCCGTCAACCTGGCTTCAGTCAACATCCCCACCACGGCTCACATGAATATTGCCCACCCAGTCGCCATCACCACCCCCATGCCGATGAATATTACAGGCCCGCTCAACATCGCCATGAGGCCCATGGAGAGCATGCCTTTTCTGTCCCAAGTCTTGCCTTCCTCCCCTCCTTGGTAGAGTTTCTACTCCACATGTAGCAGTTGATCATGTTTTTACTGCCTGCAAAAAGGAGGGACTTGTCAAATGTCAAGTTCCATCAAAATGAGCTGATAGTCTAGTCAACCTTTTTTCCTTTTTTTTCCTTCTTCAGCAAATGTAATACAAGCACATTTCAATAGAGCGCACACCTCTGCCAGTAGAGGACTAAACTGGTGACACCATTGTTATCTCTTCTAATGACAGAGGAGCAACGTTATCTGTAGGATTTATGGATGCTTCAAGGTTTGTTATGGACAAAAGGAAAACCTCTGACAGATATAAAGCAATAAGACGATATGAAACAGGGCCAGGTCACCAACAAAACGGAATCAGTTCTTCCCTGACCAAACAGGCCTTTTTGAGGTTTGTTGTCTGCAGATGGATATGGGAGTGGGGTTAATGTCTTCAGGTTGCCAGTGTGTTGGAAGGCCAACAGTCTAGTCCTTAATTGGTCTCAAGTGCATTCATTTGGACTCCGAAAACAAAGCCTGCAGATGGCAAGAACATGCCCACTCCACGCAGAATATGTCAGGGAGAAGAAGGCAACAGCGCTAACCTGTAAGTTGCCATATTTCACAGTTACCGTCTCAATCGCCAAAAATGGCAGTACACATTGCATAATGCTTTCTTCTGTGTCTATAGTGGGTTGGTTTTGTGCATTTTGAAGGTTTGTAGAAAAGTAGTTTTATGCCAAAGATTTTAGTGGAAAATGAGGGAAACCCTTTACGTCAGCAGACCATCATAGGAAAAAACCTACATTCTCCTAAAGATAGTGAAATAGTAAAAAGCTCCTCGTTGCCACTACAGCAGCACCATATGGCTCTGGTCGTGTCAGGTGCCAAATAAGCCTGGATACTGATGATTTATGTGCTGGTAGAACACTAATTATAGGCACTTTGCTATTACAGGGAGTACATCTTGAATCTAGACTTTCCCAGCTTCCAGGAACCAGTTCCAGCTGCGAGCTCAGGTTCTGCTTATGCTGTAAAAGCACTAAATCTTACCAAGTTTGTCTCATTTCCAGCCAAAATGTCTAATCTACTCTTGATATAAGACAAAACCATTCAACAAGTAACATTTCAGTCAGATAAGGACTTTTTAGATTATACATACTGCAAATCTTAAGTGAAATAGGCTATGAAACATTTTGTCATTGAACTAAAACATTTTTGTTTTTAATTTTAAGTTATTTGTAAAGAAACACTTCCTCATAGTCATAAAACAAAGTTCAAAATGAGCTCTCTCTGCTAATTTCAAAATCTTAACGCATCAGGAAGTGCATCTGGTGTAAAACCTGTGCCAGTTGAACATGCAGAACCGCTTCAGGTTTGCTGCAGTGACCCAGAGTGCAAACAAGGGGGCAGCCAAAGGGACTTAGTTTTACTTCAAGAAATTAAGTGAATTTTCAGTTGCTACATTGGCATATTTTAAACTTGTAATTAAGTTTTAGCTTCTAATAAGTTAAAGACCTTATCTTTCTAATCTTGTTACAAGTTGAGAATGCCTTATTTTCATGTCGAAAATCTACCAATGGAACAAGTGAAAATTAACTGAGGATTGCTTGAAATTAGAGCAGAACGTGGTCAGCTGTATTTTACTGGTATTGTGCTGTTTTGTTGAGAAATAACAGCAGCTTAAAATTCCACGTGTATTATCTAGAAAACTGGTCACATCTCACTGAAAGTTTACTTAAGCAGAGTTAACTTTGTCTTACGTATATATGACATATTTTGGCTAGATATTAGACACACATTCTCTGTAGGATTTATTTATTTTTATTTATTCCCCCCCATGTCATTTCTACCCACCTATAAAATGATTGATTGCTGTAGGAAAACGAAGCGGTTACCACAACGCTTTGTACTAGCAAATTTTATCCTAAAAACTCCCAAGAGTCTCACTTTGTTTTTTTATTTAAATGTTATATTTATGAATTTTAAAAGGATACTGTTGCACTTCTTGTGCTGTCAGTGACAATATGTACGGCAATGTATTTTAAACGATAGAGACAACTATTTGTGTCACTTGGATTTACAGACACGAGCTGAAGCATGGCTTCTTAAACCAGCCCTGGTCACAGGAATCCAAATCGTTGTCGTTCACTTCCTTACAAATAAAACAAGACATTTAATTCAAATTTTGACTATAGTCCGTTATGCTGGGTTGCAGTTAGCTCCTTCATATACGGAGTTGGACTACCAATATGTAGACCTGGGTTTGAGTCCCAGGCATGTTGCCTGTGTCCTTGGACACTTCATCTGCATCATCCCAGTCCACCCAGCTTTAAATGGGTACCATCCCTGACTGATGGACTGGCGTCATCTTGCCTTCAGATCAGCTTGGTTGCGTGTCTGTCTTTTTGGTGGTGTTGCAGAACGTACGTAGTGGTGCCTCACTCATCACCACTCTTAATTGCTGGAAGCTTGGCTGCTGTGGTTTCCGGTCCAGAAAGCTCAAGCCTGAAGATGAGGCGCCTGCTACTGTGAATATTTTGCTTTGATCCCACTGGTGGAATTGTGCGTAGTCAGCAGAGCAGGTACTACTCCCTATGGTGGAAAAGCACCTTATGTCACAGTGTTGGCTGAAAGTATTAAACACACGCTGTTATTTATTTCAATATGACATTTTATTGTTACACTGTTGTTTAGCTGGAGGTCATTTCACTGCTTCCATCATTTAGGTTGACAAGGTCGAACTCCCACCACTTGGCAGTTAATACATTATCAGCTGTTACATAGCCTGTGTACACAACGGCGCCCCCTCAGTGCCAGTTTTCAGACTGAGGGCGCTCTGCGACCATAAAGCACAGTCCGTTTAGGGAAGTGTTGTCCTCCCAAACGACTGTGTTCCCGCTACACATAGCTGCGGACAGCTAGCCCTGTTTTCAGTTTGGCTTTAGTTGCTGAAAGAGTAGTACTTCAAAATGACCAGGATCAGGTTTCCCACAAGTATCTTCACAGATGAGCCTGTAAATTTTAAAACACTTTAGAGAAAACTTGGCCCAGTTCAGCTGGATATCAGACCAGTGACTTTAGATGTGAAGCTCATCAGCGTTTCTGGGCTTGTTCTTGAATGTTTCCTCTTTCAGTAAATTTTTGTTTCATGCTGTTTATATCTTAGTGAACCTATCAGTATTTTAAAGGTTTAAGTACAACATAAGTTTTGTTCATGGTGGTGGTAGCGACGTCTCAGAGGCTCCTGTTTAGGTCTGTTTGAGATCTGTTGGAGGGTCGTCCCTCAGCACTGCTGGATTCCTCCAAACAGTATTGGGATCTGCTAGGGAATACTTCCTGTATAAGGTACAATAAGAAAAATGCACTGCAAACATGTCACCGGTGTAACAGTCCAGAATGTACCCTCTGCCTGGACTGTACCTGGGGTTCAAGTTAGGCTAGCCTGGTTTATATTCTGGACTGGTTCCAGTTTATGCCCGGGAATATTAATTGGGAAGGCGACTTCATATCCCACAGGTGTTTTGGACATTTATACTTCAGAATCCAATTTATTGCCAAGTAAGTTTGCACATACAAGGGATTTGATCTGCCGTTATGATGGATAAACAATAAGAACAAGAAAACAAAAAACACTTCTGTAAGAAGTAAGAGTCAGACAGGCACTACTACATTCACTATTAATATAAATACGAGGTCTGTGAGAAAAGAATCTGACCTTTTATTTTATGCAAAAAATATACAGATTTGATTCATATGTTTTTACGTCAGCCAAGCTTGATCCTTCGTGCGTATGCGTGAGTTGCGTCATTCGCCTGTGGGCAGGCTTTGAGTGAGCACTGGTCCACCCCTCTCATCGTTGTTTCATTGCAAGGAAATGGCGGAATGATTTGGGCTTTTTTTCCATCAGAATTTTTCAGAAACTGTTAGACAGGCAGCTGGAAACCATTCGAAAAATGTATCTGGCTTTCGGGGAAACTTTTACGGGCTTCACAGAGAATGAGTGTTACTACAGCTTTAAGGACTGCCCACAATGGCGCACGCCGCGCCGCGCTCCGAGCCACCATCGAGAGGCAGAAACCACCACATCATTTCTAAATGGATCACTGTGTGGAGCCGGGACCATCGTGTGCAATTTCTCTGGTTATCACAAGAGCTGGACATCAGCTATTTTCCGTCAGATTTCACTTTGAACCATAGATTTTGTCATGGGAAGCCGCGCGGAGGCTTCGTGCGCCACGACCGATTCGCTGATGAAGCGAGACAAAGGAACACCTCCGTTTCGGAGTGTTAAAGGACAAGTTGGGACAAGCCTATCTCTCCACAATTTCTCTTATACTCACTCGACTGGTAAGCACTGAAAGCCGAGATAGGCATGTCTCAAAAAACTCACGCATGCGCACGAAGGTTCAAGCTTGGCTGACGTAAAAACATATAAATCAAATCCATATATTTTTTGCATAAAATAAAAAGGTCGGATACTTTTCTCACAGACCTCGTACACCATAGTGGAGTGGGGCTGTGGAAAGACGGGATTGAAGTACAGATGTAAAGTACCTTTCAGTACAGGGATGACCAATCGGTACTGTGTGGTTGTGGGTGAGGCAGGGTAAGTGGGGATCTCTGGGGTTACTTATTAGTCTGGGGTAGTCTTGATAAGGACGGATCTAAAAAATATACATCAAAGAGCAAAACCGTTTCCCATTAGACAGTGTTTGAGCTGCCAGTGGTGGAGTGGAATCGGTGGGGGAATTGGTCCTTTAACGTTTTCCTGGAAGACCCCTGGCAGCCCTCTGCACTTCCCAGAATGCACCGTGGTGCCAGCAGAGTTCCGGCGTCTCAGTGCATGTAAACAATGACTAACGAGGATGTGGATGGCAAATTCACAGGCGATGATGATGAAACGTTCTCCCAAGTTGAGAGGCCGTGCCCCGATGTCTTGTTGTCCATACTTCACGGCGTGGTTTTTTACATTGTGCCCTGAACCGGATCTGCTGAAACCGGCCTCTCACGCGAGTCATGGACCGCGAGATGGTGCGAGATTCACAATTGCGAAACCCAAAATGAAGGGTGACTGAAAGCGAACTTACCTTTTGAGCATTCTCTAAGCTGAGGAAATGTTTAGACAAAAAGTTTATCTAAATGAGCAAGTTAACAAATAAAGACACCAGGACTGTATTGTGTGAAGAGAGATGGGGAACTTTCTGCACTCATGTCACCATCAAACATGTACGCAGAAACTGACTTTCACAATAAAAGCCCTATGTATGCATTGCTGCAACAATGATATACTGTGTGTGTGTGTGTATATATATATACACACACACACACACTAGGGTGGCCCTCTACAGTATACCAAAAATAAAAATGTGACTTTAAGGTGATTCCTGACAAATTTGTTCATCTTAATGAGGTAAATGTTTTGTGCAAAATTTTATTTCAGTTGGATTGTAACCACTGCTGCCCACAGGGTGGAAATTGCAATAGTTGAGCATATTAGTGCAAACCAGCAATAGTATGTACCTGTTCACAAATGAAATACACACTGAAACAACAATCCTTTCTCCTTTAACTGACCACACAGGAGAGATAAGATTTTACATGTCACTGTCCACCTATTTGGTTAAAACAGTCACGGGACGTTTGGTTCTGATTTTGTTCACCTCTGGGAGCTGACGTTGATGCCACTCAACAGCTTGCAGCAGGTGTTGGCGCTGCTGTTCATCCTTCGTTAGGATCTGATTGTAATCCTGGATAAATGCAACTCCTCACTCAGCTAAATCATTGACAGCAGCAACATTATCCAGAACCTGCTGTAAGAACTGGAGTGATGTGTCGTCTTCCCACTCTGAGGGTCCTTGAGGAGGACGTCCATGGTGACGTTTAATGCCTCAAAAATGCGACCTGAGGCAGACGTAACAAAATCTGCCAAGAATAAACTCGTATATCCAGTCCAGAACTCAAAATGTCACTCGCATGTCATGAAAAACGGGCCGGGCGGCAGTGGGTAATATTTTTCAAATCTCACGAAATTTCACCCAATTTATTTTTCCCCTAAAGGAACCAAAAAATAAAATAACACAATGAAGCAGTTGAAGACCACCCTGATATATGTATGTATGTATGTATGTACACACAAACATACAGTGAGGCAAATAAGTAGTTTTGCAGGTTTTCCCACCTGCAAAGAATGTAGAGGTCTGTATTTTTTATCGTAGGGACACTTCAACTGTGAGAGAATCTAAAAAAAATTCTGAAAATCACATTGTATGATTTGCATTTTACGAGTATTGCATGAAAGAAGTATTTGATCACCTACCAACCAGCAAGAATTCTGTCTCTCACAGACCTGTTAATTTTTCTTTAAGAAGCCCTCTTATTCTGCACTCTTTACCTGTATTAATTGCACCTGTTTGAACTTGTTACCTGTATAAAAGACACCTGTTCACACACTCAATCACACTCCAGCCTGTCCACCATAGCCAAGACCAAAGAGCTGTCTAAGGACACCAGGGACAAAACTGTAGACCTGCACAAGGCTGTGATGGACTACAGGACAACAGGCAAGCAGCTTGGTAGAAGACAACTGTTGATCTATATTTTAGACTGGGCCAGACTGTACAAAGGTATAGTTTGGCAGGAGTTTAATCTGGCCTGCTACACCGGGTTTTGACTTCTAAATTGCAGTGTGAAAAACTTAATACTAATAGCGATCGTTGAGGATCTTTTTTGACCTGTGGAGGTCGTCGGTGCCACATGGGTGCTCATGAGACTTTGCTGAAAAAGCAGTCCCACAGTGACTGCAGCGAGAGGTTTTTGTTTTATAGGTTCCCATCCGTCACTATCAAACTCAGGAAGGTGACTGAGACATTCTGCCGAATCGTGTCCACCGATTTACACACTGACTTTATTTTGTAAATAAACACTATGCTACGGCCTTGTGCGTGTGGGAGGAGTCGTCTCTTAAGTCCTCGACAGTACAGAGACAAACCCACCCCAGAGAGCAGTCAAATGCAGGCGCTTTTTTCTGGCAGTTCTTTATGACACCAGAACGTGCTGCTCGGGTGTCAACTGGGAAGAGTTCAAATGTGACAAGTTGCTAAGCAGCAACGGTGCCAGCAAGACTCTTAAAGTTGAGCTAACTCCTGACTGACAGACTTCAGAACCCGGCTGTTTGTCAGATGTGCGTCCACACTCGCTGAAGGTCACTGAAGGAGGAACGGTGTTCAGCAGTCATACCTGTGGCCACGGTGGCGGCAGCTGATCTTACATGGACGCTGTTGTTTGTAAGCTACTTGGTGAACTCGGAAGCATGTGTAGCAGATTGTAGGATGTGCACACTACAGAAGAGAGGTACTTAATGGGGCAGAGACACAGGTTAGTTTTATAGACCATGGGGCTTAGCTTGAAAGAGGCATGCTCAAGACGAGCATTTAGACCATAGCCTACCTTGAACATAGCCCACCTTGCACAGAACTGTGTAGGTGCTTAGACTGTTCAAATTCTGGGGAAAAGCCACAAGAGGATGAAGATGAGTTGGACTCAGACTCGGACCTGAATTCAGGGAAAAGTGATGCCGAACAGACATGAAAAAATTAAATATTTCTGATTTATCTCTTACAGAGACAGTTGATAAATATAGTTAGAATTTTAGCCACAGGCTATTTGAAGTAATTTGTGCTACATTATGGATTTACTGAGTCAAAAGGAAGGTGTTTAATGTCTAATAGAGGAAGTTCACAGATCAGGAGGAAATGAAAGGGGTGAGCTATTTAAAAACACTTTGGTTACCCTGCATGACTAATGGCATGGCATGCACGCACTAATTAATAGATGAATTAATTGATTGGCATGGCATGATGCATATCAGTATTGTGTGATTCACTTAATAGACATGATACTTGAGAGTTAATACACGTACCAAATTTATTTTAAGGAAATATTCAAATTTGTTTAATTGAGTGATTTGGTACTTTAAATATCAATGTATTTTTTTTCTCGCCATTTCAGTTTGAATTTATAGTTCTCGTGCCCATACACATGTACTTTCCAGGCATGTAAAGGGTTAATGTGAAATATGTTTTTTTTTTCAGGAAAGAGCATGTCACTTTCATTTGATATTCCAAAATTTTCATGAAAAATCATGCACAATTTCATGTTGCACACATTTATCCCATTTTTAAGAATTTTGCTCTTATAGTCCAAGTTTTGTTTCGTGGCGGGTTAATATCCAGTTTTATGACCCAGAAAACATCGTTTTTGAATTGAGCACCCCCAAAATACCCAAGGATACCTCTTTTCAGGTTGTTTGCTCATTTTCCCCCACAATTAAACAATTTTTAGTGTGTTGCTCTTATATTGTACGTTTTGGGGCATGAAGGGTGTATGTGCACATTTATGACCAAGAAAACATTTTTGAATTTAAGCACCCCTAAATTTCCTAGGAATAAGTGTTTTCAGGTTGTTCGCGCATATGTCAAACGAAACTTCATTTCTAAGCCTCTTTCAAGCTAAGCCCCCTGTCTTTTCTGGTGGTTTGTCTGTGCACTACAAGTATCTCATTGTATACGATGGGTTTTTGGGGAGAAAATATCACACTGATGAAGCAGACATCTCAGAAAATCCTGTATCAAATATGATACACTTGGCATTATAGGGTTAAGAACTACAGTCATATTAAAACAAAGACTGTAGATTTGAAACAGCTGTTACTAATTAATGTACAGGTAATATTTCCAGAAAAATGGCATTCTGGCACATTTGTACCATTAATCAGAGGATACATGAGTCAGATCTTTGTTCAGTAATGGGTCAAACGAAATTTCATATTTCTGTGGAATGGCCCATGGTGTATTAGGAGCAGCAGGATGTTTTCATCGCGGAGCGGCGCTGTGATGTTGGAAATGTTTTTTTTTAATCAGATGTTGCATGTGGATGGCTGAACTTGTCCGATAGGCTGAGTTAAAAACTTTTCTAGATGGATAGTAGATTTTTATGAAGATAAGCATTTTTTTTTTAAAGTTAAGGTTTGATAGGAAGTGTGTCGTTTGTCCTCCTGGGTGCCTGAAATCCTTTCCACATGCTGATGCTTCCTGCTGTCTGCGTGCTGTGTGATGGACTCGTTTTGTGAAGGAAGCCTTCGTCGTCGCTCCGGCCGTGGACCTCACGTGTCCGGCTCCCAAACTGTTGTGACTTTATTTTTGTTGGAAACGCCTCATTGTGAAGTTCATCCTGTTCTGCTCCAGAGACGGCCTGCAGTGCCTCCTCTGGTCAGTCACCCTTACTTAAGTGTATCGCTGACATTTAAGAGTTCATTTGATTCCAACCTAATGTGAAAAAAGAAACAAAATACTTCGCCAAATTATGATTTTGGGGGATTTATTTTTTTATTTTCTGTGACATTTCTATGATGAATTTGGCAGATGTTGTGAAGGCAAATGAATGTATATCTTTGTACAAAGCATTTAGTGCAGAGGACGTGTTAGCGCAGACAGACATGCAAGACAAAATAACCTTTTATAAATCCTTTTGTATTAGAACATTAACAATGGTAATTTTGTATATACGAAGGCTAGGCTTTCTGATTAGCAGAAAGGTAAAACATTCCTACATTTTTTTAAATGTATGTCCACTGAGGAAAAAAATATGTAAACTTGCGCGCAATGTTTTATGTGCCTTTTATTTGGGGTTGTCTAAATAAAAGAAAACGATAAAACGTGATTGTGGACTGACTGACTGTGTTGAGTCCAGACAGGATCCAGCATTCTTCAGAGGAGTCTCACCCTCAGGTTTTTGCCACTAACAGGAAACAGGGTCTCAGACCACAGCCATGGTGCCATCTAGTGAACTGGCCCATATTTTTCACCAGTTTTGAGCAGAACCGTGAAGGACATGGTCAAAGGAAGGTCACAGTTCAGTCTGAACCAACTTTTCAGCTTTGAGCTGAGCGGATCCTCTTCCTGTTGGTGGGAAAGTCCGGCCCTTCCTCTGGGTGAGGAATGAGCTGGTCCTTGCTCTGATTGCAGTGTTCAGTTCTTGCCTGCCTGCTGACTACAAAAGTGCCCCTGTGACTGCGTGTCAGAGTGGATTATGGGGGATTTTTCCCAACCATCTGTATGTGGCGGCAAAACCACTCAGCCTTTTTTCTGATTATAGGGCGATGCGTCTCTGCGGCAGTTGCTTATTTTGCTGCCCCAGTGTTGATTAAACAAATGGTAAATGGACTGCATTCATATAGCAATTTTCCATCTGCATCAGACACTCAAAGCACTTTACAATAATGCCTCACATTCACCCTGATGTCAGGGTGCTGCCATACAAGGTGCTCACTGCACACTGGGAGCAACTAGAGGATTAAAGACCTTGCCCAAGGGCCCTTAGTGACTGTCTAGTCAGGCTGGCATTTGAACCGAAGATCTTCTGGTCTCAAGCCCAACGCTTAACGACTAGACCATCATCTCCCCAAACAACAACAAAAAAATAGGTCATTTATCATTTTGTTGTGTACAAATAAAGCAGTGAGCATAACCACCAGACATCAAGCTCATTTCAAGTTAGACAGAACTTCAAGACATGTTGCAGAGAAGGAAGAATTCTGCAATGGCCACAGTCACCCAGAATCTTCTCAGCGGGGTTGTGTGGAGTCATGACAGTAAAAACAATCACTGAAACAAGTTATGATTTAGTTTCTGTGCGACTCTTGCGCCCATTGAACCAGTCTGCACTCGTGAGACGCCCACAGAGCCCGTATGCACTCTTGAGACACGCCCACTGAGTCAGTCTGCACTTGAGATGCCCACTGAGGCAGTCTGCACTTTGAGACACACCCACTGAGCCAGTCTGCATTGACCACCCACTCATCCAGTCTGCGCTCTGGAGACACACCCACTGAGCCAGTCTGCGCTCTGGAGACACACCCACTCATCCAGTCTGCACTCACGTGCCCACTGAGCCAGTCTGCACTTTGAGACACACCCACTGAGCCAGTCTGCACTTTGAGACACACCCACCAAGCCAGTCTGCATTCTTGAGACGTGCCCACTGAGTCAGTCTGCTCTGAGGCATGCCCACTGATCAAAGTGCATCAAATATTAGAACTTCAAGTTAGAAAAAAACATAATTTGTGGACACTGCCCTCTCCTAAATCCAACCTCCCCACCCAGTTCCATTTAGCACTTTCCAAAGACACCCCTTGTTTATGTCTCACTCACAAGTCGGGGTAATTAGGAGCATGAGATCGATAGACGGATTGGAGCGGCGTGTGATATATTATGGATGCTGTACCGGACCGTTGTGAAGAAAGCTGAGCCTGAAGGTGGGTCACTCGATTTGCCAGTCATTTTATGCTCCTATTCACACCTATGGTTATGAACTTTGGGTAATGACAAAAAGAACAAGGTCATGGATACAAGTGGTGGAAACACGATTCCGCCATCGGGTATCTGGAAAAGTAAGATGCTCAGCTATCTGGGAAGGACTGAGTAGAACTGCTGCTTCTTCACATCGAAAGGAGAGCTGATACGGTTTGGGCATCTGGTGAAGATTATAGGTTATAGAACTTGTAACTCTGATGCCACCACGCACAGCCTCATTGTGGAGCAGAGAAGAATTTCTGTACAACAAACAGATCAAATCTAGGCTTGCATCTCTCATGTACCTCCTGGCAAACAAGCTAAAATTCCACATCTTTTTTAAGAAAATCCTCTGTGCCACTAAACCATGACAGTGTATAACTGGTGATGCAAAATTCCAAACTTTCACTATGCACAATTTCTGCAGTTGCAGTCACAGAAGCCTAGAACATCTTCACAGGTGTCTTGGTGGCTTCCCTCACTAGTCTTCTCCTTGCACAGTTAGTCTTTGAGAGCTGCCTCCTCCAGACAGATGAACCACACAGTACCACGCTGGTAAGATTGATGGAAATGACAACCAAGACATAGTGACTTGGAAATGTTCGTGTATTTGTCCCCTGACTTGTCTGAAGAAAACTGGCTGTAAAAGTGAAATGCTGTAAATTCATCAAAGGCTGCTAATGACTGTCCAGCATACATTTTATGTCAGGATTTTTGTTTCACTTTATGAAAGCATTTTGTTGCCAAATAATTTGGGACATTTTAAAAAATATGATGAAACAAAATTGCTTTGTTTGCATTTATTTATGATCGCATTAAAATGTGTTCATAAAATAGGCAGAACAGCAGTTCGCGTGTATAAAGCTGCGTGTCATCAGCATAGCAGTGAAGTCATCCCATGGTGTCGTATAGTATCTGTCCAGACTGATTACTGTCAGCACACCAGGGTCCAGACAACCAGTCCATCCCCACGTCCAGTCAGTGTCTGTCTGCATCTCTGCAGTGTAATTCTTCTTGTTTCCACCAGGTGTCCTCAGAGCACTTTCCTCTGTCAGCAGACAAACATCACTGGCAGTAGCTTTGTTTTTAAAATCAGAACCCACCATCATCACGTGATCAGAACTGACCAGCAGAGAAACTTTTTTTTTTTATTTCACCTTTAATTATACATAAAGGTACAGAACAGTTAACAGCTTGTCTGCTTTATCAACAGCTGATTGATAAAGGCATTGCGCTGCGGTGGTTTGAATCATATTTGTCTAATAGATTACAGTTTGTTCATGTAAATGGGGAATCTTCTTCACAGACTAAAGTTAATTATGGAGTTCCACAAGGTTCTGTGCTAGGACCGATTTTATTCACTTTATACATGCTTCCCTTAGGCAGTATTATTAGACGGTATTGCTTAAATTTTCATTGTTACGCAGATGATACCCAGCTTTATCTATCCATGAAGCCAGAGGATACACACCAATTAGCTAAACTGCAGGATTGTCTTACAGACATAAAGACATGGATGACCTCTAATTTCCTGCTTTTAAACTCAGATAAAACTGAAGTTATTGTACTTGGCCCCACAAATCTTAGAAGCATGGTGTCTAACCAGATCGTTACTCTGGATGGCATTTCCCTGATCTCTGGTAATACTGTGAGAAATCTTGGAGTTATTTTTGATCAGGATATGTCATTCAAAGCGCATATTAAACAAATATGTAGGACTGCCTTTTTGCATTTACGCAATATCTCTAAAATCAGAAAGGTCTTGTCTCAGAGTGATGCTGAAAAACTAATTCATGCATTTATTTCCTCTAGGCTGGATTATTGTAATTCATTATTATCAGGTTGTCCTAAAAGTTCCCTAAAAAGCCTTCAGTTGGTTCAGAATGCTGCAGCTAGAGTACTGACGGGGACTAGCAGGAGAGAGCATATCTCACCCGTGTTGGCCTCTCTTCATTGGCTTCCTGTTAATGCTAGAATAGAATTTAAAATTCTTCTTCTTACTTATAAGGTTTTGAATAATCAGGTCCCATCTTATCTTAGGGACCTCGTAGTACCATATTACCCCATTAGAGCACTTCGCTCTCAGACTGCGGGCTTACTTGTAGTTCCTAGGGTTTGTAAGAGTAGAATGGGAGGCAGAGCCTTCAGCTTTCAGGCTCCTCTCCTGTGGAACCAGCTCCCAATTCAGATCAGGGAGACAGATACCCTCTCTACTTTTAAGATTAGGCTTAAAACTTTCCTTTTCGCTAAGGCTTATAGTTAGGGCTGGATCGGGTGACCCTGGACCATCCCTTGGTTATGTTGCTTTAGACGTAGACTGTGGGGGGGTTCCCATGATGCACTGTTTCTTTCTCTTTTTGCTCCGTATGCATCACTCTGCATTTAATCATTAGTGATCGATCTCTCTTTCCTGGTTCTTTCCCTCAGCCCCAGCCAGTCTCAGCGGAGGACTGCCCCTCCCTGAGCCTGGTTCTGCTGGAGGTTTCTTCCTGTTGAAGGGGAGTTTTTCCTTCCCACTGTGGCCGGGTGCTTGCTCATAGGGGGTCGTTTTGACCGTTGGGGTTTTTCGTAATTATTGTATGGCCTTGCCTTGCAATGTGGAGCGCCTTGGGGCAACTGTTTGTTGTGATTTGGCGCTATATAAGAAACAAGTTGATTGAAGTTGATTGATTGATTGATTGTCAGATCTCAGCAGTGAAGCGAGGCAGACCTCATTTAATTTATTTTCATTTATATAGCCTCAAATCACAACAAAGCTGCCTCAAGGCGCTTCACACAAGGTCCAACCTTACCAACCTCTAGAGGAAGAACACAGGTGACAGTGGTAAGGGAAAAACTCCCTCTGATCAGTTGAGGAAGAAACCTCAAGCAGACCAGACTCAAAGGGGGTGACCCTCTGCTTAGGCCATGTTACAGACACAATTGGCAATAAAAATATACAGGAAATTTTGGGAAACCATGCTGGTGTCCAGGACAGGAGTCCTGCAGAAGAAGACACCCACTCCGATCTGTGGATGGAGCCACACCTCAGAGAGAGGGGGTAAAAAAAAAAACAGGTGGCAGAAAGACAACAAAAAGTGTAAAAAATAAATACTATGGTGATCACCGGCCACTAGTCCTAAGCTTCACAAAAAGACCCAGACTTTAAATAAAGGTGAGGCTGTTGGCCTCTCTGTTTAATAATAAAAAAAGAATTTAAAAGGGTAAAAAGCATAGAAACATACTATGCCAGTAGTCGTATTTGGGACCACAGTAGCTCTTCTGGGATGGACTCTTTCACGCAAAGCGATCAAATGGATTAATGTGATTAACTATCGGATGACAAAGTAAAACCTCTTAAATCACTCTAAAGTCAGTTTTAAGCAGAAACAAGACAATACACTGTGATGCTTTGAAATGATGGAGGTGCAGTGAACGCATCACCTAGCCGCTTGTGTAGCTGCAGCGCTGATCACTTCATCTTTTATGATGAAATGATGCTGAAGCTTCAGATATCTGTCACTGAGATAGATGATGACTGGAGGCAGTTTGAAGCAGAAACGAGGTGATAATCAGTGAACCGTGGCTAATGACACGTGCAGTGAGGCAGGGTGGACCGATTTTTAAGGGGGACTGTTCAGTCGGTGACAACGGATCCAGATTTTGGCTCAGGATTTCCTTTTATATAGGCTTTGAAGGATTGTGTCAAAGCTACTTCATGGATTCTCACCACATTTGCACCACAGATAGATATTAGGCCACAGGAGACTCCACTGCATTTTGGAGATGATCCGGATCAGGATTGTCAGATATCAGAAATCTCTGATTGGTCTTTTTTAAATTAAAACATTAGAGAAATCAAACAATCTTTTAAGAAGAATAAAATCCTGATGCCTTTGTTGTTGTGATTACACATAAACAACACACAGCTGATAATAATCAACAGTCAACTGACCAACGTGATGTACAACCGCACACATGCTCCCCCAAAACAATTCAGCTTTAAAAATCAAAGGTCATCACACCACATATTTATTAATTCTTACAACTTTTTTCATAAATTGACACTGAAAAACTTCATTATTTTTTTGCCACATTTTGACTTTTTAAATCATAGCTGTTTTTTTTTTTTGCACAGTGCACTAAATTCATATAAAATGTCTGAAAAAATATTAATCACTTCCACATTTGTATTCATTTTTTAATGCATTAACAATATGCAATGTTTTTGCAATATACAGGAAATGAGGCATCTTTTCACAAAATAAAATAAAAAATGTGAAACAGACTAAATGATTGCACATATTTTGTGATTTAGCACGTGCACCTTTAATCACCACCTGAAAGATTCTTTGTCAGATCTTTTTCTTTTTTTGGTTCAACACAGTTTTTGCTTTCAGTTTTAAAACATTTTTTGAATCAGAAGTGACATTCATCCTCCAGGTTTCAGAAAATCACACATTCTTTCTGACCAACTCTCACGTATCATTTGAGTTTTGCCACAAAACCATAAAAATGCAGCAGCTACAGTCCGCAGTCACAGTTATAGCTCTTTCAGTGTTACTGTGGTTGGCTTGGTGGCTTTCCTCACTCCTCATGCTTTTTACACTTCTTAATTATTGATTTGATTGCCAAACAGTATTAAAATACAGGACAGATCAGAACTGCAGGCAGGCCAGTCCAGTACCCATATTCACTTATTCTGCAGCCAAGCCTTTTGTAATATGTGCAGAATGTGGTTTTGCATTGTCTTGCTGAAAAAAATGCATGGATGTCCTTGGAAAAGATGTCATCTTGAAGGCAGCATTTGTTGCTCTAAAATCTCAGTGTCTTTTTCTGCATTCATGCTGTCATCACAGAAGTGTGAAATAGGATTTTGGACTTGTTGCTGATAACAGTCTGGATGGTCTTTTTCATCTCTGGTACAGACCTCATGGTGTCCATATCTTCCAAAAAACATCTAGAACACTGACTTATCTGACCACAGTACACATTTCCACTGTGTGACTGTCAAACCCACACACCTCCAAGTCTGGAGAAGTCAACACTGTTTCTGGAAAAGATTAACATAAGGCTTTTTTGCATCATAAAGTTTTAAGTGGCATTTGTGAATGTAACGCTGTATTGTCGTGCTTGACAAAGGTTTCTCAAAGTAATCCCTTCTCCATGTAATTATATCAGCTATTGATGAATGATGGTTCTTGATGCAGTGCCGTTTATGAGATTGGGGATTGGTCCTTTACATACTGAAATTCCTCCAGATTCGTTGATTCATTTCATGATATTATGGACTGAAGAGGGAGAAATTTGCAGATCTCTTCCAATCTTTCTTTGAAGAACATTGTTTTTAAACATTTCAGTAATTTCCACCTGCATTTTTTAACAGAATGGAGATGCTCCGCCCATCTATGCATCAGCCTTTTGTGGATACAGCTTTTAGAACTAGTCATGATGACAATCACCTGTTTGACATAATATCATTTATTTATTTTGTTTAACCACATTACTCACCCATCCTAACTTTTTAGTGTGTGTTTCAGGCCTGAAATGCAGGAATGGATGTTGTACTGCAATCATGCAAAATGCCATTAAGAACATACGAGGTCTGTTAGAAAAGTATCCGACGTTTTTATTTTTTTCAAAAACCTGATGGATTTGAATCACGTGTGCTTGCATGAGCAAACCTTGAACCTTCGCGCGCATGCGTGAATTTTTTCTCGTCATTTTTTCTTTGCAAGGAAATGGCGGAACGACTGGAGCAGCATGACTGCATTAAATTTTGCCAGAAACTGGGCGACAGCCAGGTGGAAACCATTCAGATTATTCAGACGGCTTTTGGTGATGATCCTCTGGGCATCACACAGATTAAGGAGCGGTACAACCGGTTTAAAGACGTCTGCACAGCGGTGGAGAGCGAGCTGCACTCCAATCGGCCATCAACATGCTGAAATGACCAGATCATTTCCAAAGTGAATGCTGTGGTGATGTGGGACCGTCGTGTGACTATCCAAGAAATTGCGGAAAAGGTGGACATCAGCACTTTTTTGGCACATTCCACTGTGACAGAAGATTTTGCCATGAAAAGAGTTGCAGCAAAATTCATGCTGATGGCTTTGGCACGAAGCTGATGGTGGAACAAAAGCGCCACCGTGTTGAAGTCTCACAGGACATGTTGTGACATGCCCACCTCTTCCACCATTTCTCAGATAGTCACATGACTGAAAAGCCACCGAAAGCCGTCTGAATCTTTCCGAATGGTTTCCACCTGGCTGTCGCCCAGGGCTGAACATATGAAAGCATGGATGAACCGAGCGCAGGAGGAAATCGTTCTTCTACTCTGTGTTTTCTACCAGCATTCATTCATTCTTACTTCCGTAGCGTCACTTCCTGTAACAAACTAAAAGGCGCAATGACGAAGATAAAAAATAAATGGTGTCAAATATATCCCAAATAACAGGTTGTCTAAACCTACCCAAATAACTAATCAATATCAAATATCAATATCAATCTTGCAAAAACCCATATTTTCAATCAAAATCCAAATGTGAAATTTCAGTGCATTGGTGGCATACCTTACCATGCCTCCATTTACCTAAAAATTGGACAGAATAGGTTTTCTGTGGGGTAAAACTAATTTATGACTAAGACTAGTTGATTTTCAGGGGATCAGATGCACCCTAGGAGACACCTCTGCTAGCAGAGTACAAAGGACGTCGTGAGTCGGGTGAGTATGTCTGTTTTTCAGCATCATGTTGTCCAAACGCCTCCCATGTGGGATGCCTGTGGGGGGTTGAACTCCCATGTACAGCCATTTGTTTTGTTGATTTATGTCATCTTTTCTTTATGCCCAGCTCTAAACTAGCTCCAACAAAATTTGTACCTCGATCAGATCTCAGCTGTTTTGCTGGCCTTCGCATTGCAAAAAGACCTTTGGAGGGCATTGATGCAACTAGCTGTGTCCATAGATTTAATAACTTCCACATGCACTGCCCTGGTACTCATGCATCTAAAGAGTATAGCCCACCTCTTATTTTGTACTGCACCACCTCTGGTGCATCTGGTGACCATATTCCACAGGCCAAAAACATCTAAACCCACATACATGAATGGTGGGGCCAAGCTGAGGTGTTGTGGAGATAGGTCGGCCATTTTTTGGATCTCAAGCTTCCCTCTGAGCTTACGGCAGGTGATGCCTATCAGCCTTTTCCCAGAAACAATCCATAGGCCGGCAGCCCTGACTGCTCCCTCTGTTAACTGTTGCCCCCAGTGTTCTACCTTTACGTGATAGTGGCTCACAAGTAATTTTGGGACGTGACATTTTTGGAAGAATGACCGGATTTCTCACCTCAGCTTCGATTTGTGCGTATTTCAGTTCTCCACCAATCTGCAAAAGACCGTCACACATGAAAGGAACAAGGTTCAGGATTGCACTTGATTTTGAGATGGCTCTGTTCTTTTGTAGTGCAGAAGACTCTTCTGGGTATACCTCCTTTTCTACACATTGAAGTACGGCTGACTTTGCTGCTGCCAGCTCTTCTGGAGTACGGGGGTTTGTTGTACGGAGGTTACTCAAGTCCTGCAGTGATTTTTTTTTTTCCACGTTTCCCACTTGTGTAAAGATCTGTGTCACAGTCAGTCACATCAGCAGAAAGTTCCCTGAGTAGTGCTCGTCCCTGAATGGTCACAGGTGCTACTATACCTAGTGGGTCAAAGAGACTATTGACTGTGGATAGCACTCCACGGCGGGTGAATGGCTTGTCATTTGCTGCTACTCTGAATGTAAAAACTTAAGAATCTATGTCCCAGCACAAACCAAGGCAGAGCTTCATCATCAAGGCCTATATCTTTCAGACCAGCAGCACGGTCTTCAGGTGAGAAAGCTGGCATGACTGTGACACTGTCTGAAGCGATTTTATGCAGTTTAAGATTTGATTCTGTAAGGGATCCCGTGCCCCGTCTTGTGTGGCTTTTCTGAGACCATATATAGCTACTGCAGGGGAGGGACTATTTCCGAAAACATGCACTCGCATTTGGAATTCAGATACTTCCTTTGTCAGGTTGTTGTCCTTGTGCCACAGGAAACGTAGATCATCTCTGTGGTCTGCTCTCATCAAAAAGCCATAGAACATCTGCTGGATATCTGTCATCACTGCATCTAAGCAGTACTCCAAGGACAGAGTTGTTTAAGTCAGAGCCTGAGAGCAGCACACTGTTCAGGGAAACACCACGTTCTTGTGCATTCAAGTCAAATACTACTCTAATTTGGCCAGGCTTTTGGGGGTGGTACACCCCAAAAATTGGCAAGTACCAGCACTCCGTAATTTTTTTTTTTTTTTTTTTTTTGGAGAGGTGCTGCTTCCTCCTCTTGTCCGTTTTCAAAGAGGTTTTTCATAAATGCAACAAACTGCTCTTCCATTTCAGGGTTGTTCTTCAGTGTGCGTTGCAGGGAGTGTGGGCGAGAAGGGCCCTGAACACGGTTATTGGGGAGACATGGCCTAGGTGACCTAATTGGAAGGGGCATAATCCAGCTGTTATTCTCATCTCTGTGGCACATGATATTCAAGAAAGTCTCATCATCAAAAGACAAAGCAAGAAGGTTATCCTCTTCAGTTCTCACAAACACATTTGACCCAACTCCATCCTCAAGTCAGCACCAAAGCAGCGGAGGGGCTGGACGAATGAGGGGAGAAACCAGACCTTTGCTCCCCACTGTACCTTGCCTTTTCTTTAATACAGATATGCTTCGGGCATGGTGTCAGTAAAGATGGGCCTCCATTTTGCAGGACATTGGTCTTGAAGACGGATACAGTGGGCTTATGACTGCTGCTGATGCAGACTTCTCCCACTATCACTCAGCCTAAGTCCAAGCGCTGGGCAAAAGGGTGCGTTGTTGGGCCCACTGATTTGCCGTCTCACCTTGTGAACACGTATGATGTCTCTCCCCAGTAAGAGTAGGATTTGTGCCTCAGCATCAAGCTGTAGGTTGTGAGGAGCCACAGACCTTAGGTGAGTGTGGGAAAGAGCAACATCAGGTGAAGGGATTCCTGCTCTGTCAGTCATGATCTCGTAACATTCAAGAAGTGGAGGTAAGTCTAAGCAAACGCTATCATTTCGGTGGTGCCAGCAGAGGTCCTCATCAGGTAAGTGGAATGACCACTGTGGATGCTAAACAGCTGGAAAAACTCAGTTCAGACCAGTGAGGTATTGCTTTGGTTGTCAAGTATTGCTGAGCGTTCTCGTTGCCCTTGTGGGAAAACTCGTACCAAGCGTATCTTTGCACAAGATTGTGCTGGGAGGCCTTCACCACAGACCTCAGTGCATCTTGAAGTTACCTCTGGTGGCAGGTATCATGTTGTTGTGTGTCTGGTTCCATAACTGGACATGCTGCTGGTGAGGAGGGTCAGTCTGGGTGCATCGTGGTGCAGTGGCGATCACTTTCACACTCACTGCATTTAAGCTGCACTGAACATTCTCTGGTGATGTGAGTAGCAGAGCAGCATCTGTAACATCGTCTGTGTTCTCTCAAGAGCTGTTTGTGTTCCACCAGAGGCTTAATTTTAAAAGCTCTACCTCCATCCAGGGGATGGGGTTTGTTGTGAAGTGGACAGTACTTAGCTGGGTCACTGCTGCTTTTCTTATCCTTGCATTAGCTGTCATGTGCACCTCAGTTTTATGAACAGAGACGGACGTCTTTGGACTATCATACTTTGTTATGGGCCTTTCGTTGCGATAATGAGTGAAGTTGCTGCTCGGGAGGATGAAGCTCGGGTCATTTCTGGCCTTTGCCTGATTATAGACAAAGTCAGTGAAAAAGGAGAATGGTGGAAAGTAAACTGTGTTGTTCCTTGTAACTTGAACCAACAGAAAGCCATTTGTCTTGTAGGTTTAGTGGCAACTTTTCGACAATGGGGTTGATGCCTCTGGGTGTGTCCAGGTAGCTCCAACCCAGCAGGTAACCATCGTCTTTAGCTGATTGTAGCACTCTGAGCAGGTCAGTCTTTGGTGTTTTAAATATGCCTCTACTCGACATCTTGTAGTTGTGAGATGCTGCTCCTTGTGCTGCACATGTCCTCACACTCTGTAGCCTCTAAAGCCCAGGTTACACATAGACGGTTTTGTCGGCGGGCAGTACTTAGACCAAAGTTCGCGGTAGTTCTGGCTGTTTTCGCGGTGGAAAGGGGCGGAGCATTTCGCCGGCGTTTTGAGTGCCGTACTAGCCACAAATGCGCAGATAAAATGCCGCTAAATCCGCTGAATAAAGTGGCATTTTGACGCCGTAGCATCCGGCACACGTCAGGCAACGGGGGTTAATACCCAGTTCTATCCTTTACAATTGCAGGTTAAGATGCGCGTGAGAACGGCGGTGTTCTGCTGCCGCCGGTAATGCCCTGTGTACCGCTGGATTTATCCAGGAAAAAACCTGCGTTACTCCAGGAACTTTTGCATATAGGCACCGCCCCCAGAGTATAATAGGCTGAAGCAGCTGTCACTACAGGGAGAGGGAGCTCATCTCTCAGCCTTTTATTCTCCTTTTTCCCCTCCTCAACGTGTTGCTCGTCTCCACTACAGGGCTCTCCTCTGCTTCTGAACCAGACCTCTTGGTAAGTCCTTGCCACTGCCAATTTTCTTTTAGGAGGCATACTGGAGCTTCTCTGCAAAAATATCTGGAGCTGGCCGCGGGTGAGAGGCCTGCATGCAGCGCGCTAGCGTTTTTATATTGACTGCTGCCTATCGGCCGTTTGGAATGCCATTAACCGGGAGGTGGTGTTTAGAACGACGTACTGTCCGCGAGCGCCGCCGTTTTGTCTGCCTCTGTCACCGGTTAAAACGCCTTTGAGGATGCCGATGTGGGCTCTATCGCCGTTTTACACCCCGTTGGTTTGGGATACAACGCCGGCTGCCAATTATGTAAATGTAAACTGCGGCACTACAGGAAGGGGCGGGATGACATGGCGATTAAAAAGTATCAAACGCCGTTGTTCGCATTGTCTCCGTCGTCACGCGAATTCTCCGGGAGCACTCCCGGAATTATTCGACATGTTGAATAATTTTTTCGACGATTCCCGGTAAAGCCGGAACTAAGCCACGCCCCCTAGTGCCGGCGTTGACAACGGTGTTTGATCCTTAAGACAGCCAAAAACTCTTCCGGGACACTCCTGGGAGCTCTTACCGTCTATGTGTACACGGGGCTTAATACTTCTGCTTCTGCACCAGCAGCATCTGCTTTCTCCAGTTCAGGTGCTTCTAAGTCTGGTGGCCTTTTCCAAATCTAACTTGGCTGTCTGTGTTGTCAGTTCCAGCTCCTTTTGTGCAGATGTGACGCTGGCACGTGCAGCTTCAGCCGTGGCTCTGGCTCTTGCAGCAGCACTAACCGTTGAACACCTGGAGGAGGATGAGTGCTTTCAACTGGACACTGATGGCGCCTTTTCTTTTTTGGCCTTTGTCTCATCTTCCATAGTTGCAGCAGATGAATCCATCTGATAATAGAACTTTTCACTGTGCTGCTCTCTGTGTGTGTGTTGTACTGCTGCAGTGTAGATTAAACAGCCAAACTCCTTTGAGAACCGGGAAAACGAGCAGTCTTGCTCCTTTAATGTCGCTCTGCAGACAATCACTGACAGTCAACAGAGTGAAACTAAACAAAAGAAGAAAGAAGATACAAACTCTTAGTTATGAAAGTAAGCATCAATCATACAAAATGCCATTAAGTAAAAGTAAGTCCTTTTGGCTGCTCCCTTGTTTGCACTCGGGGTCGCCACAGCAAATCCAAGGTGGATCTGCATGTTGAATTGGCACACGCCGGATGCCCTTCCTGACGCAACTCCACATTACATGGAGAAATGTGGCAGGGGTGGGATTTGAACACAGAACCTTCTGCACTGAAACCAAGCGCATTAACCACTTGGCCACCACCCTGGATAAATAACACAGAAACTAACCTGTATCAAGTATGTAGGTGAATGTGGCTACAACTAGCACATATAATTAGCATAAACATGTTGTTCGCATAAGCACATATGCTAATGTTAGTGCGCATGCTAACACATTCAACCATAAGTTACAGTTGTATGTAAAAGTTTGGGCACCCCTGATGATTTCCATGGTTTTCCTTTATAAATCATTGGTTGTTTGGATCAGCAATTTCAGTTAAATATATCATATAGCAGACAAACACACTGATATTTGAGAAGTGAAATGAAGTTTACAGGATTTACAGAACGTGTGCAATAATTCAAATCAATTTTATTTATTTAGCGCCAAATCACAACAAACAGTTGCCCCAAGGCGCTTTATACTGTAAGGCAAAAGCCATACAATAATTACAGAAAAACCCCAAAGGTCAAAACGACCCCATATGAGCAAGCACTTGGCGACAGTGGGAAGGAAAAACTCCCTTTTAATGGGAAGAAACCTCCAGCAGAACCAGGCTCAGGGAGGGGCAGTCTTCTGCTGGGACTGGTTGGGGCTGAGGGAGAGAACCAGGAAAAAGACATGCTGTGGAGGGGAGCAGAGCTCAATCACTAATGATTAAATGCAGAGTGGTGCATACAGAGCAAAAAGAGGTGAATAAAAAGAAACACTCAGTGCATCATGGGAACCCCCCAGCAGTCTAAGTCTATAGCAGCATAACTAAGGGATGGTTCAGGGTCACCTGATCCAGCCCTAACTATAAGCTTTAGCACAAAGGAAAGTTTTAAGCTTAATCTTAAAAGTAGAGAGGGTGTCCATCCATCCATTTTCTTCCGCTTTATCCAGAGTCGGGTCGCGGGGGCAGCAGCTCAAGCAAAGCTGCCCAGACCTCCCGATCCACACACACCTCCCCCAGCTCCTCCGGGGGAACCCCAAGGCGTTCCCAAGCCAGCCGAGAGATGTAGTCCCTCCAGCGCGTCCTGGGTCTTCCCCGGGGCCTCCTCCCAATGGGACGTGCCCGGAACACCTCTCCGGCGAGGCATCCAGGGGGCATCCGGAAAAGATGCCTGAGCCACCTTAACTGACTCCTTTTGACATGGAGGAGCAGCAGCTCGACTCCAAACTCCTCCCGAGTGACGGGAGGAGCTCAGGAGGAGCTAATCCAAATTGGGAGCTGGTTCCACAGGAGAGGAGCCTGAAAGCTGAAGGCTCTGCCTCCCATTCTACTCTTACAAACCCTAGGAACTACAAGTAAGCCTGCAGTCTGAGAGCGAAGCGCTCTATTGGGGTGATATGGTACTATGAAGTCCCTAAGATAAGATGGGACCTGATTATTCAAAACCTTATAAGTAAGAAGAAGAATTTTAAATTCTATTCTGGAATTAACAGGGAGCCAATGAAGAGAAGCCAATATGGGTGAAATATGCTCTCTCCTAGTCCCCGTCAGTACTCTAGCTGCAGCATTTTGAATTAACTGTAGGCTTTTCAGGGAACTTTTAGGACAACCTGATAATAATGAATTACAATAGTCCAGCCTAGAAGAAATAAATGCACGAATTAGCTTTTCAGCATCACTCTGAGACAAGACCTTTCTAATTTTAGAGATATTGCGCAAATGCAAAAAAGCAGTCCTACATATTTGCTTAATATGTTCATTGAATGACATATCGTGATCAAAAATGACTCCAAGATTTCTCAGAGTATTACTAGAGGTCAGGGTAATGCCATCCAGAGTAAGGATCTGGTTAGACACCATGTTTCTAAGATTTGTGGGGCCAAGTACAATAACTTCAGTTTTATCTGAATTTAAAAGCAGGAAATTAGAGGTCATCCATGTCTTTATGTCTGAAAGACATTCCTGCAGTTTAACTAATTGGTGTGTGTCCTCTGGCTTCATGGATAGATAAAGCTGGGTATCATCTGCGTAACAATGAAAATTTAAGCAATGCTTTCTAATAATACTGCCTAAGGGAAGCATGTATAAAGTGAATAAAATCGGTCCTAGCACAGAACCTTGTGGAACTCCATAATTAACCTTATTCCGTGAAGAAGACTCCCCATTTACATGAACAAATTGTAATCTATTAGATAAATATGATTCAGACCACTGCAGCGCAGTGCCTTTAATACCTATGACATGCTCTAATCTCTGTAATAAAATTTTATGGTCAACAGTATCAAAAGCTGCACTGAGGTCTTACAGGACAAGCACAGAGATGAGTCCACTGTCTGAGGCCATAAGATCATTTGTAACCTTCACTAATGATGTTTCTGTACTATGATGAATTCTGAAACCTGACTGAAACTCTTCAAATAGACCATTCCTCTGCAGATGATCAGTTAGCTGTTTTACAACTACCCTTTCAAGAATTTTTGAGAGAAAAGGAAGGTTGGAGATTGGCCTATAATTAGCTAAGATAGCTGGGTCAAGTGATGACTTTTTAAGTAATGGTTTAATTACTGCCACCTTAAAAGCCTGTGGTACATAGCCAACTAATAAAGATAGATTGATCATATTTAAGTTCGAAGCATTAATTAATGGTAGGGCTTCCTTGAGCAGCCTGGTAGGAATGGGGTCTAACAGACATGTTGATGGTTTGGAGGAAGTGACTAATGAAAATAACTCAGACAGAACAATCGGAGAGAAAGAGTCTAACCAAATACCAGCATTACTGAAAGCAGACAAACATAAAGATATGTCTTTGGAATGGTTATGAATATGAATTTTATTTGCAAAGAAAGTCATGAAGTCATTACTAGTTAAAGTTAAAGGAATACTCGGCTCAATAGAGCTCTGACTCTTTGTCAGCCTGGCTACAGTGCTGAAAAGAAACCTGGGGTTGTTCTTATTTTCTTCAATTAGTGATGAATAGTAAGATGTCCTAGCTTTACGGAGGGCTTTTTTTTATAGAGCAACAGACTCTTTTTCCAGGCTAAATGAAGATCTTCTAAATTAGTGAGACGCCATTTCCTCTCCAGCTTACGGGTTATCTGCTTTAAGCTGCGAGTTTGTGGGTTATACCACGGAGTCAGGCACTTCTGATTTAAGGCTCTCTTTTTCAGAAGAGCTATAGCATCCAAAGTTGTGCTCAATGAGGATGTAAAGCTACTGACAAGATAATCTATCTCACTCACAGAGTTTAGGTAGCTACTCTGCACTGTGTTGGTATATGGCATTGAAGAACATAACAAAGAAGGAATCATATCCTTAAACCTAGTTACAGCGCTTTCAGAAAGACTTCTACTGTAATGAAACTTATTCCCCACTGCTGGGTAGTCCATTAAAGTAAATGTAAATGTTATTAAGAAATGATCAGACAAAACGGGGTTTTCAGGGAATACTGTTAAGTCTTCAATTTCTATGCCATATGTCAGAACAAGATCTAAAGTGTAGTTAAAGTGGTGGGTGGGCTCATTTACATTTTGAGCGAAGCCAACTGAGTCTAATAATAGATTAAATGCAGTGTTGAGGCTGTCATTCTCAGCATCTGTGTGGATGTTAAAATCGCCCACTATAATTATCTTATCTGAGCTAAGCACTAAGTCAGACAAAAGGTCTGAGAAATCACAAAGAAGCTCACAGTAACGACCAGGTGGACGATAGATAATAACAAATAAAACTGTTTTTTGAGACTTCCAATTTGGCTGGACAAGACTAAGAGACAAGCTTTCAAATGAATTAAAGCTCTGTCTGGGTCTTTGATTAATTAATAAGCTGGAGTGGAAGATTGCTGCTAATCCTCCGCCCCGGCCCGTGCTTCGAGCATTCTGACAGTTAGTGTGACTCGGGGGTGTTGACTCATTTAAACTAACATATTCATCCTGCTGTAACCAGGTTTCTGTAAGGCAGAATAAATCAATATGTTGATCAATTATTATATCATTTACTAACAGGGACTTAGAAGAGAGAGATCTAATGTTGAATAGACCACATTTAACTGTTTTAGTCTGTGGTGCAGTTGAAGGTGCTATATTATTTTTTCTTTTTGAATTTTTATGCTTAAATAGATTTTTACTGGTTATTGGTGGTCTGGGAGCAGGCACCGTCTCTACGGGGATGGGGTATTGGGGGGATGGCAGGGGGAGAGAAGCTGCAGAGAGGTGTGTCTAGGACTACAACTCTGCTTCCTGGTTCCAACCCTGGATAGTCACGATTTGGATGGTTTAATAAAATTGGCCAGATTTCTAGAGATGAGAGCTGCTCCATCCAAAGTGGGATGGATGCCGTCTCTCCTAACAAGACCAGGTTTTCCCCAGAAGCTTTGCCAATCATCTATGAAGCCCACCTCATTTTTTGGACACCACTCAGACAGCCAGCAATTCAAGGAGAACATGCGGCTAAACATGTCACTCCCGGTCCGATTGGGGAGGGGCCCAGAGAAAACTACAGAGTCAGACATTGTTTTTGCAAAGTTACACACCGATTCAATATTAATTTTAGTGACCTCCGATTGGTATAACCGGGTGTCATTACTGCCGACGTGAATTACAGTCTTACCAAATTTACGCTTAGCCTTAGCCAGCAGTTTCAAATTTCCTTCAATGGTTAGAAATGTGAACGGGTTGGTGGTGTACAGGGGGCTTCTGTTTAGAACTACGCTTCTTCCTCACAGTCACCCAGCCGGCCTGCTTTTCCGGCTGCTCGGGATCTGCTGGGGGACAGCTAATGGCGGTTAAGCTACCTTGGTCCGCACCAACTACAGGGGCCTGGCTAGCTGTAGGATTTTCCAAGGTGCGGAGCCGAGTCTCCAATTCGCCCAGCCTGGCCTCCAAAGCTACGATCAAAGCTAATTCTTTAAACAAAATTAGGCAGGCGCATAAATTTGGGAACCCCAACAGAAAAAATACATCAATATTTAGGAGATCCTCCTTTTGCAGAAATAACAGCCTCTAAATGCTTCCTATAGCTTCCAATGGGAGTCTGGATTCTGGTTGAAGGTATTTTGGACCATTCTTCTTTACAAAACATCTAGGTTTGTTGGTTTCTGAGCATGGACAGCCCGCTTAAAATCACACCACAGATTTTCAGTAATATTCAGGTCTGGGGACTGAGATGGCCATTCCAGAACATTGTACTTGTTCCTCTGCATGAATGCCTGAGATTTTGAGCAGTGTTTAGGGTCATTGTCTTGTTGAAAGATCTAACACCTTCAACTTTGTCACTGATTCTTGTACATTGTTCTCAAGAATCTGCTGATATTGACTGGAATCCATGTGACCATCAACTTTTAACAAGATTCCCAGTACCTGCACTGGCCACACAGCCACACAGCATGATGGAACCACCTCCAAATTTTACTGTAGGTAGCAAGTGTTTTTCTTAGAATGCTGTGTTCTTTTTCAGTCATGCATACCGCCCCTTGTTATGTCCAAATAACTCAATTTTAGTTTCAACAGTCCACAGCACCTTATTCCAAAATGAAGCTGGCTTGTCCAAATGTGCTTTAGCATACCTTAAGTGACTGTTTGTGGCAAGTATGCAGAAAAGGCTTCCTCTGCATTACAGCATCATACAGCATCTCTTTGTGCAAAGTGCACTGTATAGTTGAATGATACACAGGGACACTATCTGCAGCAAGATCATGTTGTAGGTCTTTGGAGCAGGTCTGTGGGTTGACTATGACTGTTCTCACCATCCTCCAATTCAGCTAATCTGAGATTTTTCTTGTCCTGCCACTTCGTGCCTTAACTAGTACCGTGCCTGCGGTCTTCCATTTCCTTACTATGTTCCTCACAGTGGAAACTGACAGCTGAAATCTCTGTAGTTTTCTCTGGGCCCCTCCCCAATCAGACCGGGAGTGACATGTTTAGCCGCATGTTCTCCTTGAATTGCTGGCTGTCTGAGTGGTGTCCAAAAAATGAGGTGGGCTTCATAGATAATTGGCAAAGCTTCTGGGGAAAACCTGGTCTTGTTAGGAGAGACGGCATCCATCCCACTTTGGATGGAGCAGCTCTCATTTCTAGAAATCTGGCTAATTTTCTTAAATCCTCCAAACCGTGACTATCCAGGGTTGGGACCAGGAAGCAGAGTTGTAGTCTTACACACCTCTCTGCAGCTTCTCTCCCCCTGCCATCCCCTCATTACCCCATCCCCGTAGAGACGGTGCCTGCTCCCAGACTACCAATAACCAGCAAAAATCTATTTAAGCATAAAAATTCAAAAAGAAAAAATAATATAGCACCTTCAACTGCACCACAGACTAAAACAGTTAAATGTGGTCTATTAAACATTAGGTCTCTCTCTTCTAAGTCCCTGTTGGTAAATGATATAATAATTGATCAACATATTGATTTATTCTGCCTAACAGAAACCTGGTTACAGCAGGATGAATATGTTAGTTTAAATGAGTCAACACCCCCGAGTCACACTAACTGCCAGAATGCTCGTAGCACGGGCCGGGGCGGTGGATTAGCAGCAATCTTCCATTCCAGCTTATTAATTAATCAAAGACCCAGACAGAGCTTTAATTCATTTGAAAGCTTGTCTCTTAGTCTTGTCCATCCAAATTGGAAGTCCCAAAAACCAGTTTTATTTGTTATTATCTATCGTCCACCTGGTCGTTACTGTGAGTTTCTCTGTGAATTTTCAGACCTTTTGTCTGACTTAGTGCTTAGCTCAGATAAGATAATTATAGTGGGCGATTTTAACATCCACACAGATGCTGAGAATGACAGCCTCAACACTGCATTTAATCTATTATTAGACTCTATTGGCTTTGCTCAAAAAGTAAATGAGTCCACCCACCACTTTAATCATATCTTAGATCTTGTTCTGACTTATGGTATGGAAATAGAAGACTTAACAGTATTCCCTGAAAACTCCCTTCTGTCTGATCATTTTTTAATAACGTTTACATTTACTCTGATGGACTACCCAGCAGTAGGGAATAAGTTTCATTACACTAGAAGTCTTTCAGAAAGCGCTGTAACTAGGTTTAAGGATATGATTCCTTCTTTATGTTCTCTAATGCCATATAACAACACAGTGCAGAGTAGCTACCTAAACTCTGTAAGGGAGATAGAGTATCTCGTCAATAGTTTTACATCCTCATTGAAGACAGCTTTGGATGCTGTAGCTCCTCTGAAAAAGAGAGCTTTAAATCAGAAGTGTCTGACTCCATGGTATAACTCTCAAACTCGTAGCTTAAAGCAGATAACCCGTAAGTTGGAGAGGAAATGGCGTCTCACTAATTTAGAAGATCTTCACTTAGCCTGGAAAAAGAGTCTGTTGCTCTATAAAAAAGCCCTCCGTAAAGCTAGGACATCTTTCTACTCATCACTAATTGAAGAAAATAAGAACAACCCCAGGTTTCTTTTCAGCACTGTAGCCAGGCTGACAAAGAGTCAGAGCTCTATTGAGCTGAGTATTCCATTAACTTTAACTAGTAATGAGTTCATGACTTTCTTTGCTAACAAAATTTTAACTATTAGAGAAAAAATTACTCATAACCATCCCAAAGACGTATCGTTATCTTTGGCTGCTTTCAGTGATGCCGGTATTTGGTTAGACTCTTTCTCTCCGATTGTTCTGTCTGAGTTATTTTCATTAGTTACTTCATCCAAACCATCAACATGTTTATTAGACCCCATTCCTACCAGGCTGCTCAAGGAAGCCCTACCATTATTTAATGCTTCGATCTTAAATATGATCAATCTATCTTTGTTAGTTGGCTATGTACCACAGGCTTTTAAGGTGGCAGTAATTAAACCATTACTTAAAAAGCCATCACTTGACCCAGCTATCTTAGCTAATTATAGGCCAATCTCCAACCTTCCTTTTCTCTCAAAAATTCTTGAAAGGGTAGTTGTAAAACAGCTAACTGATCATCTGCAGAGGAATGGTCTATTTGAAGAGTTTCAGTCAGGTTTTAGAATTCATCATAATACAGAAACAGCATTAGTGAAGGTTACAAATGATCTTCTTATGGCCTCGGACAGTGGACTCATCTCTGTGCTTGTTCTGTTAGACCTCAGTGCTGCTTTTGATACTGTTGACCATAAAATTTTATTACAGAGATTAGAGCATGCCATAGGTATTAAAGGCACTGCGCTGCGGTGGTTTGAATCATATTTGTCTAATAGATTACAATTTGTTCATGTAAATGGGGAATCTTCTTCACAGACTAAAGTTAATTATGGAGTTCCACAAGGTTCTGTGCTAGGACCAATTTTATTCACTTTATATATGCTTCCCTTAGGCAGTATTATTAGACGGTATTGCTTAAATTTTCATTGTTACGCAGATGATACCCAGCTTTATCTATCCATGAAGCCAGACGACACACACCAATTAGCTAAACTGCAGGATTGTCTTACAGACATAAAGACATGGATGACCTCTAATTTCCTGCTTTTAAACTCAGATAAAACTGAAGTTATTGTACTTGGCCCCACAAATCTTAGAAACATGGTGTCTAACCAGATCCTTACTGTGGATGGCATTACCCTGACCTCTAGTAATACTGTGAGAAATCTTGGAGTCATTTTTGATCAGGATATGTCATTCAAAGCGCATATTAAACAAATATGTAGGACTGCTTTTTTGCATTTATGCAATATCTCTAAAATCAGAAAGGTCTTGTCTCAGAGTGATGCTGAAAAACTAATTCATGCATTTATTTCCTCTAGGCTGGACTATTGTAATTCATTATTATCAGGTTGTCCTAAAAGTTCCCTAAAAAGCCTTCAGTTAATTCAAAATGCTGCAGCTAGAGTGCTGACGGGGACTAGAAGGAGAGAGCATATCTCACCCATATTGGCCTCTCTTCATTGGCTTCCTGTTAATTCTAGAATAGAATTTAAAATTCTTCTTCTTACTTATAAGGTTTTGAATAATCAGGTCCCATCTTATCTTAGGGACCTCGTAGTACCATATCACCCCAATAGAGCGCTTCGCTCTCAGACTGCAGGCTTACTTGTAGTTCCTAGGGTTTGTAAGAGTAGAATGGGAGGCAGAGCCTTCAGCTTTCAGGCTCCTCTCCTGTGGAACCAACTCCCAATTCAGATCAGGGAGACAGACACCCTCTCTACTTTTAAGATTAGGCTTAAAACTTTCCTTTTTGCTAAAGCTTATAGTTAGGGCTGGATCAGGTGACCCTGAACCATCCCTTAGTTATGCTGCTATATATATATATATATATATATATATCATTATTGTATGGCCTTGCCTTACAATATAAAGCGCCTTGGGGCAACTGTTTGTTGTGATTTGGTGCTATATAAAAAAAAAATTGAATTGAAAATTGAATTGAATTGAGATAGCTTTTTGTATCCTTCCCTTAAACCATGATGTTGAACAGTCTTTGTTTTCAGGTCATTTGAGAGTTGTTTAGAGGCCTCCATGTTGCACTCATTAGAAGAGATGCAAAGAGGGAAACATTTGCAAATGGCCACCATAAATACCCTTTCTCATGATTGAATTCACCTGTGTAAGGAGGTCAAGGGTCAATGAGCTTACCAAACCAATTTTGTGTTCCAATAATTAGTGCTAAATGTATTCAAATCAATAAAATGACAAGGGTGTCCATATTTATGCACCTGCTTAATTTTGTTTAAATAATTATTGCACACTTTCTGTAAATACTAGAAACTTCATTTAATTTCTCAAATATCAGTGTGTTCATCTGCTATATGATATATTTAACTGCAATTTCTGATTCAGACAACCAATGATTTATAAGGGAAAATCATGAAAATTATCAGGGGTGCCCAAACTTTTTCATACAACTGTATTACTGCCATATAAGACCAACACACAAATTAGTTATTGCCTTCTGATGGGCTGAACATATGAAAACCTGGATGAAGAGGATGCAGGAGGAAATTGTGCTTCTGCTCTGTTTTCTGCCAGAATTCATTCATTTTTACTTTTGTAGTGTCACTTCCTGTGTCAAACTAAAAGGCACTATGATGAAGATAAAAAATAAACGGTATAAGATATATTCCAAACAACAGGTTGTCTAAACCTACCAAAAGAACAAACCTAATCAATAAGCAACTTTTAATATTGAGGGCAGAGCAGATGTATATTAATAAATTAAATGAAGTAGACCACAATAAAACATGAAATATTGTGGTTTCATACCATCTGCAGTGAAACAGAAGACAAAGTAAATGTAACAATAAATTAAGTTTTTATGATATTCTGTTTGTATTTTCCATACTGTCACAATTTTTCTGATTTGGAGTTTTATATGACTTCATATGGTGAACTGAAAACAGAAACATGATCTATTTCTGTTTTCACAGTCAGTCTTGTTCCTGCAAAAGCAAAACAAGAAAAAAATTTTCTAAAATGTTCATGATGGTAGTTTTTTCGTTTTTTATGTTAGTGTAAATAATGTATAAAATTTAGACTTATTTTGTGTTGCTACAAAATTGAATGACATCCTTTGGCTTACAATACAACATTAATTAATTTATTAATGTTTATATGTAAACATTGCATTTAATAACTATTTCCAGGTTATTTTTAATATCGAGGTTGGATGAGTGGTGTGACGTCTCACAGATTGCATTGATCCATATCTCTGCACTTTGGATTCAGCTTGACGTCTTACTGGATGTAACGCTTTTGGGAAGACGTATGTTGTTATTTAGCACTACATAGATATTACATAAATAATTCATTTTACACACTTCACATTAAAAACAAACTATTTGAATGTGTGTGAGTATTAATTTTTTTAAATTAGTGTAATTCTTCATGAAAATGTCCAAACGCTGTACAGATGCATTTCCCTGTCAAACCGATTCCTGATCAATACCCGAAAGTGAATCAATACAGAGTCTGAACCACTGCCATCCTTTAAAACGTGCAGAAAAACCTTCCCGTGTTTTTAAAGTGCACCTGTCAGGAAATTAACATCAAATGTTCCCATCGTGATGATGGTAATGTACACGTAGACACACACACAGCGAGGAAGAGTCTTCGAGTCTCTGTGGACGTGAAGTTTCTTTAACACCTTTGTCCTCTCTTTGTGACAGACTGGTGTCTTGTCCTGGGTGAACCCCGCCTTGTGCGCTATGACTGCTGGGATAGACTCCAGCCCCCCGCGACCCTTAAATCAATCAATCAATCAATTTTTTTATATAGCGCCAAATCACAACAAACAGTTGCCCCAAGGCGCTTTATATTGTAAGGCAAGGCCATACAATAATTATGTAAAACCCCAACGGTCAAAACGACCCCCTGTGAGCAAGCACTTGGCTACAGTGGGAAGGAAAAACTCCCTTTTAACAGGAAGAAACCTCCAGCAGAACCAGGCTCAGGGAGGGGCAGTCTTCTGCTGGGACTGGTTGGGGCTGAGGGAGAGAACCAGGAAAAAGACATGCTGTGGAGGGGAGCAGAGATCGATCACTAATGATTAAATGCAGAGTGGTGCATACAGAGCAAAAACAGAAAGAAACAGTGCATCATGGGAACCCCCCAGCAGTCTACGTCTATAGCAGCATAACTAAGGGATGGTTCAGGGTCACCTGATCCAGCCCTAACTATAAGCTTTAGCAAAAAGGAAAGTTTTAAGCCTAATCTTAAAAGTAGAGAGGGTGTCTGTCTCCCTGATCTGAATTGGGAGCTGGTTCCACAGGAGAGGAGCCTGAAAGCTGAAGGCTCTGCCTCCCATTCTACTCTTACAAACCCTAGGAACTACAAGTAAGCCTGCAGTCTGAGAGCGAAGCGCTCTATTGGGGTGATATGGTACTACGAGGTCCCTAAGATAAGATGGGACCTGATTATTCAAAACCTTATAAGTAAGAAGAAGAATTTTAAATTCTATTCTAGAATTAACAGGAAGCCAATGAAGAGAGGCCAATATGGGTGAGATATGCTCTCTCCTTCTAGTCCCCGTCAGTACTCTAGCTGCAGCATTTTGAATTAACTGAAGGCTTTTTAGGGAACTTTTAGGACAACCTGATAATAATGAATTACAATAGTCCAGCCTAGAGGAAATAAATACATGAATTAGTTTTTCAGCATCACTCTGAGACAAGACCTTTCTGATTTTAGAGATATTGCGTAAATGCAAAAAAGCAGTCCCACATATTTGTTTAATATGCGCTTTGAATGACATATCCTGATCAAAAATGACTCCAAGATTTCTCACAGTATTACTAGAGGTCAGGGTAATGCCATCCAGAGTAAGGATCTGGTTAGACACCATGTTTCTAAGATTTGTGGGGCCAAGTACAATAACTTCAGTTTTATCTGAGTTTAAAAGCAGGAAATTAGAGGTCATCCATGTCTTTATGTCTGTAAGACAATCCTGCAGTTTAGCTAATTGGTGTGTGTCCTCTGGCTTCATGGATAGATAAAGCTGGGTATCATCTGCGTAACAATGAAAATTTAAGCAATACCGTCTAATAATACTGCCTAAGGGAAGCATGTATAAAGTGAATAAAATTGGTCCTAGCACAGAACCTTGTGGAACTCCATAATTAACTTTAGTCTGTGAAGAAGATTCCCCATTTACATGAACAAATTGTAATCTATTAGACAAATATGATTCAAACCACCGCAGCGCAGTGCCTTTAATACCTATGGCATGCTCTAATCTCTGTAATAAAATTTTATGGTCAACAGTATCAAAAGCAGCACTGAGGTCTAACAGAACAAGCACAGAGATGAGTCCACTGTCCGAGGCCATAAGAAGATCATTTGTAACCTTCACTAATGCTGTTTCTGTACTATGATGAATTCTAAAACCTGACTGAAACTCTTCAAATAGACCATTCCTCTGCAGATGATCAGTTAGCTGTTTTACAACTACCCTTTCAAGAATTGAAACTTACTGTCTTAATGTATTTACAAATTGTTTCGGTTGTTGTTATCATACACACACTGTTAATATCATTATTCTTCTTATTGTTATTATTATTATTTTATTTTATTACTTCTATTTTGTCATTTGATTTTTAAATGGACCACAATGGAAATAAGTGTTTCACTTTCTTGTCATGCATGTGTTTTTAACTCATAAACAATTATATTATGTACTCACAATGAACGTACCAAATAAACTCAAGCACGCAGGCATGCACGCTTTTAATATATAGATATTCACCATGTGAATGAGATTCATTCAAACATTAACAAATGTAACAATTCATTTAATTTTGCTGAGTTTCATCGTCATAAAGTTATCCTCACGATTACACGTCTTAATGCACGTCAGGTTATATGACCTGTTGATTTTTCTGTCCATTCATGACTAGGAGGGC
The DNA here is from genome assembly GCF_902500255.1 of Thalassophryne amazonica. Classification (NCBI taxonomy): domain Eukaryota; kingdom Metazoa; phylum Chordata; class Actinopteri; order Batrachoidiformes; family Batrachoididae; genus Thalassophryne; species Thalassophryne amazonica. Next base: position 140,690,441 of record NC_047106.1, read on the forward strand.
GGAGTGCATTTGTTTTTTTATTTCTCCGCCCCCTTTCAAAGACAACCAACCACAGCTCTTAGAGGATTGCATCATACCTAACAACCGGGGTCAACACCGCCTCCTCACAAAGATACAGGAGGAGTTTCCATCCCCTCCTTGCTCAGACTCACTTAACATTTGCCAGGAAATGTTAGGCTAAGTCAGGAGCTCTTTGAGAGGACTTTGAGTTGCTTCACAGATACGGGCCCAGACATTACTAAGATTTAGATTTTCCTGAGATCCAAACTTTACTAAGATTAAGACTTTACTGAGGGCCCCTTCACACATAACACGACTGAGGCAGAATGGCACACGAAGGAGGAGTCAAATGGCACTCCTGGGAAATCAGAGCTGCACTCGAACGCCTTGTACAGTGGTCACCACATTCATTCACGGCATGGCACATGCCCTCTATATTTGCGTGCCACTCGTGCCGGAACCCCATTCGAATGGTGGGCAAGATGAGGTTGCACTGCCATCTGATCATGTTCGGAGCATTTGAACGGCATGTTGTACGCAGGTCGCACATATCGTGTCGCGCCTGAGCAGCTGTACGAAATCATTGGCCATGTCGAACCGTGGCTGAATGACGCAATAATAAAGGCACCCTTCACACCAGCGGCTGAAACTCATTGAATGCCGTGCAAGTTGCCATTTGACCCACTCTTGGTTGGAGTTAGCTGGAGTCCAGGTGCCATCCACAAACATCCAGCACCACTCGCGGAGCACTTAGAAAATGTGGGAGAGTATAGAGCACGAGAGTAGAGAGCAGGTGACTACTTTTGAGCTGGATGTGCGAATGGCCCCACGTTTTCTAAGTGCCCCATGAGTGTGCCATGCCCCCCCCCCCCCACACACACAAATGAAATGGCATGCGAGTGTGCAGCCCCCCCCCCCCCCCAGCAACACTGCCAGTGTGTCATGTGTCTCCCCCAAACCACAATCCAACATTGTGGAGGTGCGGCTGAGGTGAAAAATGCTCCAATGGGGGCCAAAGTGCAGTGCGATCGCTGTCCAGCGCAGTGTGCACATCTGGACAGCCTGCCATGTCCATAATGGACGTCATGTTATACATTCCCTCCCATTACACAAACTGGGATATCATGATCATTCAGTAGGTATACCTTATATATTATATTCCAATTCTAAGGTGAAACTATGCTAGTATACTAAGGTATATCTAAAAAGAAAGAGTAAAATAGAAGAGTAGAAAAGAGTAGAGTAGAGCCACTTAGGTGCCTGGTCTTGAGAACCAGGGATGGTAGGTTGAAAAGCTTTTTCATCCCATGGGAACTCTCCCTACCCACCCAAGCGGCTCAAGAAAAAGGATATATATAATATGACATAAGAAAGATAAGACATCATATATATAACTGATAATTAAATAATAAGGGTAATAAACAACATAAAGAAAAAATTTCCATGACAAAAACTGCTGTAACAGTGGAATGTGCCGTTCATTTCCAAAGTGAAGGCTTTGTTGATCCGGGACGTCGTCTGACTTTCACAGAAATTGCAGAAGACGTGGACATCAGCACTTTTTCGGCACATTGAGACAGATGTGCGGAGGAATTCGCGCATCGGGACGGAGCCACATGGCGCAAAGCAACGCTGTGATGAAGCCTCACAGGACATGTCCTGGCATGTCCAGCTCATTCACAATTTCTCGGATAGTCACACGACTGAAAAGCCACCGAAAGCCATCTGAAAGCCGTCCTGTGAGACCAACACGGAGGTGCGTTTGTCCGCGCCATGAGCGGCTCCGTGGCGCATCCCTCCGCTTCTCTTTCCATGACAAAAACTCCTGTAACTGTGGAATGTGCCGAAAAAGTGGTGATGTCCACGTCTTCTGCCATTTCTGTGGAAGTCAGACGACGTCCCGGATCAACAAACCCTTCACTTTGGAAATGATCTGGTTGTTTCAGCGGGGTGTCAGTCTGTCGATCAGCGCTCGGAGTGCGCCGCGCTCTCAGACGCTGTGGGCGGTCTTTAAACCGGCTGGAGCACTCCTTAATCTGTGTAATCCCCATAAAATCGTCCCTGAAAGCCATCTGAATTTTCTGAACGGTGTCCACCTGGAGGTCTCTCACAGTTTCTGGAAAAATTTGATGCAGCAAAGCTCCAAATCGTTCAGACATTTTATTCGCAATAAAAATCCGACGAGAGGGGTGGACCACTGCTCACTCAAAGCCTGCTCACAGGCGAATGACGCAACCGACAGGCGTGAAAAAACTCACGCATGCGCACGAAGGTTCAAGCTTGGCTGATGCAATCACATATGATTCAAATCCATATGGTTTTTGCAAAAAATAAAAAGGTTGGATACTTTTCTAACAGACCTCGTATAATATACAAGAGTAGCTTTTAAAACCTAAATATTCATACAGGAGACAACTGTAGTATACGAGGTCTGTCCATAAAGTATCGTACCTTTTTATTTTTTTTTAAACTATATGATTTGATTCATATGTTTTCACGTCAGACAAGCTTGAACCCTCGTGCGCATGCGTGAGTTTTTTCACGCCTGTCGGTGACGTCATTCGCCTGTGAGCACGCCTTGTGGAAGGAGTGGTCCCGCCCCGTCATCCAGCTCTCCACAATTAAACTGATACTTACTGGACTGGTAAGCACTGAAAGCGAAAGAGATAGACATGTCCAAACTTGTCCTCTGACACGCCGAAACGGAGGTGTTCCTTTGTCTCGCTTCCAAAGCGAATCGGTCGTCGTATCCACAGAGCCATCCGTTTAGAAATGGTCCGGTGGCTTGTGCCGCATCATCGCAGCTCAGAGTGCGGTGCGCCGAGCATCCTTAAAGGGGTCCTTAAAGCTGTAGTAACAGACCTTATTCTCTGTGAAGCCTGTAAAATTTTCACCGAAAGCCAGATAAATTTTTCGAATGGTTTCCAGGTGCCAGTCTCTAACAGCTTCTGAAAAAATTCTGATGGAAAAAAACCCCCAAATCATTCCGCCATTTCCAGACAATGAAAATCCAACGATGGGGCGGGACCACTCCTTCCCAAGGCATGCTCACAGGCGAATGACGTCACTGACAGGCGTGGAAAAACTCACGCATGCGCACGAGGGTTCAAGCTTGTCTGACGTGAAAACATATGAATCAAATCCATATAGTTTAAAAAAAAAAATAAAAAGGTACGATACTTTATGGACAGACCTCGTAGGTATTTTAGTATGTAGATCATGATCACTTCAGCTGTGTGCAGCTGTGTGCCCACACGAGTTGATGCATGTGACATGCACAGCTGACCGGCATGTCAGAGCTGTGAACCGCCCAACATACCATTTCCTGCATGTCCCTGTGGAGGTGGGATGACCATGCAGCAGTGCACACATGCTGGCACTACTGAGTTACAAATAAAAAACGCTCGGTCCGTGGCCTTCGAGCGGACAGCCACGTGACATGCGGTCGCAACATGGGGCTATGAGTGACAGTGAACCCAAGGGGGCGTGTTGCTCAGATCATGTCAGTGCAGGCTCACCGACACCAGATGACACGCACGGTGTCAGGCGAGAGTGCGCGTGACAGCAAGGTGTTCAATTAGAAGAAACAGTGGTGAAGTAAAAAAAATATAAGCAATGAGGAGCTCATTCATGTGGGATGGCCTTGCATCACTCTACAGACATGGGACGCGTCCAGCTCAGACTCACTCTCACAGCTGACACTGACAGGGGGAACACAACGTGTTAAATTACAACAAAGAACAAGAAATAATTCTAATAAAACAATGATCAGCATGTCATGTGCATTGCTGTGTGTTCTGCCATTGTGACTTGCACCGAACAGGTGGGTGTGTCGCAGACGACCCACAGCAGTTCAGCTCTGTGTGTTGCTGCTCGCATAACACATATCGTACCATGTGGACCACCACCTCTGAACGCTCCTCCATGAAGCACACGTGTCGGCATGCTTTCCTGAGGTGGTTGTTGTATGGCTAGGGGGCCTGGCTGCCTTTTTGTTTCTGTCTTTTGTTTTTCCTTCCAGGTGGCTTGCATTTGGGACTGAGTGGCTGTGTTGCTGAGGTTATCAGGACCTCACCCTGATCACCTGCGGCTCGTCAGGACTCACAGCTGAGGTGCATCTATATGGATTGGAACATGGTGGCATTTAAGACTGGAGTATACAGTGTGTATTTGCCAGAGACTCGACCTTGTGACCAGACGGGTGAGATCGTCGTCTCGGGAGCCATCTCATCATCAGTGGATGCAGAGAACGTCCAGGGTTTGATGCACGGTCTGTGAAAGAGGAGGGGGTGAGGTCTCACGCTCGTCAGCACACTTCCTGAGGTACGTTAGATTTTGTGACTAACATTTATACAGTCAGTAAATGTGGTGTCCCTCACACCTTATTATATTGAGCTGTATGTTAGTCATGTATCGGCTTCCACTGCAGTGGAGTTTTGTGAACTGGATGTTCCATGCCTGCAGGTTGGGAAGCTGATTAGTAATCAAGCCAGGAAGTGTTTGCTGTTTGTACACCTTTTAAGTGTTCTCTCTGTGTGTAGAGTGTGGACTCACATAATGGTTCCTTCTTTCACAGACTTGGTTTGTTGCGGCCACCTGGGGGGTGTCAGCGGGGTCCTTGGGTCCGAACAGCTTCTGGCTCCGGACCGTTAGTGCTGCTGGGAGCGCACCACACCAGACCGCACTTTCTTTTGTTGTTTTTTGTATCACTGTTATGTATTAAATTCAGTTAGCCTTTGTACCGTGCTCTGCTTATTTCATACTGGGTCCTTCAAACGCTGGTCGGTTCTCCGAGCTGCGTCCGACACATAACAGTGGTTGTATATAAAAACGTATAACGCCACCTGCAGTGCTTCACTGCGCACTGCAGAAACCATCAGGCAGGCTGGTCCATGTGACTATATCTGTGTGACCACATGACCGCTCAGCTGATGATCCAAATGATAATCTCACCATGTGAATGTTAGTTCACATAACACGGTGTCCTTCGGTGCACTGTGTGCTGGACACCTGGACACGCCAGAGACGGTTGATGTGTCAGTTCATTAATTCCTTGGTTCATGTACAGAGAAACAGGGAACAGAGGGACATTAAGTGTTATATTATCTGCTCTTTATACAGGAATTAAATATTTTACCAGACAAAACGCAATCCATTACACATCATAAGAATGATGAGGGGAACTTTATTAATCCCAAAGGAAATTGTTTTGCCAGAGTGCCGTTTTATTTATTTATTTAAATTTATTTTTGTTCTTTATTTTATTACAGTGAGAACAGAATCAGATTGTCTTGCATTTACACAGGACATTAATTGTTCTTATAATGTTCTGTCCTGAGACATCCATCCATCCATCCATTTTCTTCGGCTTTATCCGGAGTCGGGTCGTGGGGGCAGCAGCTCAAGCAAAGCCGCCCAGACCTCCCGATCCACACACACCTCCCCAAGCTCCTCCGGGGGAACCCCAAGGCGTTGCCAAGCCATCTGAGAGATGTAGTCCCTCCAGCGTGTCCTGGGTCTTCCCCGGGGCCTCCTCCCGATGGGACGTGCCCACAACACCTCTCCAGCGAGGCGTCCAGGGGGCATCCGGAAAAGATGCCCGAGCCACCTCAACTGGCTCCTTTTGACTCCGAGCTCCTCCCGAGTGACTGAGCTCCTCACCCTATCTCTAAGGGAGTGCCCAGCCACCCTGCGGAGGAAACTCATCTCGGCCGCTTGTACTCGCGATCTTGTTCTTTCGGTCATGAGCCAAATCTCATGACCATAGGTGAGGATCGGAAAGTAGATCGACCGTTAAATCGAGAGCTTTGCCCCCCTACTCAGCTCTCTTCACCACGACGGTCCGATACAGCGACCGCATCACTGCAGATGCTGCACCGATCCATCTGTCGATCTCACACTCCATCCATCCCTCACTCGTGAACAAGACCCCAAGATACTTAAACTCCTCCACTTGAGGCAAGGACACTCCACCGACCTGAAGACGGCAAGGCACCTTTTTCCTGTCGAGAACCATGGCCTTGGATTTTGAGGTGATGATTTTCATCCCGGACGCTTCACACTCAGCTGCAAACCGCCCCAGTGCACACTGAAGGTCCTGATTTAACAAAGCCAACAGAACCACATCGTCCGCAAACAGTAGAGACGAGATTCTGCGGTTTCCAAACTACACCCCCTCTACACCCTGGCTGCGCCTAGAAATTCTGTCCATAAAGATAATGAACAGAATCGGTGACAAAGGGCAGCCCTGGCGGAGGCCAACGTGCGTGCACCGGAAACAGGTTTGACTTACTACCGGCAATGTGAACCAAGTTTGTCACATTGTCCTGGGACATTTTTGTTGATTTATGTACATTTGTAGACCTAATTCATTCCGCTGCTGTCTGTGCACGATGTGGTCTCACACCTCTAACATGCTCGCACTGTGTTCGTGCGTGCACGAGCATGCGTGAAACTGTTGCTGCGGTATAATTTACGCCTGCCCGACCATGTGTCCCTCCCCACAGCAGGTGGAATTTTTCGCGGTTCCCCAATTCATTTTTTTTTGTTTGTTTGTTTGTTTGTTTTCACAGTTTTTCGGCTGGTTCCTGCTTCTTTCGCCCAACTTCGTGTTATGTGTGAAGGGACAGTAAGATTCAGATTTTCCTGAGATCCAGACTTCACTAAGATCCAGTCTTTGTCAAGATCTAGATTTTACTAAGATCCCAATTTTACTGAGATCCAGACTTTACTAAGATTGACTTTATTAAGATCCAGACTTTTCTAAGATCCAGACTTTGGTAAGATTAAGATTTTACTACGCTCCAGACTTTATTAAGATCCAGACTTTACTAAAATTGACTTCACTAAGATCCAGACCTTACTAAGATCTAAGATCTAGAGTTTACTAAGATCCCAGTTTTACTGAGATCCAATCTTTACAGAGATCCAGACTTTACTAAGATTGACTTTATTAAGATTCAGGCTTTTCTAACATCCAGACTTTGGTAAGATTAAGATTTCACTAGGCTCCAGACTTTAAGATCCAGACTTTACTAAGTTTGACTTTACTAAGATTTAAGCCTGTAAAGTGTGTCAGTGGACTGTTGTCCGTCTTCAGATCGTTGTGCTTGTTGGTGACGTCTGACGTCCACAAACACGCACACTGTCCACACAAAGTACACTCACTCCAGAGAGTGTTTTAGTGTTTTTACCACATCAAATCAAAATCAAAACTTCTCAGGATTTAAAAATACATCTTTATATGATCTAAAACAGACAGTCCCCATAGATAGATAATTTATTATCATTACAACAAAATTTCTTTTTGTTGAAAAAATTTGGTGTGCATGAAAGGAGACTAGTGAGGGAAGCTTCCAAGTTCCCATGACATGTCTGATGGAGTTTCAGGCTTCACCGCTGTGCCTGTGACAACCTGCCTGTCGCAACTTTAGTCACAGCTTTTCAAGTCAAGACCTTTTCAGCAAAACCTCACCGAGACTCCGTGTGTTCTGCACGTGTCCTCCTGTGTTCCTCTCAGCCACCGAGCTGTGACGGGTGACACTCACTGCATCTGGTTCAGACTTGTCACTGGGATCTTGGTGGCTCCCCTCACTAAGTCTTCTGCACTTCACGGTCACTTAGCGTTTGAGGAGGACATGCTCTGAACACTGAAAGAGTCTTCACATTTCTCACTGATCTAACTGGATTTCATTGAGGTGGAAGTGAATGAATGAATGAATTTACTCAGATGCTGCTGGACTTCCTGTTTACAGCAAGCAGACTTTTTGCTTTCTTCTGGTGTTCAGCAGCTGGCTGGAAAATGGGGCTTCATGTTGTGTTTTATTTCTTATTTTCCTTATGTCAGACTTTAGTTATTTTTATAGAAGCCTGAATGTTTGGATTTTGATTTGACCTCATAAAGGATCAAAAAATAAGCGAGGTGTGAACCTGCACAGTGACTGGTTCAGTTGAAAATAAAATGTTCGATGATCGATGAGGCACAGATGAGGCAAACAGTGGAAATGCTCCGTCACAGTTGGAGGGCGCTGCAGAGCCGTTAGCCGCGGCTTTCACAAACATGAAAGAACAACAGAAGATGTTTTCATGAACGGAACAGTTCCTGCTGCACAGAAATCTGTGATGAATACAGAAGAGAGTCAGTGCAGACGTTGTTTGGAGGATCTGCTCAGCGGTGTGACCGACGTGCACCCTGAGATCTTCACAGCTCTGTGCTTGTGTCACAGTCGCTCCAGCCGATGACTGATCAGCTCAACCCCCATTTAGGACCAAAGTCTGGTCCAGGATCAAAGTCTGCACAAGGCAAAAGTCTGCATATGATCAAAGTCTGTACAGTGCAAAAGTTTGCATATGATCAAAGTCTGTACAGTGCAAAAGTCTGCATATGATCAAAGTTTACACTGCACCAACATCTGCACAGGACTAATGTCTGCGCAGACTTTGGTGCTGCACAATAGTCTATGTAGGACCAAAGTTTGATGAGGACTCCTGCCTCCCAATAAATCAATCTGGCAGTTGTGGTTGCCAGAAAATGTCTGTAAAAAATACAGACAAAAATATGTAAATACCTTTACAGATAATACAGTAAAGTTGACAGCGTGAAACTGTGTAATTTCCAAAAGATTTATAAAAAAGAATGGGGTCCAGGCTCCTTGAGCTGTGGATGTTCTGTTTGGGAAACAAGCACAATAAGTGTTGCTCCACCATTCTGTCACATGATGTTCTTTAGTCTGAAAATGTAATGAATTGTAAATTCTGTCTTATATTTACTGTATTTTTTGCAGAATTTTTCTGACAACCACAGCTGACAGTTTTCTTTAAATAGCAGCAATAAAAGTCAAAGTTGATGAGCGTTTGATGAGCATGCTTGATGAAGGACACTCTTCAAAGAATGGACAACCTCTCACTGAGGCTTTGGCACAGCAGAAAATCAAACTCTGGCACTGCACATGTCAACACACACTTAGAAGTGTGCTACACAGTCTCTGCTTTCACTTGGTCATTGTTGTTGAGTGCCGGCGACGGCTTGGTCTTCATGCCCTCAGTGCCCCCACGTGATGTCTCCTGGAAGAAGAGGTGTGGCGTCCACATGGACATGACGATCTGCTTGTACTCCCGGCGGAAGTTCTGGTTCAGCAGCCCATAGATGATGGCATTAAGACAACTGTTGAAGTAAGCCATGAAGTAACTGACCACGAAGAACCACTCTGGGATTCGTGGGGCCACTGCTTCAGGGTCGATAGCAACAGCGAGTCCAATGAAGTTGAGTGGCGCCCAACAAATGGCAAACAGCACAAACACCACAAACATGGTTATAAAGTTCCTCAGATCACTGGGCTTGATACGTGGTTGCACATCTGACTTTACCTTCCATCTGACCTGGATCACCAGGATCCAGATCCGGAGGTAGCAGAACGTGACCACAGTAATGGGCACAAAGAAATGGATGACCACCACTGTGATGGTGTAGGTCGTGCTGATGGTCTGAGCAAAGGTACAGGAGTAGATCCGAGGGTCGTACTGTAACGACCCCACAAAGAAGTTGGGCACGATGGCGCCCACAGTCAGGAGCCAGATGAGGGCGACCAGCAGCAGAGTGTTGTGGTAGCTGTACAGCTTGTCGTAGCTGAAGCTGTGGCAGATGTAGCAGTAGCGGTTGATGGCAATGCCTGTGATGTTGAAGATGGAGCCGATGACACTCAGACCCATCAGGAAGCCACTCACCTGACAGATAGAAAGAGAGGGGGCGGAATTAAGATCAGATGACAACAGACGGACTGTGATTAGGTTGGAGCCTTTCCTGTTGATGTTTGCTGAATCTTTTCTCTGGGAGATGCCTCCTCACAGTCGCTAAGATAACCTTGGACTGGACCACATTATGCTGAAATGTTTTACTCTTAGTTTTGGTTCAAAAACAGTGTGACACAAAATGTAGAGACACCTGAAGGACCGATTCCCACAATAAAAACTTGTAAACCGCACACATTGTCACATGGCTGTTAAAGGTTGTGGCCCAAAGATGGCTGCCAGTGTTCCTGCCAGCGCACTCTGGGATCCAGTGCGTCCACATCAACCTTCCATCATATTTCTGTTAATAAATCAGTGACAGAATGCCACAGACACGATGTTCAACCACTTCCTGAAAGTACAACTTCTTAGCTGTAGTTTCTGTCTTGAGATGATCTACCACTCAGAGCCAATCGTAGAGGCCACAGCAGATCACATGCTCCTGCAATGTCAGTCTCTCTCTCTCTGGCGGCACGGTGGCTTAGTGTTTAGCGCTGGTGCCTCAATGCGAGAAGGTTGTGGGATTGCTTCTTGCCCTTCCTATGTTGAGTTTGCTCCCACAATCAAAAAAAGATGCTTATTTAGGGTCTGCTCCTGTCTCTGCCCCTGAGCAAGGCAGCGTCCCTACATCAGGATTGTGTCTAACTGTAAATAGGTGGTTAAATGCAGAGGACAAATTGAGTTGTACGTATGAACAATGACAGTGAGGCTCTTCTTCTTCTTCTTCTCTCTCTCTCCAAGCGGCTGCAGCATGTGTCAGTTTGGAATTCCCACCATCCTGAATATGTTATTGTAGTTTAATCTTCTACAGAAAGAAACCTCTCATGTAAAAACACACTGAAACATATTTTCAGGATCAGTGTGCAACAGTTATGTTTTTTTTTCAATCAAGCAATTGTGGATTTTAGCAACATACATGTTTCGTTACTTGTAAGATTTTATTCTTATGATAAGGATTTATTTGAAAAGATAAACCCGTCTGTTGTGTGTCTGTGGTCTGTTGTGTGTTTGTGGACTGTTGCGTGCCTGTGGTCTGTTGCGTGGTTGTGGTGTGTTATTTGTCTGTGGTCTGTTGTGTGTTTGTGTTGTTATTTGTCTGTGGTCTGTTGCGTGTTTGTGGTCTGTTGCGTGTCTGTGGTCTGTTGTATGTTTGTGGACTGTTGTGTGCCTGTGGTCTGTTGTGTGTCTGTGGTCTGTTGCGTGGTTGTGGTGTGTTATTTGTCTGTGGTCTGTTGTGTGTTTGTGTTGTGTTATTTGTCTGTGGTCTGTTGTGTGTCTGTGGTATGTTGTATGTTTGTGGACTGTTGCAGTTTTGTGGTCTGTTGTGTGGTTGTGTTGTGTATCTGTGGTCTGTAGTGTGTTTGTGGTGTGTTGTGTGTCTGACGGTCTGTTGTGTGTTTGTGGTGTGATGTGTGTCTGTGGTATGTTGTATGTTTGTGGACTGTTGCGTGCCTGTGGTCTGTTGTGTGTCTGTGGTCTGTTGTGTGGTTGTGGTCTGTTATTTGTCTGTGGTATGTTGTATGTTTGTGGACTGTTGCATTTTTGTGGTCTGTTGTGTGGTTGTGTTGTGTATCTGTGGTCTGTAGTGTGTTGTGTCTGACGGTCTGTTGTGTGTTTGTGGTGTGTTGTGTGTCTGACAGTCTGTTGTGTGTTTGTATTGTGTGTTTGTGGTGTGTTGTGTGTCTGTGGTCTGTAGTGTGTTTGTGGTGTGTTGTGTGTCTGACGGTCTGTTGTGTGTTTGTGTTGTGTGTTTGTGGTGTGTTGTGTGTCTGACGGTCTGTTGTGTGTGTCTGTGGTCTGTTGTGTGTTTGTGGTGTGTTGTGTGTCTGACGGTCTGTTGTGTGTTTGTGGTGTGTTGTGTGTTTGTGGTGTGTTGTGTGTCTGTGGTGTGTTGTGTGTTTGTGGTGTGTTGTTTGTCTGTGGTCTGTTGTGTGTTTGTGTTGTGTTATTTGTCTGTGGTCTGTTGCGTGTTTGTGGTCTGTTGTGTGTCTGTGGTATATTGTATGTTTGTGGACTGTTGCATTTTTGTGGTCTGTTGTGTGGTTCTGTTGTGTATCTGTGGTCTGTAGTGTGTTTGTGGTGTATTGTGTATCTGTGGTCTGTAGTGTGTTTGTGGTGTGTTCTGTGTCTGACGGTCTGTTGCGTGTTTGTGGTGTGATGTGTATCTGTGGTCTGTTGCGTGTTTGTGGTGTGATGTGTGTCTGATGGTCTGTTGCATGTTTGTGATGTTTTGTGTGTTTGTGGTGTGTTGTGTGTCTGTGGTCTGTAGTGTGTTTGTGGTGTGTTGTGTGTCTGTGGTGTGTTGTGTGTTTGTGGTGTGTTGTGTCTGACGGTCTGTTGTGTGTTTGTGGTCTGTTGTGTGTCTGTGGTCTATTGCGTGTTTGTAGTTGTGGTCTGTTGTGTGTCTGTGGTCTATTGCGTGTTTGTAGTTGTGGTGTGCTGTGTGTCTTTGGTCTGTTGTGTTGTGAGTCTGTGGTCTATTGTGTGTTTGTGGTGTGTTTGTCTGTGGTTTGTTGTGTGTCTGTGGACTGTTGCATGTTTGTGGTCTGTTGTGTGTCTGTGGTGTGTTGCGTGTTTGTAGTGTGTTGTATGTCTGTGGACTGTTGCGTGTTTGTGGTCTGTTGTATGTCTGTGGACTGTTGCGTGTTTGTGGTCTGTTGTGTGTCTGTGGTGTGTTGCGTGTTTGTAGTGTGTTGTATGTCTGTGGTCTGTTGTGTGTCTGTGGTGTGTTACGTGTTTGTAGTGTGCTGTTTGTCTGTGGTCTGTTGTGTGTCTGTGGACTATTGCGTGTTTGTGGTCTGTTGTGTGTCTGTGGACTATTGCATGTTTGTAGTTGTGGTGTGCTGTGTGTCTGTGGTCTGTTGTTTGTGGTCTGTTGTGTTGTGAGTCTGTGGTCTATTGTGTGTTTGTGGTGTGTTGTGTGTTTGTGGTGTGTTGTTTGTCTGTGGTCTATTGTGTGTTTGTGGTGTGTTGTTTGTCTGTGGTCTGTTGTGTGTCTGTGGACTATTGCGTGTTTGTGGTCTGTTGTGTGTCTGTGGTGTGTTGCGTGTTTGTAGTTGTGGTGTGCTGTTTGTCTGTGGTCTGTTGTGTGTCTGTGGACTATTGCGTGTTTGTGGTCTGTTGTGTGTCTGTGGTCTGTTGCGTGTTTGTAGTTGTGGTGTGCTGTGTGTCTGGTCTGTTGTTTGTGGTCTGTTGTGTTGTGAGTCTGTGGTCTATTGTGTTGTGAGTCTGTGGTCTATTGTGTGTTTGTGGTGTGCTGTGTGTCTGTGGTCTGTTGTTTGTGGTCTGTTGTGTTGTGAGTCTGTGGACTATTGCGTGTTTGTGGTCTGTTGTGTGGTTGTGTTGTGGACATATCTCACCCATATTGGCCTCTCTTCATTGGCTCCCTGTTAATTCTAGAATAGAATTTAAAATTCTTCTTCTTACTTATAAGGTTTTGAATAATCAGGTCCCATCTTATCTTAGGGACCTCATAGTACCATATCACCCCATTAGAGCGCTTCGCTCTCAGACTGCAGGCTTACTTGTAGTTCCTAGAGTTTGTAAGAGTAGAATGGGAGGCAGAGCCTTCAGCTTTCAGGCTCCTCTCCTGTGGAACCAGCTCCCAATTCAGATCAGGGAGACAGACACCCTCTCTACTTTAAAGATTAGGCTTAAAACTTTCCTTTTTGCTAAAGCCTATAGTTAGGGCTGGATCAGGTGACCCTGAACCATCCCTTAGTTATGCTGCTATAGACGTAGACTGCTGGGGGGTTCCCATGATGCACTGAGTGTTTCTTTCTCTTTTTGCTCTGTATGCACCACTCTGCATTTAATCATTAGTGATCGATCTCTGCTCCCCTCCACAGCATGTCTTTTTCCTGGTTCTCTCCCTCAGCCCCAACCAGTCCCAGCAGAAGACTGCCCCTCCCTGAGCCTGGTTCTGCTGGAGGTTTCTTCCTGTTAAAAGGGAGTTTTTCCTTCCCACTGTCGCCAAGTGCTTGCTCACAGGGGGTCGTTTTGACCGTTGGGGTTTTTCTGTAATTATTGTATGGCTTTTGCCTTACAATATAAAGCGCCTTGGGGCAACTGTTTGTTGTGATTTGGCGCTATATAAATAAAATTGATTTGATTTATGTTGTGTGTCTGTGGTGTGTTGTGTGTCTGTGGTCTGTTTTGTGTCTGATGGTGTGTTGTGTGTCTGTGGTGTGTTGTGTGTCTGACGGTCTGTTGTGTGTTTGTGGTGTGTTGCGTGTTTGTGGTCTGCTGTGTGTGGTGTGTTGTGTGTCTGTGGTCTGTTGTGTGTTTGTGGTGTGTTGCGTGTCTGTGGTGTGTTGGGTGTTTGTGGTCTGCTGTGTGTGGTGTGTTCTGTGTTTGTGGTGTGTTGTGTGTCTGTGGTCTGTTGTGTGTTTGTGGTGTGTTGGGTGTCTGACGGTCTGTTGCGTGTTTGTGATGTGTTGTGTGTTTGTGGTGTGTTGCATGTCTGTGGTCTGTTATGTGTTTGTGGTGTGTTGTGTGTCTGACGGTCTGTTGTGTGTTTGTGGTGTGTTGTGTGTCTGCTGTGTGTTTGTGGGCTGTTTTGTGTCTGTGGTCTGTTGTGTGTTTGTGGTGTATTTTGTGTCTCTGGTCTGTTGCGTGTTTGTAGTTTGTTGTGTATTTGTGGTGTGTTGCATGTTTGTGGTGTGTTATTTCTCTGTGGTCTGTTGTGTGTTTGTGTTGTGTTGTTTGTCTGTGGTCTGTTGCATGTTTGTGGACTATTGCGTGTTTGTGGTCTGTTGTGTGTCTGTGGTGTGTTGCATGTTTGTGGACTGTTGAGTTTTTGTGGTCTGTTGTGTGGTTGTGTTGTGTGTCTGTGGTCTGTTGTGTGGTTGTGGTCTGTTGTGTGGTTGTGTTGTGTGTCTGTGGTCTGTTGTGTGTTTGTGGTGTGTCTGTGGTCTGTTGTGAGTTTGTGGTGTGTTGGGTGTTTGTGGTGTGTTGTGTGTTGGATGGTCTGTTGCGTGTTTGTGATGTGTTGGGTGTTTGTGGTGTGTTGTGTGTTGGATGGTCTGTTGCGTGTTTGTGATGTGTTGTGTGTTTGTGGTGTGTTGTGTGTCTGTGGTCTGTTTGTGGTCTGCTGTGTGTTTGTGGTCTGTTGCATGTTTGTGGTCTGTTGTGTGTTTGTAGTTGGGGTGTGTTGTGTGTCTGTGGTCTGTTGCGTTGTGTGTCTGTGGTCTATTGTGTGTTTGTGGTATGTTGTTTGTCTATGGTCTGTTGTGTGTTTGTGGACTATTGCGTGTTTGTGGTCTCTTGTGTATCTGTGGTGTGTTGCATGTTTGTGGACTGTTGCATTTTTGTGGTCCGTTGTGTGGTTGTGTTGTGTGTCTGTTGTGTGTTTGTGGAGTGTTGTGTGTCTGACGGTCTGTTTGTGATGTGTTGTGTGTCTGACGGTCTGTTTGTGATGTGTTGTGTGTCTGTGGTGTGTTGTGTGCCTGTGGTCTGTTGTGTGTTTGTGGTGTGTTGTGTGTCTGTGGTGTGTTGCGTGTCTGTGGTCTGTTTGTGGTGTGTTGTGTGTCTGACGGTCTGTTGTGTGTGTGGTGTGTTGTGTGTCTGTGGTCTGCTGTGTGTTTGTGGTGTGTTGTGTGTTTGTGGTGTATTGTGTGTCTGACGGTCTGTTGTGTGTTTGTGGTGTATTGTGTGTCTGACGGTCTGTTGTGTGTTTGTGGTGTGTTGTGTGTCTGTGGTCTGTTTGTGGTGTGTTGTGTGTTTGTGGTGTGTGGTGTGTTTGTGGTGTGTTGTGTGTCTGTGGTCTGTTGTGTGTTTGTGGTGTGTTGTGTGTCTGACGGTCTGTTGTGTGTTTGTGGAGTGTTGTGTGTCTGACGGTCTGATTGTGATGTGTTGTGTGTCTGTGGTCTGTTGTGTGTTTCAATCAATCAATCAATTTTTTTTATATAGCGCCAAATCACAACAAACAGTTGCCCCAAGGCGCTTTATATTGTAAGGCAAGGCCATACAATAATTATGTAAAACCCCAACGGTCAAAACGACCCCCTGTGAGCAAGCACTTGGTTACAGTGGGAAGGAAAAACTCCCTTTTAACAGGAAGAAACCTCCAGCAGAACCAGGCTCAGGGAGGGGCAGTCTTCTGCTGGGACTGGTTGGGGCTGAGGGAGAGAACCAGGAAAAAGACATGCTGTGGAGGGGAGCAGAGATCGATCACTAATGATTAAATGCAGAGTGGTGCATACAGAGCAAAAAGAGAAAGAAACAGTGCATCATGGGAACCCCCCAGCAGTCTACGTCTATAGCAGCATAACTAAGGGATGGTTCAGGGTCACCTGATCCAGCCCTAACTATAAGCTTTAGCAAAAAGGAAAGTTTTAAGCCTAATCTTAAAAGTAGAGAGGGTGTCTGTCTCCCTGATCTGAATTGGGAGCTGGTTCCACAGGAGAGGAGCCTGAAAGCTGAAGGCTCTGCCTCCCATTCTACTCTTACAAACCCTAGGAACTACAAGTAAGCCTGCAGTCTGAGAGCGATGCGCTCTATTGGGGTGATATGGTACTACGAGGTCCCTAAGATAAGATGGGACCTGATTATTCAAAACCTTATAAGTAAGAAGAAGAATTTTAAATTCTATTCTAGAATTAACAGGAAGCCAATGAAGATAGGCCAATATGGGTGAGATATGCTCTCTCCTTCTAGTCTTGTGGTCTGTTGTGTGTCTGTGGTGTGTTGTGTGTCTGTGGTCTGCTGTGTGTTTGTGGTGTGGTGTGTTGTGTGTTTGTGGTGTGTTGTGTGTCTGTGGTCTGTTGTGTGTTTGTGGTGTGTTGTGTGTCTGACGGTCTGTTGTGTGTTTGTGGTGTTGGGTGTCTGTGGTGTGTTGGGTGTCTGTGGTGTGTTGGGTGTTTGTGGTCTGCTGTGTGTTTGTGCTGTGTTGTGTGTCTGTGTTCTATTGCGTGTTTGTGGTGTGTTCTGTATTTGTGGTATGTTGTGTGTTTGTGGTATGTTGTGTGTTTGTGGTGTGTTCTCTGTTTGTCGTATGTTGTGTGTTTGTGGTGTGCTGTTTGTCTCTGGTCTGTTGCGTGTTTGTAGTTGTGGTTATTGAAGCTAACGTTTTGGTTTGTGGTGCCCACCACTGACCATGAGCGAGAAGCTCGTATTATTATCATATACCATACCATCCTGAGCAGAACTGGGGCACCACAGGGAACAGTGCTGGCACCGTTCCTCTACACCATCTACACTGCAGATTTCCAGCACAACAGCAACTGCTTTTTGCAAAAGTTTTCAGATGATACAGCAGTTGTTGGTCTGATCTGAGGGGACGAGGAGCAGGAGTACAGAAATACCATCAAGGAGTTTGTCCACTGGAGCGAGTGCAATCATGTCATCCTTAACATTGGAAAACTAAGGAGATTACTGTCAATTTCAGAAGGGGAAGGAGAAGAGGAGCCCATCTGACACAATTACTATTGGGAACACTGAGGTTGAAGTGGTCCTGAACCACAGATACCCGGGGGTGCAGCTGGATGAGAGGCTGGATTGGAAGAGCGACATGGACACTGTGTACAGCAAGGGACAAAGCAGACTCTATTTTTTAAGGAGGCTACAGTCATTTAACATTGGCCCACCCCTGTTGAGGACAGTGTACCATACAGTTGTGGCCACTTCCTTGTTTTTTGCTGTGGCCTGTTGGGGAGAGGCCATTCGTACAGCGGACAGGAACCGACTGAACAAACCTGTCAAGAAAGCTCGCTCTGTGGTTGGCTTAGAGTTACCATCAGCCCAAAAAGTGACCGAAAAAAGGATGCTCTCAAAGATGACGAACATCAAGGCCAATCCCTCCCATCCCCTTCATGCTTTGGGGGTGATTGGCTACAGCTCCTTCAGTCACAGACCGATAGTTCCAAAGTGCAGGTCGAAGCGTGTGAGGAAGACCTTTATTCCAGCTGCTACTAGACTGTTCAACGCACAGTGATTATTATATATATTTATAGATATCTAGAAAGTCCACTACTGCACTTTTTGTTTTTATTTTAGGTATTTACAGTAGATGGCTGTCTGAATGTGTATGTCTGTGTGAGCTGCTGCAACAGCATCATTTCCTGTAAAGTATCTATCTATACGAGGTCTGTCAATAAAGTATCGGACCTTTTTATTTTTTTCAAAAACTATATGGATTTGAATCACGTGCAATTACATCAGACAAGCTTGAACCCTCGTGGGCATGCATGAGTTTTTTCACGCCTGTCGGTTACGTCGTTCACCTGTGGGCTGGCTTTGAGTGAGGAGTGGTCCACCCTTCCCGTCGCAGTCTCTTTGTCTGAGAACTTCCTGAAAGACTGGTGCTTTGCTTGATCAAATTTTTTTCAAAAACTGTGAGGCACATCGAAGTGGACACCATTCCAGAAATTCAACTGGTTTTCGGTGAAAATTTTAACGGCTGATGAGAGATTATGGCGTGATGCTGTCGCTTTAAGGACTGCCCACGGAGCGGGACGTCGCGACGCGCTCTGAGCCACCACTGTCTGCCTGTTTCGAGCTGAAAGCTTCCAAACTTAAGCCTCTGTTGACCCAGGACGTCGTGAGAGAACAGAGAACTTTCAGGAGAGGTCGGGATCAGCAGTTTATCCGGACATTCCACTGTTAAAGGTGATTTTGTAATGAAAGAAAGTGCGGACGGGTCCGCGCGTCAGTACACAGCCGGCGCAGCGCGGCGGCACAGGAAAAACAAGCCTTAAGGACAAGTTGGAACATGTCCAGCTGTTAAACAATTTCTCAGATACTCACTCAACTGAAAGCCATCAAAAGCCGCCTGGTTTTTACAAATGGTTATCAACACGGAGGTGTTTTTCCTGTGCCACCACACCGCGCCGGCTGGGTGCCGATGTACGGACCCGTCCGCACTTTCTTTCATTACAAAATCTCCTTTAACAGTGGAATGTCCGGATAAACTGCTGATCCCGACCTCTCCTGAAAGTTCTCTGTTCTCTCACGACGCCCTGGGTCAACAGAGGCTTAAATTTGGAAGTTTTCAGCTCGAAACAGGCAGACAGCGGCGGCTCAGAGCGCGTCACGACGTCCCGCTCCGTGGGCAGTCCTTAAAGCGACAGCATCATGCCATAATCTCTCATCAGCCGTTAAAATTTTCACTGAAAACCAGTTGAATTTCTCGAATGGTGTCCACTTCGATGTGCCTCTCAGTTTTTGAAAAAAATTTGATCAAGCAAAGCGCCAGTCTTTCAGGAAGTTCTCAAAGAGATTGCGACGGGAGGGGTGGACCACTCCTCACTCATAGCCTGCCCACAGGTGAATGACGTAACCGACAGGCGTGAAAAAACTCACGCATGCGCACGAGGGTTCAAGCTTGGCTGATGTAATTGCACGTGATTCAAATCCTTCTAGTTTTTGAAAAAAATAAAAAAGTACGTTAGTTTATTGACAGACCTCGTATAATATTAGTGAAATCTTACTTTCTGAAACAGATTAGATTTGGTTGGTAGACAACCAGAGAAATAACACTAGTGAAATGAACATTCCTGCCTCTCTCTCTTTCTCTGTTTAGTCAAGTCAGACTGTTGAGTTAGGAGTGGAGGAGTCACAGGGAGATCAGGCGGTTGTAGACTATTTTAGCCGCCTTCATTCCACAAAGAGGCAGGACTTCGTTAAGTTCCACCCTCAACAGGATGCCACAAACCCCGTCATCCAGAGGCTCTTCACTGGAACGGACGACATGGTGTGGAAATGGCTGACTTGTTGTGGTCAACAACATGCTTTATGTTGTTTTGTTTGCCTTGATTTTAACAAGCCCAGTGATCCAAGTACTTTAATTAGAGGCACGACAGACTGGAGTCATGTGCACCACAGACTAGAGGAGCACGACACGTAGACAGTGTGCTGAGGCATATTTTTTGAACTGCTCCAGACAGCTGCCACAGAAAACACTGCAAAGACATCTTATGCAGTATTTCTTTGACATCCACTTTCCCTTCAAGATGGGAAGTGTGACACTGTGGCCGTCCCTCCCCAGATTCTCTGTGAGTAGATAAAGGGTGTATCAATTTTTGACGTGGTTAGTCTCTTCCATGTGGTTTGCTGTACTTTATTTACACTTTTGAAACAACACAACGTGCACATATTTCCTTTGGTATGTTGTGCGCCTTCACATGTCGTATCATGGTGCCAGGGCCATTTTTGGTTCCACTCCAGCCCCGCCTGCCTGTCCACCATCTCTGTGTTTCCTCCTCTACCTTCATGTATTTCTGTGATGAATTTCACATCTTTTCATTTATTCTTTGTCTGTCTGCATGTTGGGTTGTGTCTAACCTCTCATTATTTTTTTCTGTGTCGATGACCCCTTCAGCTTGGACACGCCCACCTTTCACCTGGCTGCAGCAGATTGATGGTTACCGTATTTTCTAGATTATAAATTGCACTGGAGTACAAATCACACTTTTGTCTACGAGGTTTGCTGTTGTGTCCCACAGCAGCTTGAACTCAAGGTTCCTGAAATGGAACAACATCTCCACCTGTTGGAGGTTTACCATTAATACAGGTACAATACAATTTCACCAAGTGCTGAAATTCTGCATGTGGATCTCAGTTTCATGTGCAGTGTTTCCCTGGAGGCCAGTTTAACAATGGAAAGGAAATCAGTAGCACATGTGCACACCACAATGTGTGCTGTTACTTAACATAAGGACTTTTCATTTCCAGCAATAATGATATTGAACATATAAAGGTGAGATGGAGAACACATTAGATGCTATTTCATGCGGATGAACATGGATTACAACACACTACAGTAAAAAATGTGAGTATATTTGATTGTTTTTATTCAGGGCTTTAATTTGGGATTTTTTTTTTTGCATTGTCTTGTATATGTTTATACTGTTTTGTGCAGTATTTCCTGGGAAACCTGTATATAAACTGTTCATTTTTTTTATTGTTAATAAGTTTTAGGACCTTCCAAAATAGTGAAAAAAAAAAACCCTGTGACTTATACTCCAGAAAATAGGATATTTCTGAGAGGTTTGGGTGGACTGGCTGTTTGCCTGAGTGGTTGCCATCCAGGACCCAAGGCGGTTGGGTGGCGAGATGGAGATGTTAACAGGCTCCCAGACTTGACCTGAGCAGAAACTTTCAGACTGAATGTGCTCCAGTGTTTAAAGTGCTGAACATTTTGAGTCCTTGGTGGATTGGTGACACGCTCGGTGTGCACGGTCCAGAACCTGAAGGAGACTGAGACCTGCTGAAGATGCTGGAACACATAACAAAGATTCTATTTTCATGAGCCTGCAGCACGTGTTTAGATCTAGTTCTGGCTCACCTTGCACTGGGTCACACCCAGAGACCATCCGTTGTGAAACATGGCGTAGAGCACCAGAGGGTACGGGTAGAAGGCCACCACCAGGTCAGCGAAGGCCAGGCTCACCACAAACACATTTCCTGCAAACAACAAAAGAACATGGTCAAATGAAAGGCATCAGCAGCTGGTCACAGTCGGCCCGGCAAAGGTCAAAGTGTCCAGAGAGGGCTGCCCGAAAAACTGCAGCAGCACGTCTGGAAAGAAAGCAAATTATTGGCTGGTGATTCTGAGATGGAGCCGTGTCAGTGCTCAGACAAAGTGTTCACATCTGAAGCTTTGTTTGTTTGTTTGTGAAGAGCACATGAACAGCGTTTGGAGGAGATGCACAAATGCTGAAGTTTCTTCACCAACGGGGGCAGCAATGAGAACCTTTGGTCTTTTCTGAAACATCCACCCTCAGCTAGAGTGCCTTTATCTTTGTTAGTTGGCTATGTACCACAGGCTTTTAAGGTGGCAGTAATTAAACCATTACTTAAAAAGCCATCACTTGACCCAGCTATCTTAGCTAATTATAGGCCAATCTCCAACCTTCCTTTTCTCTCAAAAATTCTTGAAAGGGTAGTTGTAAAACAGCTAACTGATCATCTGCAGAGGAATGGTCTATTTGAAGAGTTTCAGTCAGGTTTTAGAATTCATCATAGTACAGAAACATCATTAGTGAAGGTTACAAATGATCTTCTTATGGCCTCGGACAGTGGACTCATCTCTGTGCTTGTTCTGTTAGACCTCAGTGCTGCTTTTGATACTGTTGACCATAAAATTTTATTACAGAGATTAGAGCATGCCATAGGTATTAAAGGCACTGCGCTGCGGTGGTTTGAATCATATTTGTCTAATAGATTACAATTTGTTCATGTAAATGGGGAATCTTCTTCACAGACTAAAGTTAATTATGGAGTTCCACAAGGTTCTGTGCTAGGACCAATTTTATTCACTTTATACATGCTTCCCTTAGGCAGTATTATTAGACGGTATTGCTTAAATTTTCATTGTTACGCAGATGATACCCAGCTTTATCTATCCATGAAGCCAGAGGACACACACCAATTAGCTAAACTGCAGGATTGTCTTACAGACATAAAGACATGGATGACCTCTAATTTCCTGCTTTTAAACTCAGATAAAACTGAAGTTATTGTACTTGGCCCCACAAATCTTAGAAACATGGTGTCTAACCAGATCCTTACTCTGGATGGCATTACCCTGACCTCTAGTAATACTGTGAGAAATCTTGGAGTCATTTTTGATCAGGATATGTCATTCAAAGCGCATATTAAACAAATATGTAGGACTGCTTTTTTGCATTTACGCAATATCTCTAAAATCAGAAAGGTCTTGTCTCAGAGTGATGCTGAAAAACTAATTCATGCATTTATTTCCTCTAGGCTGGACTATTGTAATTCATTATTATCAGGTTGTCCTAAAAGTTCCCTAAAAAGCCTTCAGTTAATTCAAAATGCTGCAGCTAGAGTACTGACGGGGACTAGAAGGAGAGAGCATATCTCACCCATATTGGCCTCTCTTCATTGGCTTCCTGTTAATTCTAGAATAGAATTTAAAATTCTTCTTCTTACTTATAAGGTTTTGAATAATCAGGTCCCATCTTATCTTAGGGACCTCGTAGTACCATATCACCCCAATAGAGCGCTTCGCTCTCAGACTGCAGGCTTACTTGTAGTTCCTAGGGTTTGTAAGTGTTGGGAAGGTGTCGTAACACGGACCCACAACAGGGGGCGCAAGTGAACGGACAATGGATAAGAAAAGGAGTAACAATTTAATGTTGCGAAAGTACACAACGGAATACAAACAGAAATAACAGGTGCCAATTGTATACAAGAGGACAGTGGGCAGGCTCGAAGATAGGAGACCTCTGATGAACGAGGAGCCGGGGCCCACACCGCTTCCACCACCAACGGCCTGAAGAACACCGGAGCCGCCAAGTCCCGAATCCCCAGGTGGTCTCTGTCCTCCGTTGTCGGCCCTGGTACTGCTGGCAAAGAAGAAACAGAAGGAGGTGAGTGTGAGTCCTCACACCCAGCAACCTTTACACTCAAACTCTCTGGGAGGGAAAACCTCCACCTCCAGATACGTTTCTCTCGTGCAGCTCCTGTTGGTCCCTCTTCTGGATCACCACAGGAATGCGGCTGCACACAGAACAAAGTTTAGACAATCGATAAGTCAGCAGAGAAATTACCTTTGTGGTAGATGATTTCTCGGCGAGGAGGTGGAGTTGTGATCCGCTTCTTGTAAGGAGGTTAATGAGAGACAGCTGGTGAGGTTGACAGGTGACAGCTGTCACTTCCAATAGCTCTGGCGCCCTCTCATGCTTGAAGCCCGCACTCCAAGCAGGGCGCCGACTGGTGGTGGTGGGCCAGCAGTACCTCCTCTTCAGCGGCCCACATAACAGGACCCCCCCCTCAACGGGCGCCTCCTGGCGCCCGACCAGGCTTGTCCGGGTGTCGGCGGTAGAAATCGACCAGAAGGGCCGGGTCCAGGATGAAGCTCCGTTTCACCCAGGAGCGTTCTTCGGGTCCATAACCCTCCCAGTCCACCAAGTACTGAAAACCCCGGCCCATCCGACGGACGTCCAGGAGCCGACGAACAGTCCATGCCGGCTCCCCGTCGATGATTCGGGCAGGAGGTGGCTCGGGTCCAGGGGTGCAGAGTGGTGAGGTGTGGCATGGTTTAAGCCTAGAGACATGAAAAATGGGATGGATCCGCAGTGAAGCCGGGAGTGTCAGCTTCACTGCGGCCGGACTGAGGATCTTGGCGATAGGGAACGGCCCAATGAAACGGTCCTTCAGTTTCTGAGATGTCACCTGAAGCGGGATGTCCTTGGTGGATAACCACACCTCCTGCCCAGGTTGGTATGCAGGGGCCGGGGAACGCCGGCGGTCTGCATGGGTCTTGGCCCTCGTCCGGGCCCGCAACAGGGCAGAACGGGCGGTTCGCCACACCCGGCGGCACCTCCGTAGGTGGGCCTGGACCGAGGGTACCCCGACCTTTCCCTCCACAAGTGGGAATAATGGGGGCTGGTAGCCCAGACACGCCTCGAAAGGGGAGAGGCCGGTGGCGGAAGACACTTGGCTGTTGTGCGCGTACTCGATCCAGGCCAGATGGTTGCTCCAGGCCGCCGGATGCGCGGAGGTGACACAGCGAAGGGCCTGTTCTAGGTCCTGGTTCGCCCGCTCTGCCTGGCCGTTCGTCTGTGGGTGATACCCGGACGAGAGACGTACGGTGGCCCCCAGCTCCTTACAAAAACTCCTCCAGACCTGCGAGGAGAACTGGGGACCACGATCCGAGACGATGTCCGATGGTATCCCATGCAGACGCACGACGTGGTGGACCAGGAGGTCTGCTGTCTCCTGGGCCGTCGGGAGCTTCGGGAGGGCCACGAAGTGGGCCGCCTTGGAGAACCGGTCCACTATCGTCAGTATGGCGGTGTTGCCCTGGGACGGCGGGAGGCCCATGACGAAGTCCAGGCCAATGTGGGACCAGGGGCGATGAGGCACAGGCAGGGGTTGGAGGAGACCCCTGGTCTTGTGATGGTCCGCCTTGCCCCTGGCACAGGTGGTGCAGGCCTGGACGTAGTCCCGGACATCGGCTTCCAGTGACGCCCACCAGAAGCGCTGCTGGACTACTGCCACGGTCCTACGCACTCCAGGATGACAGGAGAGCTTGGAGCCATGACAGAAGTCCAAGACGGCAGCCCTGGCCTCTGGTGGGATGTAAAGCTTGTTCTTTGGACCGTCTCCTGGATCCGGGTTCCTTGCCTGGGCCTCCCGGACGGTCTCCTCTATGTCCCAGGTGAGGGTGGCCACGACAGTGGACTCGGGAAGGATGGTATCGATGGGGTCCGACAACTCAGCCTTGGCCTCCTCTTCGTGCACCCGGGACAGTGCATCGGATCGTTGATTCCTAGTCCCGGGGCGGTAGGTGATCCGGAAGTCGAAGCGAGCGAAGAACAGGGACCAGCGGGCTTGCCTGGGGTTCAGCCGCTTGGCGGTCCGGATGTACTCCAGGTTCCGGTGGTCTGTGAAAACCGTGAAAGGCTCCGTAGCTCCCTCCAACAGGTGTCTCCACTCCTCCAGAGCCTCCTTCACCGCGAGGAGTTCTCGATTGCCCACGTCATAATTCCGCTCTGCGGGGGTCAACCTGCGGGAAAAGTAGGCACAAGGACGGAGAACCTTATCGGACTCCCCGCTCTGGGACAGGACGGCTCCTATTCCTGAGTCTGAGGCGTCCACCTCCACTACAAACTGGCGAGTAGGATCAGGCTGCACCAGAACTGGCGCAGACGAAAACCGGAGTTTCAACTCCTGAAATGCGGCCTCGCACCGGTCCGACCAGGTGAAGGGGACTTTAGTGGAGGTCAGGGCGGTCAGGGGGCTAACAACCTGACTGTAGCCCTTAATGAACCTCCTGTAGAAGTTTGCAAAGCCGAGGAACTGTTGCAGCTTCCTACGGCTCTTTGGTTGGGGCCAATCCCTCACCGCCGCAACCTTGGCCGGATCCGGGGCGACGGAGTTGGACGAGATGATAAACCCCAGGAAGGACAAAGAAGTGCGATGGAACTCACACTTCTCGCCCTTCACAAACAACTGGTTTTCCAACAACCGCTGAAGGACCTGACGTACATGCCGGACATGGGTCTCAGGGTCCGGGGAAAAGATGAGTATATCATCCAGATATACGAAGACAAACCGATGCAGGAAGTCCCGCAAGACGTCGTTAACCAATGCTTGGAACGTCGCGGGCGCGTTGGTGAGACCAAACGGCATGACCAGGTACTCAAAATGACCTAAAGGGGTGTTAAATGCCGTCTTCCATTCGTCTCCCTTCCGGATCCGAACTAGGTGATACGCATTCCTAAGATCAAGTTTGGTGAATATTCGGGCTCCATGCAGGGGTGTGAACACCGAATCCAAGAGGGGCAATGGGTATCGATTGCGAACCGTGATCTCGTTCAACCCCCTGTAATCAATGCATGGACGGAGTCCGCCGTCCTTCTTGCCCACAAAAAAGAAACCAGCATCCATCGGGGAGGTGGAGTTCCGGATCAACCCGGCAGCCAAGGAGTCCCGGATGTAGGTCTCCATTGATTCGCGTTCCGGGCGTGAGAGGTTGTACAGTCTACTGGACGGGTACTCAACGTCCGGGATCAAATCAATGGCACAATCGTACGGTCGGTGCGGTGGAAGAGTGAGTGCCAGATCTTTGCTGAAGACGTCAGCTAGATCATGGTACACCCCTGGCACCGCCGTCAGATTGGGGGGGCTCTTAACCTCCTCCTTAGCCGTGAACCCGGGAGGAACCGAGGATCCTAAACACTCCCGGTGGCAGGTTTCGCTCCACTGCACCACTGCCCCAGACGGCCAATCGATCCGGGGATTGTGCTTAACCATCCAAGGAAAACCCAAAATCACTCGGGAGGTAGAAGGTGTCACGTAAAACACGATCTCCTCCCTGTGATTCCCAGACACAATCAGAGTCACGGGCTGGGTCCGGTGTGTAATCAACGGGAGTAGGGTGCCATCTAGTGCCCGTACCTTCAAAGGCGAAGGCAGAGCCACTAGAGGGAGCCCCACTTCCTTTGCCCATCTGCTATCTAACAGATTCCCTTCGGACCCCGTGTCCACCAGTGCTGGGGCGTGAAGGGTTAAATCCCCACTTAGGATTATCACTGGGATTCGTGCTGATTTGCGGGGTTTCCCCGTGTACATGTTATGGCCCACCCTTAGCCCAGTTTCTAAGGGCGGGCGTTGGTGTTTGACCGTTTGGGGCAGTCTTTTAACAAATGCTCACATGAGCCACAGTAAAAACACTCCCCGCGGGCCAGCCTCCTTTGTCTGACATCAGATCTTACTTTGGCCCTGCTCGTGTCCATAGCTTCGTCAGCAGGGGGAGCTGTTGCCACACGGAGCCCACTGGCAACGGAGCGTGGGGACGACGTCACCCTTTCTGACCCGGAAGAGAGAGGGACGGCTTGTGCCCGGCCACGCCCTCTGGCCTGCGGTGTTCATTTAAGCGGTTGTCTAATCGTATAACCAGATTAACAAGCCCGTCGAAATCCTGCGGTTCATCTTTAGCCAGTAAATGCTCCTTCAGTACTGGAGACAGTCCGCTTATGAAGGCAGCGCGGAGCGCACCGTCGTTCCAGCCAGACCTCGCAGCCGCGATGCGGAAGTCGACAGCGTACTCAGCTGCGCTCCGACGCCCCTGTCTCAGTGACAGCAGCACGGTCGAGGCAGTCTCGCCTCTGTTGGGATGATCAAACACTTGTTTGAATTCCCGTATAAACCCAGCGTATGATGACAGAAGCCATGAATCCTGTTCCCAGAGCGCTGTAGCCCAAGCGCGTGCCTCACCTCGAAGCAGATTAATTACATAAGCCACCCGGGTGGCGTCTGATGCGTACATAACTGGACACTGTGCAAAAACGAGCGAACACTGCATTAGGAAGTCTGCGCACGTTTCTACACAGCCTCCGTACGGTTCGGGAGGACTTATGTAAGCTTCAGGGGACGGTGGGGGGGGTAGTTGAACGGCCAGTGGAACATCTCTATCAGGCACCGGGCCAGCAGGAGGAGACACTGCAGCGACGCTTGACTCGCGTGCTTCCACTCTGGCGGTGAGAGCCTCCATCCTCCAATTGAGGACTGCATTTTGCTCGGTTACCAGCTGTAACTGAGCAGTGAAAGCAGTAAGGATGTGCTGCAGATCACTTACCACGCCTCCTGCTGCCGCCTGCGCTCCTTGTTCTCCCATTGGCTGTTCAAGCTGTGGTTGACGCCCCTCGGGATCCATGACGAATGGCCGAGAAATCCTGTTGGGAAGGTGTCGTAACACGGACCCACAACAGGGGGCGCAAGTGAACGGACAATGGATAAGAAAAGGAGTAACAATTTAATGTTGCGAAAGTACACAACGGAATACAAACAGAAATAACAGGTGCCAATTGTATACAAGAGGACAGTGGGCAGGCTCGAAGATAGGAGACCTCTGATGAACGAGGAGCCGGGGCCCACACCGCTTCCACCACCAACGGCCTGAAGAACACCGGAGCCGCCAAGTCCCGAATCCCCAGGTGGTCTCTGTCCTCCGTTGTCGGCCCTGGTACTGCTGGCAAAGAAGAAACAGAAGGAGGTGAGTGTGAGTCCTCACACCCAGCAACCTTTACACTCAAACTCTCTGGGAGGGAAAACCTCCACCTCCAGATACGTTTCTCTCGTGCAGCTCCTGTTGGTCCCTCTTCTGGATCACCACAGGAATGCGGCTGCACACAGAACAAAGTTTAGACAATCGATAAGTCAGCAGAGAAATTACCTTTGTGGTAGATGATTTCTCGGCGAGGAGGTGGAGTTGTGATCCGCTTCTTGTAAGGAGGTTAATGAGAGACAGCTGGTGAGGTTGACAGGTGACAGCTGTCACTTCCAATAGCTCTGGCGCCCTCTCATGCTTGAAGCCCGCACTCCAAGCAGGGCGCCGACTGGTGGTGGTGGGCCAGCAGTACCTCCTCTTCAGCGGCCCACATAACAGTAAGAGTAGAATGGGAGGCAGAGCCTTCAGCTTTCAGGCTCCTCTCCTGTGGAACCAGCTCCCAATTCAGATCAGGGAGACAGACACCCTCTCTACTTTTAAGATTAGGCTTAAAACTTTCCTTTTTGCTAAAGCTTATAGTTAGGGCTGGATCAGGTGACCCTGAACCATCCCTTAATTATGCTGCTATAGACGTAGACTGCTGGGGGGTTCCCATGATGCACTGTTTCTTTCTCTTTTTGCTCTGTATGCACCACTCTGCATTTAATCATTAGTGATCGATCTCTGCTCCCCTCCACAGCATGTCTTTTTCCTGGTTCTCTCCCTCAGCCCCAACCAGTCCCAGCAGAAGACTGCCCCTCCCTGAGCCTGGTTCTGCTGGAGGTTTCTTCCTGTTAAAAGGGAGTTTTTCCTTCCCACTGTAGCCAAGTGCTTGCTCACAGGGGGTCGTTTTGACCGTTGGGGTTTTACATAATTATTGTATGGCCTTGCCTTGCAATATAAAGCGCCTTGGGGCAACTGTTTGTTGTGATTTGGCGCTATATAAAAAAATTGATTGATTGATTGATTGATTGATCAGAGAGTGGCGACATGACAAGTCCAAATGTGTCTGCACGTAAATCCAGCTACTTAATTTATTTATTCGCCGAAAATGTTGGGTTGTTGTGCATTTGGATGCACAAATAGTCACAACAAGGGCTTCAAGATGTACAGATTCCCTTCAGATCCGAACAGAAGAAACATTTGGGAAAATAAAGTCAGCTGTGTGGGATGGAAGTCGACATCATCATCAAAGCTTTGTGAGGTAAATTTATTGTTCAGTCCCATTTACAGTAAAACTCAACGAAACCGTCATCGTATAAACCAGATATTCATGGTCACCGTACAAAAAAAGTCCCAAAGTTTCTGTATTGTTTTCCATGTAATAAACACCGTATATAACGGATTTTGTACAGCAGATTTTTCACTCACATCAGATAAAATGTCCCGTCCGATCACAATGTATTTCCATTAAAAACCCTGATCAGTCTGGACGTGCAGAGGTACAAACTAAAGTTCAGCTCTGACACTCGCCGATTTGTGGAAATCATTTCTGTGATTAAAAGTACGACCGTTTAGTTTTTTCAAACAGTGCTCACACTCGGACCTGCAGCCTGACATGCACCTGTTAAATCAAACACAAAAGGCTGTGATTTGACACTTTTCTATTTTTAATCCTTAGTCTCCATCATATTATAAGTTTTTTTACAGCACACACGCTGATAAATGGATCAAAAAAGTCTGCATCACATTTACAGCACAAAGTCAGTAAAAGAGGAAAATGTACAGTTTACCTTTGGAGGTGATGATTGTAGAAAGAAAAGCTTGTTGAGGGTCAAATTAGCCCACAATAAAGCATAATCCAGAGACGGAGAACTTTAAAACGGTCACGCACGTCATTGCATGACACGGAATTAAAGAGCAGCAGCTGCATAAATCAGGCTTAAATTAATTAAATAAATCATCATAAATGGTAAATTTATATAAATTTGATAGCTTAACTATTTTTATATTTATTTTGATAGCACCTGTTGTCACGTCTTGGCCCTGATCGGGGCTTTGATCCTATTTTTCCCCCTTTTTTTTCCATCATCTGCTCCCGCTTTGAGTTATTAGTTGTTTATTTCCATAATGTGTTTATTCTATGTTCTAGTTTTCTTTGCCACCTTGTTTCTTTGTCACTTTGTATTCTTCAGCCACAGTTCAGTTCCGTTCTAGTTTTCTTCAGCTGGTTTGTGTTTGCATTATTGATCACTAGTTTATCACAGGTTTATTTTGCTGTTCTCATTTGTAATTTCAGTTATGCTGTAATGTTGGGTTTTGTTTTCTGTTATCATGTAGTCTCTGTTTTTCTTCTACTTTGTTTTCTTAGTCAGCTCCGGTTTAGTTTTGCTTTAGTATTTATTTTCTTATTTTCTGAATGTAGCTTGTCGTCTTTCCTTATATTCTGATGGTTGCTGTTTGTCCTCATGTTCATGTCCCATTCATAGCAGTGTTATATTCTGTCCTCGGTTTCTGTTTGATCTTTGTTCTTCATTATGTAGTCACCAGTTTTATTTTCTGCTCAGCATTTATTCTCTGTTTAACCAATAGTTTGTTTTGCCACTTTTATTGTATTCACTTTTCTGTATCAGGTCCACTGTAGTTTTAGTTATAATCATTAGTTTTCTGGGTTTCCACTTTTTGTCTCGTCACCTTAGTTCTTAGTTTTGCCCTTTTGTTTTGTTCATGTGTATTATAGCGTACAGGTTAAGTGGAGTGAGCACTTATCGGGACCTATCAGTATTGAGAGAGGTACGAGGCAAGGTGGTTTAACCTCACCTTTTTTTGTTTAACCCTTTTCATAAAGACCTCGTGGACAAATTGTCCTGTACTGCAGGAGGAATACACATTGGTGGTGAATCATACATTGTGTTTTGTTATGCTGACGACCTGCTGGTGTGCAGTCTCACTGTGTCGGGCCTTCAAACACTAACTGATTGCACTAATGATTATGTGTCAAGTCATGTCTTATCTTTCAACTCGGCCAAAACTGAATGGATTGTTTTGGGTGAATGCCATTTTGTACAGAAGCCCGAGTGGAATCTTGAAGGCAGTCTCAGTCTCAGTCATTGTGATGTGATACAGTATCTCAGTATTTCATTGTCTCACACTGATCCGAACGCACGTTACAGTGTATCAATGCATGTCATAAATCATTTTACAGTTTACAGGGTGCAGGTCTCAATAATTGTGTGACAGATATCAAATGTGCATCATACGTATGTATGGAATGAATACGGTTGATGTGAGCAAAAGGTCCCTGGGTGATACCGAGAAACTCCAAGGAAAGTTAGTAAAGGCAGTGGTTAGTGCACACAAATTCTGTAGAACAACCCCAGTTCTTAATGCAATGGGTATATCACGGTTAGAGAATTCGACTGACATTTCTAACCTAGATTTGATCAGCTCAGTTTTTATGTCCACCTCACGTGAGAGGTCATTTTATTTGCATTTATTGAATTTGTCTTATTGTGAATTGAACGTATCTCGTCAGAAGGGATTTTTGTCCCGTGTCCACTCTATTTGTTGTAAACGTGACAATTTTCTACGATACATTTTTGATCTTAAATATTCCCCCAGTGTCAGGTCAAATCTGAAAAGATCTAGTCATGTGTCTGATGGTCTGACACACAGCGTTAGAATTTTATTGTCCAGCTGTAACCCTTACGACAAATGTATTCTAAATGTTATTGATTCCATTTTAATTTTTCACTCATATGTACTGCTTGTTATGTGACTATTTATTATTCTTCTGGAGGCAAATAAATTTATTATTATTATTATTATTGTTATGGTTTGTCAAGCACGTCACATTTTGCACTGTTGGTTTTTCTGCCACTCAGTTATCTTGCCCCAGTTCATGTTGCTTTTGTCTCACTGCACTCTCTTGCACTTACCTTTGTCTTTCCCAGTCACGCCCCCTTCCAGCACCTTCTGTTCCTCATTTCTCACCTTGATTATTCCACTGGTATTTAAGTCCTCACAGTCCCTCACCAGGTTGTTGTATTTGTACTCATCCTCGTGTCCTGTATCAGTCCTGTTTGCCTCGTGTTTTCTACCTTTGTGTTCTCCACCACGCTGTGCACTTGACCTCTGCCTGTTTGCTGACCTACAATTCTGCCTCTTGTCAAACTGTACCGCCGCCACACTGACTGTCTCTCTGTGTACCGTACCATTGCCTGTTATCTCAATAAAGCCTTTTTACCTTAACTCCCCTGCCTGCGAGTCCTGCATTGTGTGTCCTGCCACACTGTTATGCCACACCCAGCCCTGACACATGTACCTGGATGTGTTGCTGTATGTGGTTAAATGATTTAAAAATGTTGAAAACATAAAGGGTCCATTCAGTATTTCAGCACAGTTATGGTGCCATGTTCTGAGTTGATGCCACTCGCCAATCAAGGCACTCTGCCCTCAGCTGGCCTGGATCTGGCAACAAGCTGAACCTAAATGTCAGGAAAACAGGGTTGTCCAGGGTTTAGACTCCACAAGAGTGTCTTAATTAGAGAGAGTGGCGACATGACGAGTCGGAAAAAAACAGACACGTGACTCGTGGTGCCATCTTGGGTTCAAAATAGCATTCACTGTTAATCTGTCTGCATGTAAATCCAGCTATTTATTTATTTGCTGAAAATGCCAGGTTGTTGTGCATTTGGAGGCGCAAATAGACACAACAAGGACTTCAAGATGTACAGATTCCCTTCGGAGCCGAACAGATGAAAAATTTGGGAAAATAAAGTCAGCCGTGTGGGATGGAAGCAGTGGTGGGCAGAGCTAACCAAAACGTTAGCTTCGATAATCATTAATCGATAACTGAAAAGTTAATCTTTTATGACGATAAACCAATAAACTGTTAAAAAATTTATCTTCATGACGGATAACAGATAACTTTTATTTGGACGCGGCCACATCAGATTACACTGTCGGCTTCTGATAAACCATTTCACTTTAAGCGCCACAGGGGCTTCTGGGTAAATTCAAGGATCACAAACAGACAAGAACACATGAAAAATGAATGAATAAAAAATAAAACCCCAAACACTGTCATCATCTTTCAAAAGCAGTAAAACACAGTATTAGAAGTCAATCAATCAATCAATCAATTTTATTTATATAGCGCCAAATCACAACAAACAGTTGCCCCAAGGCGCTTTATATTGTAAGGCAAAGCCATACAATAATTATGTAAAACCCCAACGGTCAAAACGACCCCCTGTGAGCAAGCACTTGGCTACAGTGGGAAGGAAAAACTCCCTTTTAACAGGAAGAAACCTCCAGCAGAACCAGGCTCAGGGAGGGCAGTCTTCTGCTGGGACTGGTTGGGGCTGAGGGAGAGAACCAGGAAAAAGACATGCTGTGGAGGGGAGCAGAGATCAATCACTAATGATTAAATGCAGAGTGGTGCATACAGAGCAAAAAGAGAAAGAAACACTCAGGGTCACCTGATCCAGCCCTAACTATAAGCTTTAGCAAAAAGGAAAGTTTTAAGCCTAATCTTAAAAGTAGAGAGAGTGTCTGTCTCCCTGATCTGAATTGGGAGCTGGTTCCACAGGAGAGGAGCCTGAAAGCTGAAGGCTCTGCCTCCCATTCTACTCTTACAAACCCTAGGAACTACAAGTAAGCCTGCAGTCTGAGAGCGAAGCGCTCTATTGGGGTGATATGGTACTATGAGGTCCCTAAGATAAGATGGGACCTGATTATTCAAAACCTTATAAGTAAGAAAAAGAATTTTAAATTCTATTCTAGAATTAACAGGAAGCCAATGAAGAGAGGCCAATATGGGTGAGATATGCTCTCTCCTAGTCCCCGTTAGTACTCTAGCTGCAGCATTTTGAATTAGAAGAAGTCACAGTTTATCTCGGTATTAGATACACCGTCATTTATGAACTAAAAGCTGCTGCTTTTTTCACATGTTTTGAACCCTGCGGCTTAACCCGCTGGGGTCTGAGGGCATTTTTTGGACAGTTCACTCGCCTGGTATAAATGCTTGATTATTGCTGTTAACAGCTCTCCCTGCATCCCACAATCAAGTTTTATGTCTCTTTTTTCAGGACAACCTGTGCTTTCAGAATATATATGTTTTAGTTGTGTTTTATAAGTGTAATAAAGGTTTACAATCAAAAATAGGCAAGGAAAAAATAAAGCGAAAAATAATTTTCCACACACATTTATTCAAAACACAGCAAACTATAATAAACAACTGTTTTGACACTTTATAAAGGTAATCTGAGGTCTTGTGTGAAAGACTGTACAACAAAAAGGTTCAAACAAACACAAATGCACATTTTGAACAATATATACAAAATGGTCTATGCGTTTTGTTGTCCATTGATATGGTAAACAGTGCTTTACGCAGAGAAAGCAACAGAGTTATCCAGTAACATTCACATGCAAACTAGTGGAGCAATCCTGATAGTTACACACTCTTTGTTTGAGCACGTGAGATTGTCATCAGAGGCTCTCCGTGTGCTCCTGCTTTCACTGATCACTGTGCGTAATGGCGCAGGGTGCACTGAGTATGTACTAATAGTATGTACTCACTGGAGCACCCAGGGGACTATTCAAACAGGCCAACTAGTAACACATCACTCCTGAAAATGATCTTTGGCTTTTCACGTGAGGTAAATCTGCCCTACGATTGGATTTTTGGAAAACCATGTGACGGTGAACTAATTCCGATTGGACACTCACATTGCGCACATCATCGCACGATTGTTGGCTCGAAAGTCTGCGGAGTTAACTTTTCAGCAAAAAAAAAAGTCTATCTCATATCATTCAAAAGTTATTTATGATTTAGTAAAGCTTGGTCTTAGCTGTCGTATACGACGGTGTCAGCCCCAGAGGGTTAAACAACCAAAATACGTCCATTAATGCATTGATTGGCAATTTGGCAGAGTAAAAAACACATAGTAAATATAAATTCTTACCTGTTTGTTTCAGTGGGATTCATTAAATTCTGAAGAAAATATTCCAGATAAAGCGTCCTGATTATCCACAATGGTGTGTAAATGGTGAAGAGAAGTCCTGGTGATTAAATTATCCTGTGCCACAAAGAAATAAAATAAAATAATGTTAAAATAAGTCAGTTTTGTTTGTGTTGAGTGGACGGTAACAGTGTAACCTGAACTACACCACCCACAATGCTGGCTGTGTCAACTGGCCAATCACATCTTGCACTTAATAATGATGTCATCAACAAGTGACAGCCATCTGAAAAGCTAATCCGCTAACAAAAACATTAGCTTGATAATTATCGGTTTTCGGATTAGCTGATCTGTGCCCACCACTGGATGGAAGTGACTTCATCATTAACATTTTGAGAGGTAAATTTATTGTTCAGTCCCATGTGCAGTAAAACACCTAAACCTTCATGGTATAAACTGGATATTTGCAGTGACCAGACAAAAAAGTCCCAATGTTTTTGTATTGTTTTCCATGTAATAAACACCGTATATATGGGATTTTGTACAGCAGATTTTTCGCTCACATTGGATAAAATGTCCCGTCCAGTCGCAATCTATTTCCATTAAAAACCCCGAGCAGTCTGGCCATGCAAAGTAACAGAAGTACAAATTAAAGTTTAGTTCTGACACTCGCCGATTAGAGGAAAGTGGGACCAGAGTCATTTCCGTGATTAAAAGCCCGACCGTTTATTTTTTTTCACACCGTGTTCAGAATCGGACCCGCAGCCTGGACGTGCACCTGTTATTTCAAACACAAAAGGCCGTGATTTGACATTTTTCTGCTTTCACACTTTCAGATTTTAATAATTTTGTAGTGTGCATGCTGACTACAAATGGATCAGAAAAGTCTGCAAATTTACAACACCGACTGGAAAAAGATGAAATTGTTCAGTTTACCTTTGATTTGGATGTGATGATTGTAGAAAGAAAATCCAGTAGACTGCACCATAATCTGTCTTCATGCAGTCACCCATGTTCCTGCATAATAATCCATCCTTTGATGGCATTGTGGATAGTGGTTAGCACTGTTGCCTCACAGCAAGAACATCATGGGATCAATTCCCACCTGTGGCCTTTCTGTGCGGAGTTTGCATGTTCTCCCCGTGTTTGCGTGGGTTCTCTCCGGGTGCTCCGGCTTCCTCCCACATCCAAAGACACACAGGTTAGGTGGACTGGAAATGTTAAATTATCCGTAGATGTGTGCGGGTGTGAATGTGTTTGTTTGTCTTTGTTTGTTTGTGGCCCTGCGACAGACTGGTGTCCTGTCCAGGTTGAACCCTGCCTGCCCAGATTTTGTTTGGAATTAATAACTTTGTTAAAGATTTTATATATATATATATGTTATCACTGTTAAACATTTGTACCTTTTGTCTTCTTTCTGATGAGAACGGTGTTGTGCTGTTTGCACTTAAACCCGAGAATGTACGTGTTATTCAACCTTGTTTTAGCATGCTGGGGTCAATCTGAACTGGGAATGAGGAGCTGGATGTACTTATTATTATTATTACACAACTTGTTTTCGTAGCCGCTAACGACTGGGAGTAAAAGAACTGAAGGTTGAATTTTGACTGATTATGATGTGATGCTTAGTGTTCCAGGCAGATGCAGAACAGCTGATAACTGCGAACGAGATGTGCTGACCTTCGACAATAAGGGTAAAAGAAAGAAACTGTTTTTGCTTACAGCTGCACTTATTGACGTGTGTGTTTATGTTACGGGAAGAAACTTGTCTTGCGTCATTCCCCCACCCTTAGGACAAGTTTTTGTTTATGTGATGAGGGATTCACTAATAAAAAGAGCGGAGCGCAGGCCAGACTTTAGTGTAGCCTTGGTGTACAGCCTGACTGCACTCCGCGCGTAAAATTTGACTTTCTGTCTCACTGGTGTTTCTTGACTCTGTTTGTCTTGTTAAAGGTTTTAAAAATGTTTGGAGGAGAAAATACCCAACATTGACTGGGGGCTACGTCCGGGATCTCAACAACACCGGAGGTGTCCAGCGGAGGTCGCCAAGTCCAGACGTAAATCCTTGGCCAAGGTCCGATCGATTGATCGTGTCTGCAATTGTCGACCACCGTTGGCATCGTCTGGTTGACGAGATTTTCCCGAAGAAGACAATCAATCAATCAATCAATTTTTTTATATAGCGCCAAATCACAACAAACAGTTGCCCCAAGGCGCTTTATATTGTAAGGCAAGGCCATACAATAATTATGTAAAACCCCAACGGTCAAAACGACCCCCTGTGAGCAAGCACTTGGCTACAGTGGGAAGGAAAAACTCCCTTTTAACAGGAAGAAACCTCCAGCAGAACCAGGCTCAGGGAGGGGCAGTCTTCTGCTGGGACTGGTTGGGGCTGAGGGAGAGAACCAAGAAAAAGACATGCTGTGGAGGGGAGCAGAGATCAATCACTAATGATTAAATGCAGAGTGGTGCATACAGAGCAAAAAGAGAAAGAAACAGTGCATCATGGGAACCCCCCAGCAGTCTACGTCTATAGCAGCATAACTAAGGGATGGTTCAGGGTCACCTGATCCAGCCCTAACTATAAGCTTTAGCAAAAAGGAAAGTTTTAAGCCTAATCTTAAAAGTAGAGAGGGTGTCTGTCTCCCTGATCTGAATTGGGAGCTGGTTCCACAGGAGAGGAGCCTGAAAGCTGAAGGCTCTGCCTCCCATTCTACTCTTACAAACCCTAGGAACTACAAGTAAGCCTGCAGTCTGAGAGCGAAGCGCTCTATTGGGGTGATATGGTACTACGAGGTCCCTAAGATAAGACGGGACCTGATTATTCAAAACCTTATAAGTAAGAAGAAGAATTTTAAATTCTATTCTAGAATTAACAGGAAGCCAATGAAGAGAGGCCAATATGGGTGAGATATGCTCTCTCCTTCTAGTCCCCGTCAGTACTCTAGCTGCAGCATTTTGAATTAACTGAAGGCTTTTTAGGGAACTTTTAGGACAACCTGATAATAATGAATTACAATAGTCCAGCCTAGAGGAAATAAATGCATTAATTAGTTTTTCAGCATCACTCTGAGACAAGACCTTTCTGATTTTAGAGATATTGCGTAAATGCAAAAAAGCAGTCCTACATATTTGTTTAATATGCGCTTTGAATGACATATCCTGATCAAAAATGACTCCAAGATTTCTCACAGTATTACTAGAGGTCAGGGTAATGCCATCCAGAGTAAGGATCTGGTTAGACACCATGTTTCTAAGATTTGTGGGGCCAAGTACAATAACTTCAGTTTTATCTGAGTTTAAAAGCAGGAAATTAGAGGTCATCCATGTCTTTATGTCTGTAAGACAATCCTGCAGTTTAGCTAATTGGTGTGTTTCTATGTGTAAATAGTGTTTTGTGTAAGTGTAAATAACTGTGTGAAAGTGTAATACTTTGGACAACGTTAGTGACAACCGTGTGTGTGGAAGCAGCAGGCAAGTGATTCCGCTTCCTACGGGGAGGTGAAAGGAATCAACCACACGACGGCAAATTAATTGTCACGTCCAAAGAAAGTGTGAAAACTTCAGATTTAGAACACCCTAGGTGTGCCCCCGTCTGAAGTCCAAATTATAACAAGGGATAATAAAAATGGGGGGTAAGACGTCTAAAAAGAAGGAAAATTTATCAACTGACGACTGGAAATTTATGGAAGCAAAAAATCCAAAAGCAACAAAGAAATTGGAGACCTGGATAAATAAACATGACTTTGACGGACGACTGAACCTGATCAGCATACAGAAGCTAAAGAAGGAGTTAGAACAGAAACATAAAGGTGATGAGAAAAAGATGCAGAAAGTAGGGGCAGATTTAGTGGCATTTTGGGAGGAGGAAGCAGAGAACAGACAGAAGGGAGCAGAGAAGCGACGATTAGAGAAAGCAAGGAAAAAGAAAGCTGTAGGTAAGGCAGAAGAAGATGTGATAATTCGGCACAGAGAACCAGAACAGCCTCAGCAACCACCGCCGGCTGGATCGTCGGTGACAACAACACCCTTATCTCCTCTACCAGAGGATGACGATGTACCGCCACCACAGTATGATTTAGCAGTAAAACCTAAGGTAAAAAGTGAAAAACCTGAAAAACCAGAAAAACCACAAACACGCAGTCAAGCGAAAGTGCCCACAGCCCCTCCCATGGTGGAACACAGTGACCAGGGAGGTGCCTATCCTATGATAGAAGTACCAAATCCTCGTGCAGGAACAGCAGGACAGCGATCAACCATGCTCGTATATCGAACATGGAATGCTGATGATATCAAAGCAGCAGTCGACATGATACCATCGCCACATGTCGACATTGAGGGATTTATGCAGGATATAGAAAACATTAGAAGTTCTTACCACCTTAGTGGACCTGAAGTCCAACAGGTGTGGATGAAAGCATGTGGCCCTAAATGGAGTCAGATACTCGGAGACTGGAATCCTGCAGACCAGGATGGCGTACCATTGCCACATGATGATCCAGTCTTGAAAACAAGAGTGGAAGCTATGATTACACGTGCAAAAGGTGTGTTAGGACCAAAGATAAATTATACTGAAATTACCAGGACAACTCAGAAAGAAGGAGAACCATGGACAGAGTTTAGATGCAGATTTGAGAGTGTATTTAGGGTCCATAGTGGCATATTGCCAGGAACACCAGTGTATGAAAACAAATTGAAAAACATTTCACCTGTGAAGCTGACAATGACCGATTTGATTCATGATGGCAACTCAACAGCTGTCATAACAGTGACAGGTGCCACTGAAGACATTTTAAAATTGAGATTCACAGGTATGCCTTTGCATGTGTCACTTTGTAAGCCATATTTGACAGAATGGCAAGAATTGGGACTGACAGTCATAACAGCTTTGTCAGCCACTGATTGGAGCAAAGTTGGACCACGAATGGAGTTCAGTCCATCAACTAAATTGTATAAAGTGCCAGTTAATGTCTCATTGGTGCTGACAGCTGGAACACACATTGATGTGTCCACTTCACAATCCTGAGTGTTTCAGTTGAGTCCTGAAGAGGATGATCTTCTCTCTTCTGTACCATCAGGATTGTGGACAACAGGTACTTCAGACGTAGGACTGATAAAAAATGCACAACCTGTAGTTATAAGACCAAAAACAGAATACAGACCATGTGTAAGACAGTATCCATTGAAACCTGATGCAATTGAAGGAATCAGGCCAGTAATAGAGAATTTATTAACAG
Organism: Thalassophryne amazonica; assembly: GCF_902500255.1. Taxonomy (NCBI): domain Eukaryota; kingdom Metazoa; phylum Chordata; class Actinopteri; order Batrachoidiformes; family Batrachoididae; genus Thalassophryne; species Thalassophryne amazonica. The sequence goes on from NC_047106.1 coordinate 140,730,832, forward strand.
CAGGAGTAATAGTGCCATGTCCAGATTCACCATGTAACACACCCATATTTCCTGTAAAAAAGGCTCCGCCCTCAGTGGGGTGGAGAATGATTCAAGATCTGCAGGCAGTAAATGCTGCTGTGATTAAAAGAGCACCATGTGTTCCAGATCCACACACCTTGTTAAATTCGCTGAGACCAAATTCTAATAGTTTCTCAGTAATTGACATAAGTAATGCATTTTTCTCTGTGCCAGTACACCCAGATAGTCAATTCTGGTTTGCTTTTACCTTTAAAGGACAACGATATACATTCACCAGATTACCGCAGGGTTACGCAGAGAGTCAATCAATCAATCAATCAACTTTTTTCTTATATAGCGCCAAATCACAACAGACAGTTGCCCCAAGGTGCTCCATATTGCAAGGCAAGGCCATACAATAACCATGAAAAACCCCAACGGTCAAAACGACCCCCTATGAGCAAGCACTTGGCCACAGTGGGAAGGAAAAACTCCCTTTTAACAGGAAGAAACCTCCAGCAGAACCAGGCTCAGGGAGGGGCAGTCTTCTGCTGAGACTGGTTGGGGCTGAGGGAAAGAACCAGGAAAAAGACATGCCGAGAAGGGGGGCAGAGATCGATCACTAATGATTAAATGCAGAGTGGTGCATACGGAGCAAAAAAAGAAAGAAACAGTGCATCATGGGAACCCCCCACAGTCTACGTCTAAAGCAACATAACCAAGGGATGGTCCAGGGTCACCCGATCCAGCCCTAACTATAAGCCTTAGCGAAAAGGAAAGTTTTAAGCCTAATCTTAAAAGTAGAGAGGGTATCTGTCTCCCTGATCTTAATTGGGAGCTGGTTCCACAGGAGAGGAGCCTGAAAGCTGAAGGCTCTGCCTCCCATTCTACTCTTACAAACCCTAGGAACCACAAGTAAGCCCGCAGTCTGAGAGCGAAGCGCTCTAATGGGGTAATATGGTACTACGATGTCCCTAAGATAAGATGGGACCTGATTATTCAAAACCTTATAAGTAAGAAGAAGAATTTTAAATTCTATTCTAGAATTAACAGGAAGCCAATGAAGAGAGGCCAACACGGGTGAGATATGCTCTCTCCTGCTAGTCCCCGTCAGTACTCTAGCTGCAGCATTCTGAACCAACTGAAGGCTTTTTAGGGAACTTTTAGGACAACCTGATAATAATGAATTACAATAGTCCAGCCTAGAGGAAATAAATGCATGAATTAGTTTTTCAGCATCACTCTGAGACAAGACCTTTCTGATTTTAGAAATATTGCGTAAATGCAAAAAGGCAGTCCTACATATTTGTTTAATATGCGCTTTGAATGACATATCCTGATCAAAAATAACTCCAAGATTTCTCACAGTATTACTAGAGATCAGGGAAATGCCATCCAGAGTAACGATCTGGTTAGACACCATGCTTCTAAGATTTGTGGGGCCAAGTACAATAACTTCAGTTTTATCTGAGTTTAAAAGCAGGAAATTAGAGGTCATCCATGTCTTTATGTCTGTAAGACAATCCTGCAGTTTAGCTAATTGGTGTGTGTCCTCTGGCTTCATGGATAGATAAAGCTGGGTATCATCTGCGTAACAATGAAAATTTAAGCAATACCGTCTAATAATACTGCCCAAGGGAAGCATGTATAAAGTGAATAAAATTGGTCCTAGCACAGAACCTTGTGGAACTCCATAATTAACTTTAGTCTGTGAAGAAGATTCCCCATTTACATGAACAAACTGTAATCTATTAGACAAATATGATTCAAACCACCGCAGCGCAATGCCTTTAATACCTATGACATGCTCTAATCTCTGTAATAAAATTTTATGGTCAACAGTATCAAAAGCAGCACTGAGGTCCAACAGAACAAGCACAGAGATAAGTCCACTGTCCGAAGCCATAAGAAGATCATTTGCAACCTTCACTAATGCTGTTTCTGTACTATGATGAATTCTAAAACCTGACTGAAACTCTTCAAACTATTCCAACTATTTATTCTCAAGTCATGTCAGCATGTTTAGCTAATTTCGTTCCACCGGCAGATAGCCAACTATTAGTGTATGTTGATGACATTTTGATTGCCTCTGACACACGAGAAAACTGCATAACTGACACAGTAGCATTATTATGTTTCTTATTTGATAATGGCCACAAAGTGAGTAAAAACAAAGTTCAGTTGTGTAGGGATAAAGTAAAATATTTAGGACATGAATTATCAGCCACAGGGCGTACTATCCTGTCTGACAGGAAGGAAGCAATTTTGCACGCTCCAAAACCACAAACCAAAAAGCAGATGATGTCATTTCTTGGACTGACTAATTACTGCAGGGCATGGATTCCCTGCTATGCAGAATTGACTAGTCCACTTTCTGATTTGATGTACAAGGATGATATTTCAATGTCAACCGTGTTGGAATGGAACAAAGATGCTGAGGAAGCTTTTGTAAAAGTAAAACAAATATTAGTGTCATCCACAGTTTTGGCACTACCAGATTATAGTAAACCATTCATTCAAACAGTTGATTGTAAGAATAAGTTCATGACTAGTGTTTTGGTTCAAGTGTATGGCTCAAAATTGAGGCCAGTTGCCTACTACTCATCTAAATTGGAAGCAGTAGCAAGTGCTTTACCACCATGCGTACAGGCTGTTGTTGCAGCCTCTATGGCTGTTCAAAGTAGCAGTAATGTTGTTCTATTCCATCAGTTGACACTGAAAGTTCCACATGCAGTCTCTGCACTTCTGTTGCAGACAAACATGAGCCTTTTGTCCCCAGCAAGACATCTTTCGTGTATGTCCTTGCTATTATCACAACCACACCTTACGGTAGAGCGCTGTACAACATTGAATCCATCCACATTGATACCTTTACCTGAGGATGGTGAGCCGCACAATTGTCTTGATGTAGCTACGGTCTGTACGAAAGCACGCCCAGACCTCCGGGACACACCCATCCCAAACAGTACAATTGTGTATGTGGATGGTTCTTCCACTAAAAATGCTTATGGACAAACACAATCTGGATATGCTGTTGTCACAAATTCAGAAGTATTGGATTCTGCTTCATTGCCATCCTCATTTTCAGCACAAGCAGCTGAATTAGTTGCTTTAACTGCAGCTTGCTATCTGTTTAAAGGTACGGCTGTATCAATTTATACAGACAGCCAGTACGCTTTCAGCACAGTGCATGTGTTTGCAAAACTGTGGGAAGAGCGTGGAATGGTGACATCATCTGGAAAGCCAGTGACTCATGCCACTCTCCTAACTGCACTACTGAAAGCTGTGAAAGTGCCTAAACAAATTGCTATATGCAAATGTGCGGCTCACACCAAAGGCTCTGACAGTATTTCAAAAGGAAATGATTTTGCTGACAGAGCAGCAAAAGAGGCAGCAGCAGCTTCTTCTATTTTTGTTGTACAGGAAACTACTCCAGATTTGCATTTAGGTCATACACTGCTTGCTGACATGCAACAGCAGGCAAATGACAGAGAAAAACAAATGTGGATAGCTAAAGGAGCTACGTATGCAAATGATTTGTACGTATGACCACAAAAGAAACCCATATTGCCAAAAAATATGTTTAAATGGGCAGCTATTATGAGCCATGGCGTGACGCATGTCTCATCAGGGGGTATGATATCGCAATTGCAATCTATTTTTTGTCTTTATGGGTTCGATGCATATGCAAAACAGCATTGTAGAGCATGCATGACATGTGCAAAACACAACTCACAAGGCAATTTGAGACCCCAAAGAGGCAAATTTCCAACACCACAATATCCCTTTCAAGTGATTCATATGGATTATATACAGCTGAGTAAACATGAAGGGAAGGAATTTTGTTTAGTCATAATTGATGCGTTCTCAAAATGGGTAGAATTGTTCCCTACAAAACCAGATGCACTTACAGTGGCTAAGGCATTGTGCAAAGACATCATTCCACGATTTGGAATACCAGAAACAGTCTATTCAGATAATGGAGCGCATTTTGTTAATACAATAGTGCAATACGTAGGAGAAGCGCTACAGGTCAATCTCAAAAATCATTGTGCTTATCATCCACAAAGCGCCGGATTAGTGGAAAGGATGAATGGAACAGTAAAAAACAGACTTAGAAAGACAATGGAGGAAATAGGCAGACCATGGACGCATTGTGTAGATTTGGTAAAAATGTATATAAACATAACTAGTACCATGGGGTTGACACCGTATGAAACATTGTTTGGCAGAAAATATCGATTGCCATATTATGGACAAATTTGGGATGTACCTGAGGAAGCCAATTTGGCGGATTACATGAGAAAAATGTTAGAAGGACAACGAGGGAGAGTTCCAAACACTGATGATCCCATTTCTCCACAGGAGGACCCTAAAGTGGTACCTGGAGACTGGGTGTTGATAAGAAGCATCAAGAGAAAACACTGGCATTCACCTAAATGGGAAGGGCCCCATCAAGTACTACTCACAACACCCACAGCCTTGAAAATTGGGGAAAGAAGTACATGGATTCATTTGACTCACTGTAAGAAAGTCATTTCTGCAGACACAGACAAACAGTAAGAACAGTAGGACAAGACTAGTAATAGTGTGTGAGCTTGGTGTTAAGATCCAGGTTAGACACGAAAGCTAGCAGAAGACATTAAGAAGCCACTGTTCTGAACATAGGTGTGCTGTAGTGTGCAGAAATGGCGAAAGAAAAAAACAAAAGAACGAGGGTTTCTGGACCCCATGGACAGTCCTTGTTATGCTACTTTTCTTTTTCGGATTGGGCTTATTATTAAAAGCCATAAGCACGGGACATGATAATAAGGATCACCTCCGCAGATTGCAGAGACCAAAAAGAAGTAACGAAGACCCCAGTCCGATAATAAATGCCACAGTACATAGCTGTGATAGGAGCAATGCGTACCGATTTGGTATACAAGCCTGCATTCCTAGAAAAGCTTCTGTGGTCATCTCTGTACCATATAGTGCTCTTACCCATGGAATATGGGATGGTGGGGATGGTGACAGAGGGACTAATTACGGAAATAGTTTCTCATGGTATATGACCAATGATCAACAAGATAAGAGATGGGAAACATTGGTAGCCGATGAATGGAGTAGATGGACACCAAGATGGGCACAAACCGAGTGGGCTAAGTACCAGAGTCAAATTCTCAAAATGTATCAAACAGATGATAAGCTGTCTATAGTGGTGAATACCACAGAAAAAGGAACCATATTCCCACCTGATATAGAGGGAGACTGTTGGTTGTTCCTCCTTTGGGTATACAAAAAAGGAAAAGATCCGTATTTCCATTTTTTCCTCTGTGAAACAGATAGAGTACAGCAACCAATATTGACCGAATTAAGTACGTCAAAGGGGGTGTCCATACAAGTAAAGGGGGTGCCCATACAAGCAAAGGGGGTGTCCGTACAAGGCACAAAAGACATGAAGGCAGATGACTGGTTCCTAGTAACTACAGGAATTAGTGGACAAAATAACAATTGGCTTTTAATGGCAGAACAAGCAGGACTAGCAGCAAAGAAGGACTGTGTTGTATGTATGGGACCCAGACCTATATTACAGGTAATACCGGCAGCATTACCCAAAGACTGTCTGTTGACTATTATGACACAGACATACATTGCGGCAAACAACAATTGTTCTAAGTGGGACAAGATCTATCCATTGACCAAATTGACTAAGATCAAACCTTTATTTTCAAGCAAAGTTGGGCATGCTAACCATACATGTGTACACTTGACAGGGACAAGTAAGACTTTGGGTAGCTTAAGCCACACTGCCTGGTGTAAGAATGTGGTCCATAGTACTCCCACATTCAAACCTGTCGGTAGGAGTGATGTATGGTGGTGGTGTGGTGATAACAGAATCTTTGACAGACTGCCACGAAATGTGTCAGGTTATTGTGCATTAATATCATTATTGTTACCAGTTGAAGCCATACCCATGACCCCTGAAGACGTTACGACATATGCAGCCTCTCTTATTCCTGAAGATTGGCAGAAAGGCATAGCCAGACATAGAGTAAAAAGAGAGTGGAAAGGAGTAGGAAATCCAACATATATTGACGCAATAGGAGTCCCCAGAGGAGTGCCTGACGAGTATAAACTGGTTGATCAAATAGCAGCTGGATTCGAATCTTCCATCTGTTGGTGGTGTTCAATTAATAAAAACGTGGACAGAATAAACTACATCCACTACAATGTGCAGAAATTAGGAAATTGGACTGAGGAAGGATTTAAGGCTGTCCATTCACAGTTAGAAGCCACGTCCCTTATGGCCTTCCAGAATCGTATTGCTCTGGATATGTTGTTGGCGGAGAAAGGAGGTGTTTGTGCCATGTTCGGAGAACAATGCTGCACATTCATTCCCAACAACACGGCTGCAGACGGCAGTCTCACTCAAGCCATTGACGGGCTGAGGACGTTGAACAGGAAGATGAAAGAGCACAGTGGAGTAAACACCGAAGGCTGGGATTGGTGGCTGGAAGGAATGGGAAGATGGAGGTCTTTGATTTCTTCACTATTAGTGTCTATAGCAGTATTTGCTGCAATTCTAACATTGTGTGGATGTTGTTGTATTCCATGTCTCCGAGGCCTTGTAAATAGAATGATAACCGCAGCAATAAGTCCAGGACCAGGAGGGGGACCAGCATCATATCCACTCCTGGGGCAAGACGACACCGAGGAGGACGATGACTCCCATGACCTGTACCCAGACCCATGGAAGTATGATGACCCAGACACCGATGATGGTGACAATGATGACATCACCTCTGGGGTGTAAGCCTATAGAACATACCATGATGAACCTCTTAGTGAAAATCTCAAAAAGAAGTGCTAAGCTAGGTGATAACTACTACTGTATGTTTAACAGGTGATAAACAGGAGGGGAATGTTAAAGATTTTATATATATATATATGTTATCACTGTTAAACATTTGTACCTTTTGTCTTCTTTCTGATGAGAACGGTGTTGTGCTGTTTGCACTTAAACCCGAGAATGTACGTGTTATTCAACCTTGTTTTAGCATGCTGGGGTCAATCTGAACTGGGAATGAGGAGCGGGATGTACTTATTATTATTATTACACAACTTGTTTTCGTAGCCGCTAACGACTGGGAGTAAAAGAACTGAAGGTTGAATTTTGACTGATTATGATGTGATGCTTAGTGTTCCAGGCAGATGCAGAACAGCTGATAACTGCGAACGAGATGTGCTGACCTTCGACGATAAGAGTAAAAGAAAGAAACTGTTTTTGCTTACAGCTGCACTTATTGACGTGTGTGTTTATGTTACGGGAAGAAACTTGTCTTGCGTCATTCCCCCACCCTTAGGACAAGTTTTTGTTTATGTGATGAGGGATTCACTAATAAAAAGAGCGGAGCGCAGGCCAGACTTTAGTGTAGCCTTGGTGTACAGCCTGACTGCACTCCGCGCGTAAAATTTGACTTTCTGTCTCACTGGTGTTTCTTGACTCTGTTTGTCTTGTTAAAGGTTTTAAAAATGTTTGGAGGAGAAAATACCCAACAAACTTCACGGCAAATCGCTGTTTTAAATCAAATGACAGCTCTTTCTAAACGTTATAATACAAACAACAAACTACAACCAACCAAAACCGGGATATTTTTCTCCCAAAATGAGACATCCTCCATTTTTATGAATTACATCCTGACGTGCAGCACAGCCAGCTGAACAGTTCAGCTCAGATTCTATGGAGTTACATTTATGGCATTGATATCTGAAAGGAAATGCTTTTGACAAAAACTACAGATTTTGCTGATTTTGAATTCTTTCCAGAGATCAAGGATCCATCATGTAAATCAAGGATCCAGTGACCATTTACAGATTTTTTTGATTTTTATATCTGTCCAGAGATCAAAGATCCAGTGACCAATTTCATATTTATTTACTTTAAGACTCTTTTAATGTTGTTGACATAGAAAACCTGTAAAGTATACTTTTAGTACACAGAAAATTCAAAAGAGGCATTGATAAGGAAATTGATAAAGAATCGGATCGATAAGCAGAATCGATAATGGCATCAGTATCGATAAAATCTTATCAATACCCATCCTTAATCGTATTGCATTGTGACGAATTAAATAGGCATCAAATACATATCAAATGGCATCAAATCAGGAACAGGGGTGAATCATATCGCATCGTATCGTCAGTATCGTCATATATCGCTATATGTATTGTATCACTGGCAGTGTATGGAGGTGCATATCGAATCATTGTCAGTGATGAGATTCACTCAGGGTCCACCTGACTGAGATGTTATTAGTCTCTATTTAAGCCTGGCAGTCTGCTGCGTGAGGGCCACCTGGGGATCTTGGATCTTGACAGAATTGTTTGGGTCTGGATGAGGACTCGTCATCTTCCAGTGCCAGGAGATCTGCTGTGACTCCGACGTGACCGAATGACCTCCCAACCCCTTGATGCTATGAAAGCTCGTGCTCGCCGCCTCGTCTTCCAGACCGTGAGCTCGTAGCTGGACTCCTTCACAACTCCACGGCAGTCTGTCTGCACCACTGCAGCCCGGAGCACTATCACGGTGAATTGTGCACGTGTGGATTCATGATTCAGTGACTCGCTGCAGCATCAGGACGTGTCACTAATGAGATCTGCTGCATCGTTCATGCAAACTGCTGATTCATGTTCACACAATCCTCGCCGCTGTGGCTGCACGGTTCTCACACAGAGGACGTGCACCAAAGATCAGCGTGCACAAATGTGCACGAAGCAGAGGGTATTCAGATGACAGTGAGTGAAGCTTCCTGTGAAGACTGACGGTCAAACAAAGCTTTGAAAAGTGATGAAAATCTGAAAAACAAAAAGTACCTCTGCCAAGGACAAACACTCAAAAAAACAAACAAACAAAAAAAACAAACAAATATTTTACACTGGGCTCAGGTTTGAGGTCTTAGCCCTTAGCGTATTGCTTTTGTGATTTTCTGGTTTTACTTTTCACTAGTTCATACTTTATCATGTTAGTCTCAGTTTGGTTCGGTTTGCTGTTTTTGCTTTGTTTAGTCAGTTTTCATTCAGCACCTCATCATTTAGTTTGCAGTCATTCAGTTATTCGTTGCTTTTTCTTGTGTTCCACTTTCGTCATTGGTTCATTCTTTGTTTATCATTTATTGTGTAGTTTATATTTGCTCACTTTGGGTCTTTTAAGTTACTTTAGTCTTAGTTTAGTTCTGTTTATCACATTTGTTGTATAATGTTTAGTCACAGGTTTTTGTTATTATTTATCTTTGGTGTTGCTCATCAGATTATGTTCCATTTGTTATTCATTGCATTTTCTATTTATCAGTTATCTAGTTTTATTCACTGAATTATTCTGTGTTCACTGGGTTTTGTTTATTTGCGGTTTAACTGATAGTTTGTTTTGCCATTTTATTGTATTCACTTTTCTGTGGTGTTCAGTTACAGTTCCATTGTAGCTTTAATCATTAGTTTTCTGGTTTTCCCCTTTTTGATTTGTTACAGTAGATCTTAAGTTTGCCCCTTTTGTTTTTGTTCACATTCATTTTTTTGAACACGTCACGTTTCTCACAGTTTTTCTGTCACTCACTTCTCTTGTTTTGCACTGCTTTGTTTTGCCCTCTCGCACACTCTTGCCTTTCTTCTCTCCTCTTAGTTCACTTCACCACACCTCTTTCCAGAACTTTGCACACACCTGCTTCACATCAACCTGATTAGTTTGCTCCTCTTTAAAACTCTCACAGTTCCACAGCTCACTGCCTGATTGTTGACTTTGTTCACTCTCTTGCCTTTAGTTCATGTCCTGTTTGCTTGTTAGTGTTTTGACCTTGCTTTTTGCTCCGACCTCCGCCTTGCCTTAATCCTGAACCCAGCTTGTATTTTGACTCTGCCTCTGATTTTGCCTTTGATACTCCTCAACGCTGTTGGTATGATCTCAGCTCGTACGTTTGACCACGTCCCAGCCTGTACCCTGTCTGATATCTCTGCCTCATTATCTGATTACTTAAAAAGCCATCACTTGACCCAGCTATCTTAGCTAATTATAGGCCAATCTCCAACCTTCCTTTCAATCAATCAATCAATCAATTTTTTTTTATATAGCGCCAAATCACAACAAACAGTTGCCCCAAGGCGCTTTATATTGTAAGGCAAGGCCATACAATAATTATGTAAAACCCCAACGGTCAAAACGACCCCCTGTGAGCAAGCACTTGGCTACAGTGGGAAGGAAAAACTCCCTTTTAACAGGAAGAAACCTCCAGCAGAACCAGGCTCAGGGAGGGGCAGTCTTCTGCTGGGACTGGTTGGGGCTGAGGGAGAGAACCAGGAAAAAGACATGCTGTGGAGGGGAGCAGAGATCGATCACTAATGATTAAATGCAGAGTGGTGCATACAGAGCAAAAGCAGAAAGAAACAGTGCATCATGGGAACCCCCCAGCAGTCTACGTCTATAGCAGCATAACTAAGGGATGGTTTAGGGTCACCTGATCCAGCCCTAACTATAAGCTTGAGCAAAAAGGAAAGTTTTAAGCCTAATCTTAAAAGTAGAGAGGGTGTCTGTCTCCCTGATCTGAATTGGGAGCTGGTTCCACAGGAGAGGAGCCTGAAAGCTGAAGGCTCTGCCTCCCATTCTACTCTTACAAACCCTAGGAACTACAAGTAAGCCTGCAGTCTGAGAGCGAAGCGCTCTATTGGGGTGATATGGTACTACAAGGTCCCTAAGATAAGATGGGACCTGATTATTCAAAATCTTATAAGTAAGAAGAAGAATTTTAAATTATATTCTAGAATTAACAGGAAGCCAATGAAGAGAGGCCAATATGGGTGAGATATGCTCTCTCCTTCTAGTCCCCGTCAGTACTCTAGCTGCAGCATTTTGAATTAACTGAAGGCTTTTTAGGGAACTTTTAGGACAACCTGATAATAAATTACAATAGTCCAGCCTAGAGGAAATAAATGCATGAATTAGTTTTTCAGCATCACTCTGAGACAAGACCTTTCTGATTTTAGAGATATTGCGTAAATGCAAAAAAGCAGTCCTACATATTTGTTTAATATGCGCTTTGAATGACATATCCTGATCAAAAATGACTCCAAGAGTTCTCACAGTATTACTAGAGGTCAGGGTAATGCCATCCAGAGTAAGGATCTGGTTAGACACCATGTTTCTAAGATTTGTGGGGCCAAGTACAATAACTTCAGTTTTATCTGAGTTTAAAAGCAGGAAATTAGAGGTCATCCATGTCTTTATGTCTGTAAGACAATCCTGCAGTTTAGCTAATTGGTGTGTGTCCTCTGGCTTCATGGATAGATAAAGCTGGGTATCATCTGCGTAACAATGAAAATTTAAGCAATACCGTCTAACAATACTGCCCAAGGGAAGCATGTACAAAGTGAACAAAATTGGTCCTAGCACAGAACCTTGTGGAACTCCATAATTAACCTTAGTCTGTGAAGAAGATTCCCCATTTACATGAACAAATTGTAATCTATTAGACAAATATGATTCAAACCACCGCAGTGCAGTGCCTTTAATACCTATGGCATGCTGTAATCTCTGTAATAAAATTTTATGGTCAACAGTATCAAAAGCAGCACTGAGGTCTAACAGAACAAGCACAGAGATGAGTCCACTGTCCGAGGCCATAAGAAGATCATTTGTAACCTTCACTAATGCTGTTTCTGTACTATGATGAATTCTAAAACCTGACTGAAACTCTTCAAATAGACCATTCCTCTGCAGATGATCAGTTAGCTGTTTTACAACTACCCTTTCAAGAATTTTTGAGAGAAAAGGAAGGTTGGAGATTGGCCTATAATTAGCTAAGATAGCTGGGTCAAGTGATGGCTTTTTAAGTAATGGTTTAATTACTGCCACCTTAAAAGCCTGTGGTACATAGCCAACTAACAAAGACAGATTGATCATATTTAAGATCGAAGCATTAAATAATGGTAGGGCTTCCTTGAGCAGCCTGGTAGGAATGGGGTCTAATAAACATGTTGATGGTTTGGATGAAGTAACTAATGAAAATAACTCAGACAGAACAATCGGAGAGAAAGAGTCTAACCAAATACCGGCATCACTGAAAGCAGCCAAAGATAACGATACGTCTTTGGGATGGTTATGATTAATTTTTTCTCTAATAGTTAAAATTTTGTTAGCAAAGAAAGTCATGAAGTCATTACTAGTTAAAGTTAATGGAATACTCAGCTCAATAGAGCTCTGACTCTGTCAGCCTGGCTACAGTGCTGAAAAGAAACCTGGGGTTGTTCTTATTTTATTCAATTAGTGATGAGTAGAAAGATGTCCTAGCTTTACGGAGGGCTTTTTTATAGAGCAACAGACTCTTTTTCCAGGCTAAGTGAAGATCTTCTAAATTAGTGAGACGCCATTTCCTCTCCAACTTACGGGTTATCTGCTTTAAGCTACGAGTTTGTGAGTTATACCACGGAGTCAGACACTTCTGATTTAAAGCTCTCTTTTTCAGAGGAGCTACAGCATCCAAAGTTGTCTTCAATGAGGATGTAAAACTATTGACGAGATACTCTATCTCCCTTACAGAGTTTAGGTAGCTACTCTGCACTGTGTTGGTATATGGCATTAGAGAACATAAAGAAGGAATCATATCCTTAAACCTAGTTACAGCGCTTTCTGAAAGACTTCTAGTGTAATGAAACTTATTCCCCACTGCTGGGTAGTCCATCAGAGTAAATGTAAATGTTATTAAGAAATGATCAGAGAGAAGGGAGTTTTCAGGGAATACTGTTAAGTCTTCTATTTCCATACCATAAGTCAGAACAAGATCTAAGATATGATTAAAGTGGTGGGTGGACTCATTTACTTTTTGAGCAAAGCCAATAGAGTCTAATAATAGATTAAATGCAGTGTTGAGGCTGTCATTCTCAGCATCTGTGTGGATGTTAAAATCGCCCACTATAATTATCTTATCTGAGCTAAGCACTAAGTCAGACAAAAGGTCTGAAAATTCACAGAGAAGCTCACAGTAACGACCAGGTGGATGATAGATAATAACAAATAAAACTGGTTTTTGGGACTTCCAATTTGGATGGACAAGACTAAGAGACAAGCTTTCAAATGAATTAAAGCTCTGTCTGGGTTTTTGATTAATTAATAAGCTGGAATGGAAGATTGCTGCTAATCCTCCGCCCCGGCCCGTGCTACGAGCATTCTGACAGTTAGTGTGACTCGGGGGTGTTGACTCATTTAAACTAACATATTCATCCTGCTGTAACCAGGTTTCTGTTAGGCAGAATAAATCAATATGTTGATCAATTATTATATCATTTACCAACAGGGACTTAGAAGAGAGAGACCTAATGTTTAATAGACCACATTTAACTGTTTTAGTCTGTGGTGCAGTTGAAGGTGCTATATTATTTTTTCTTTTTGAATTTTTATGCTTAAATAGATTTTTGCTGGTTATTGGTGGTCTGGGAGCAGGCACCGTCTCTACGGGGATGGGGTAATGAGGGGGAGAGGGGGAGAGAAGCTGCAGAGAGGTGTGTAAGACTACAACTCTGCTTCCTGGTCCCAACCCTGGATAGTCACAGTTTGGAGGATTTAAGAAAATTGGCCAGATTTCTAGAAATGAGAGCTGCTCCATCCAAAGTGGGATGGATGCCGTCTCTCCTAACAAGACCAGGTTTTCCCCAGAAGCTTTGCCAATTATCTATGAAGCCCACCTCATTTTTTGGACACCACTCAGACAGCCAGCAATTCAAGGAGAACATGCGGCTGAACATGTCACTCCCGGTCCGATTGGGGAGGGGCCCAGAGAAAACTACAGAGTCCGACATTGTTTTTGCAAAGTTACACACCGATTTAATGTTAATTTTAGTGACCTCCGATTGGCGTAACCGGGTGTCATTACTGCCGACGTGAATTACAATCTTACCAAATTTACGCTTAGCCTTAGCCAGCAGTTTCAAATTTCCTTCAATGTCGCCTGCTCTGGCCCCCGGAAGACAATTGACTATGGTTGCTGGTGTCGCTAACTTCACATTTCTCAAAACAGAGTCGCCAATAACCAGAGTTTGATCCTCGGCGGGTGTGTCGCCGAGTGGGGAAAAACGGTTAGAAATGTGAACGGGTTGGCGGTGTACACGGGGCTTCTGTTTAGGGCTACGCTTCCTCCTCACAGTCACCCAGTCGGCCTGCTTTCCCGACTGCTCAGGATCTGCCAGGGGGGAACTAACGGCGGCTAAGCTACCTTGGTCCGCACCAACTACAGGGGCCTGGCTAGCTGTAGAATTTTCCACGGTGCGGAGCCGAGTCTCCAATTCGCCCAGCCTGGCTTCCAAAGCTACGAATAAGCTACACTTATTACAAGTACCGTTACTACTAAAGGAGGCCGAGGAATAACTAAACATTTCACACCCAGAGCAGAAAAGTGCGGGAGAGACAGGAGAAGCCGCCATGCTAAATCGGCTAAGAGCTAGTAGCTACGCTAACCTAGCGGATTCCTAAAAACACGCAAAGTGAATAATGTGTAAATAATTTAGAGGTGATTCAGCAGAAGGAGTGCTTTAGTTAAGGCACGTAAAGATTACACTGGGAAACAAATCGTAATCTAGATAACTAGATCAATCTAACTGCGCAGATTAAACAGCTAACAGATACAGAAAAACACCGCTGTGCTCCGGAACAGGAAGTGATACAAAAGTGATTTTCTCTCAAAAATTCTTGAAAGGGTAGTTGTAAAACAGCTAACTGATCATCTGCAGAGAAATGGTCTATTTGAAGAGTTTCAGTCAGGTTTTAGAATTCATCATAGTACAGAAACAGCATTAGTGAAGGTTACAAATGATCTTATGGCCTCAGACAGTGGACTCATCTCTGTGCTTGTTCTGTTAGACCTCAGTGCAGCTTTTGACACTGTTGACCATAAAATTTTATTACAGAGATTACAGCATGCCATAGGTATTAAAGGCACTGCGCTGCGGTGGTTTGAATCATATTTATCTAATAGATTACAATTTGTTCATGTAAATGGGGAATCTTCTTCACAGACTAAGGTTAATTATGGAGTTCCACAAGGTTCTGTGCTAGGACCAATTTTATTCACTTTATACATGCTTCCCTTAGGCAGTATTATTAGATGGCATTGCTTAAATTTTCATTGTTATGCAGATGAAACCCAGCTTTATCTATCCATGAAGCCAGAGGACACACACCGATTAGCTAAACTGCAGGATTGTCTTACAGACATAAAGACATGGATGACCTCTAATTTCCTGCTTTTAAACTCAGATAAAACTGAAGTTATTGTACTTGGCCCCACAAATCTTAGAAACATGGTGTCTAACCAGATCCTTACTCTGGATGGCATTACCCTGACCTCTAGTAATACTGTGAGAAATCTTAGAGTCATTTTTGATCAGGATATGTCATTCAAAGCGCATATTAAACAAATATGTAGGACTGCTTTTTTGCATTTACGCAATATCTCTAAAATTAGAAAGGTCTTGTCTCAGAGTGATGCTGAAAAACTAATTCATGCATTTATTTCCTCTAGGCTGGACTATTGTAATTCATTATTATCAGGTTGTCCTAAACTTCCCTGAAAAGCCTTCAGTTAATTCAAAATGCTGCAGCTAGAGTACTGACGGGGACTAGAAGGAGAGAGCATATCTCACCCATATTGGCCTCTCTTCATTGGCTTCCTGTTAATTCTAGAATAGAATTTAAAATTCTTCTTCTTACTTATAAGGTTTTGAATAATCAGGTCCCATCTTATCTTAGGGACCTCATAGTACCATATCACCCCAATAGGGCGCTTCGCTCTCAGACTGCAGGCTTACTTGTAGTTCCTAGGGTTTGTAAGAGTAGAATGGGAGGCAGAGCCTTCAGCTTTCAGGCTCCTCTCCTGTGGAACCAGCTCCCAATTTCAGATCAGGGAGACAGACACCCTCTCTACTTATAAGATTAGGCTTAAAACTTTCCTTTTTGCTAAAGCTTATAGTTAGGGCTGGATCAGGTGACCCTGAACCATCCCTTAGTTATGCTGCTATAGGCTTAGACTGCTGGGGGGCTCCCATGATGCACTGAGTGTTTCTTTCTCTTTTTGCTCTGTATGCACCACTCGGCATTTAATCATTAGTGATTGATCTCTGCTCCCCTCCACAGCATGTCTCTTTCCTGGTTCTCTCCCTCAGCCCCAACCAGTCCCAGCAGAAGACTGCCCCTCCCTGAGCCTGGTTCTGCTGGAGGTTTCTTCCTGTTAAAAGGGAGTTTTTCCTTCCCACTGTCGCCAAATGCTTGCTCACAGGGGGTCGTTTTGACCGTTGGGGTTTTTACGTAATTACTGTATGGCCTTGCCTTACAATATAAAGCGCCTTGGGGCAACTGTTTGTTGTGATTTGGCGCTATATAAATAAAATTGATTGATTGATTGATTACCCGTGTACTGACTCTACTGCCTGGTTACCAGATAAAGCCTTTTATTCATCACAACCAGCTATGTCTGCATTGGTCTCCACCTGTTTCCTGCGTCAATCCATCACGAGCCCTGACAGAACAATCGGGCCAGTACCAGGGGACCGCGGACTCAGATCCAGAACTGAACATGTCAGCAATTAAAGAGGTATTTGCCGACATTTGCTTCTTTTTTACCTGTTTCCGCCACGTCCACTCCCCGAGAGAGAAATTTGACTACCTTGATCAGGCTTGGGAAGTCATAGAAGCAAACACCTGGCTTTACAGCCTTTTCCCTGACCTTGAAGAGCTGGACAGTTTATTTGCTGCTGAGAAGCTGCCTGACTGGTTGAAGCACCCTGAGCAATATCTGCAATCTTCTCACTCGCCACTTGATGATGATGCTGAGTGGGAAGACCTGGAGGATGAGTCTTCATCTGAAACAGAAGAATCATCACTTCAGAATAAGGCAGAGTTTTTGTTTAAAATTCAGGACTTATTTTTTGAGTTTATGGAGAATCCAGGCGAGCAGAACAAGCGGCGCATTTTTTCTACACTTTATCAACTTCTCCTCGCTGCACCTGAAATGGTCACCGCTTTCCCAGAGTTAACTCGCATCAAAACTCTGTTCAAGCAAGGTCAGCTGCCTACCTGCGTTGAGGACCCGATGGACTTCCTGTTTGAGGCAGAGATCATTAACGCCTGTCTGGACACACCCAGCTTCATTACTCTGTCCACTGAAGCGGTAGAGCCTCCACAACCATGCACTCCTCCCACATGCTGTCTGCCTCCCACACCTGCTCCTCGGAGGTCTTCCACAAAAGAGCTGACAGAGCAAAATCAGCCTGGAGAATCAGATACACGACCGGGTGCCATTACAGATCCGGTTCCATCTCGTCAGGCTCCAGTGCCGGCCCCCCGGAAGCTCCGTGCGCGTCCATGCCAACCCGCAGCCACCGTGATGTCCACATCCACGGGAACCTCAGTCCCCAAGTTGCTCAACCCCTCTGTGCAGGCCACGCCTCTCCCAGGTGTTGTAGAGTCATATGGAATGAGTACGCCTTCTCAGAGCACGGCCGCTGCAACAGAGACTTCCACAGCACTCATGCCTCAGGAGCAAGTGGAACCACTCAGGACGTCACAGCTCTTCCCGCCTCCCGCTACATCTTCTGCGCATCAGGTGACAGCACTAGCCAAAGCGGCTACAACGTGCTCGCCACCATGACCAGCAGCTGAAACAACTAAAGCATGCTCCGCTCCTCGGCCAGACATGAAACCAGCTGCTTCACCTCATTTGGCAGACGCACGCACCACTCCTCCGCTGGCCGCAACGTTGGCAGATTCCAATGCGTGCATGACGGTCCACATCGCAAAACTACATGTCCCATGCCTCCACCTACAGCCAAGCCTGTGGATTCAGACAGCATACCACATTCTTCTGCTAAACCAGCTGAGATGGCCCCGGTGAATGCTGCTCCTCGGTTCTCAATTCCACCAGCGGAGGCTTCAATGGATCGCTCAACGCAGACGATCATCTCATCACATCCGCCGCTCACCCATTCTTCTGTGTTCTTCCCAACTGGAACAGCAACAGCCATAATCAACAGGACAGTGAGTGTGTTGACATTCTATTTTTTGATCCTATGTTTCCAATTGCCATGCTCGGTTGAAAGTCTGTTCTGTGATGTATTTCTGGATTCCACATGGGCCTCGCCCTCCTATTTTGCTAAGTGGTTACCAGTTTTGATATTAATCACTAGTTTCGAAGTTTGTACATTTTTTCAGTCTCCTCAGAATGTTCATTTTATTTGGAAACTGGTCAGCATTCCTTTTTATGGTTCAGTAAAATTTTCTTCCCACTTTACAGATGTGTTTTTGGGACTAGTTAGTTCCCCCCACAAATCACCGGTTTATTTCTCTACTTTGAGCAAGCTGCCCCATGTTATTAGTTCTGTTGTCAGGCACGCAATGTTCTTTTGGTTGCATCAGTGTGGTAAACTGTTAGGTGATTCCAATCTCAACCAGGCCCGGTCCCTGCTTACATATGTTACCCAGCTAGTGGCAATCAGGTTCTTTGTATGGTGGTTCTGGGAACTTTTGTCTCTCCAGTCCTCACACTGCTCGAGTTTCCAACCTATTGTCTCTCAAGGTCAGTTTGAGGTTGATATCTCCCCCAGGTCCGATGTGGGATTGTCTATGGCTGATAACTCTCCACTCTCTTATTGGGTAATCTGGATTTTTCTGGGATTTTGGATTTTTCTGTCCTGCTCGTTTACTGTCTGTCACCCGGGAGAGAGGTTGTCCTGCTAGCCTGTCTTATTTTTGTCCTAATCCCTGTCCCGCCTCTATTCCCAATCTCACTGCTGGCAGACCCCCTGATGCGTCTTTGCACCCGAATTGTCCTGGTGGTCATCCTCCTGACTCTCCCGTGGGCCGCAATGGGGCTCCCGACTGGTTCCCTGGTGATCATCTGACCTTCAGACGGCCATATTGTCGCCCATCGGGTGGGGTCCCTGACTATTATCACTCATTCAGGCCCGTGTTTCCTGTCCCCCTTGCTTTGTTAGGGGTCCTCCACTGCTTGGTCACCTGCCTTATGGGCATTTTTTTTTTTGAGGGTTACTGCCTGCTTCCCATGGCCTTGGTTTTATTGTATTCATTTTTCTGTGGTGTTCAGTTACAGTTCCATTGTAGTTTTAATCATTAGTTTTCTGGTTTTCCAATTTTTGATTTGTTACAGTAGTTCTTAAGTTTGCCCCTTTTGTTTTTGTTCATTCATTTTTTAACACGTCATGTT
This sequence comes from Thalassophryne amazonica, assembly GCF_902500255.1. Classification (NCBI taxonomy): domain Eukaryota; kingdom Metazoa; phylum Chordata; class Actinopteri; order Batrachoidiformes; family Batrachoididae; genus Thalassophryne; species Thalassophryne amazonica. The sequence continues at coordinate 140,750,067 of NC_047106.1, forward strand.
TCTCAGTTTTCTGTCACTCACTTCTCTTGTTATGCACCGCTTTGTTTTGCCCTCTCACACACTCTTGCCTTTCTTCCCTCCTCACTTCACCACACCTCTTTCCAGAACTTTCCACACACCTGCTTCACATCAACCTGATTAGTTTGCTCCTCTTTAAAACCCTCACAGTTCCACAGCTCACTGCCCGATTGTTGACTTTGTTCACTCTCTCGCCTTTAGTTCATGTCCTGTTTGCCTCTTAGTGTTTTGACGTTGCTTTTTGCTCCGACCTCTGCCTTGCCTTAATCCTGAACCCAGCTTGTATTTTGACTCTGCCTCTGTTTTTGCCTTTGACACTCCTCGACGACTTTGGTATGATCTCAGCTCGTATGTTTGACCATGTCCCAGCCTGTACCCTGTCTGAAATCTCTGCCTCATTATCTGATTACCCGTGTACTGACTCTACTGCCTGGTTACCAGATAAAGCCATTCATCACAACCAGCTATGTCTGAGAGTCTGCATTGGTCTCCACCTGTTTCCTGCGTCAATCCATCACGAGCCCTGACATAAACTTCACTAAAAGACCCAGAATTTAGGTGAAGTTGAGGCTGCAGCCCGCTCCAATTGCTAATAAATGAATTAAGAGTAAAACGCGTAAAACCAAACTGTACCAGTATACTATCAATCAATCAATCAATCAATTTTTTTATATAGCGCCAAATCACAACAAACAGTTGCCCCAAGGCGCTTTAGCCACATGAAAGGGAAAAGAAGTGCGTCTCAAGTCTGGACTTGAAAATCTCCCAGTCAAAGATAAACTGCACCTTTCAGAGTGGCCTTTTATTGTGGGCAGTCTAAGGCACACCTGTGCACTAATCATGGTGTCTAATCAGCATCTTGATATGGCACACCTGTGAGGTGGGATGGATTATCTCAGCAAAGGAGAAGTGCTCACTATCACAGATTTAGACTGGTTTGTGAACAATATTTGAGGGAAATGGTGATATTGTGTATGTGGAAAAAGTTATAGATCTTTGAGTTCATCTCATACAAAATGGGAGCGTTTATATATGAGAGAGAGACGAATCAACTCTCTACAAGAGTCAGACAGAAGTCAGACTTCCAGAGCAAGAATTTTAGCTGAGGAAGCTTCTGCAATTTGAAATGAAATGTCCTCGCGTCAAGCAACCCAGTCCAGTCGAAGATTCAAGCTTCTCTACTATATATATATATATATATATATATATATATATATATATATATATATATACACACGAGGTCTGTCCGTAAAGTATCGTACCGTGTTAGAGGACAAGTTGGGACATGTCTATCTCGGCTTTCAGTGCTTACCAGTCGAGTGAGTATAAAAGAACTTGTGGAGAGCTGGACATGTCCCAACTTGTCCTCTAACACGCCGAAACGGAGGTGTTCCTTTGTCTCGCTTCATCAGCGAATCGGTCGTGACGCGCGAAGCCTCCGCGCGGCTTTACATGACAAAATCTCTTGTTAAAAGTGAAATCTGCCAGAAAATGGCTGATGTCCAGGTCTTGTGATAACCAGAGAAAGAACACACGACGGTCTCGTATCCACAGAGCCATCAGCTTAGAAATGATCCAGTGGTTTGTGCCGCATTGTCGCAGCTCGCAGCACGGCGCACCGACCGTCCTTTAAAGGGGTCCTTAAACCTGTAGTTAAAGTCCTTATTCTCTGTGAAGCCCGTAAAATTTTCACTGAAAGCCAGATAAATTTTTCGAATGGTTTCCAGGTGCCAGTCTCTAACAGCTTCTGAAAAAATTCTGATGGAAAAAAAGTCCTTTTCATTCCGCCATTTCCAGACAATGAAAATCCGACGAGGGGGCGGGACCACTCCTTCCACAAGGCGTGCTCACAGGCGAATGACGTCACCGACAGGCGTGGAAAAACTCACGCATGCGCACGAGGGTTCAAGCATGTCTGACGTAAAAACATATGAATGAAATCCATATAGTTTTTGGAAAAAATAATAAGGTACGATACTTTACGGACAGACCTCGTATATATATATATATATATATATATATATATATATATATATATATATATATATATATATATATATATATATATATATATATGTATAGCAATATAAACCTAAGTGTAAAAATTATGTGTTTCTGAGTGGGTCCCTTAGCAAAGGTAAATTGATCAAAATAAATACATAAAAACAACAACAAAAAGCAAAAACAGATATAATGTAATTTTGAAAACATTTATTGTGCAGATCTCAAAACTACAGGTACAATTTGCTGAAAGGTACATCTAAGATGCAAAGTCTAGATTTGATGTTTTGGTGAAAGAATTAAAGGGGAACAGAAACACTGAGAATTTGTTTGTGGATTCCTTGTTAAAAATTGTTATTCATACACTTGCAGAATGTTTGAGCACAGTGTAGATGATACTATTTGAATCAAATCTGCCATTAAATTGACATGTAAATGGCCACGGCCTGAAGTCAGTGGTTGGGGTCGTCCTCTGCTGGGGACAAGTGCAGTTTACTGAGCTCACTCACTGAAGTTCTATTAGTCTGGTCAAGAAACAGGTGGAATATGCCAGAAAGCTGCACATGTTGGCAAAGCCACAAATAGAGGAACAAGGGAGACAATATTTGCTTCCATAAGTAAGGGTTATTCTTGTCACTTTGTCATATATATATATATATATAGTACTATTCAGAATAATAGTAGTGCTATGACTAAAAAGATTAATCCAGGTTTTGAGTATATTTCTTATTGTTACATGGGAAACAAGGTACCAGTAGATTCAGTAGATTCTCACAAATCCAACAAGACCAAGCATTCATGATATGCACACTCTTAAGACTATGAAATTGGGCTATTAGTAAAAAAAAAAAAAAAAAAGTAGAAAAGGTGGTGTTCACAATAATAGTAGTGTGACATTCAGTCAGTGAGTTTGTCAATTTTGTGGAACAAACAGGTGTGAATCAGGTGTCCCCTATTTAAGGATGAAGCCAGCACCTGTTGAACATGTTTTTCTCTTTGAAAGCCTGAGGAAAATGGGACGTTCAAGACATTGTTCAGAAGAACAGCGTAGTTTGATTAACAAGTTGATCGGAGAGGGGAAAACCTATACGCAGGTGCAAAAAATTATAGGCTGTTCATCTACAATGATCTCCAATGCTCTGTATGCACCACTCTGCATTTAATCTCTAGTGATCGATCTCTGCTCCCCTCCACAGCATGTCTTTTTCCTGGTTCTCTCCCTCAGCCCCAACCAGTCTCAGCAGAAGACTGCCCCTCCCTGAGCCTGGTTCTGCTGGAGGTTTCTTCCTGTTAAAAGGGAGTTTTTCCTTCCCACTGTCGCCAAGTGCTTGCTCACAGGGGGTCGTTTTGACAGTTGGGGTTTTTCTGTAATTATTGTATGGCTTTGCCTTGCAATATGAAGCGCCTTGGGGCAACTATTTGTTGTGATTTGGTGCTATATAAATTAAATTGTTTCAAATTGTTTCACCTCAGCTCAGAACAGGCCTCAACACCACAGCAAACTGGTTCACACACACACAGCCGCTTCAGAGGAGTTTTGCTGGATTGGAAAACTCTGCGGTGTTATCGCGATTCGTCGGTGAAACGCCTTTTAACCAGCAGTAGTCTTTCACAGACAGGATGCAGAAGTCCACTGTGGGACTATTCTTGACTGTGTGTCTATTCCTGGTCATGGTCGGACAACAACACAAAAGCAACCTGAATGAAGCTTGTTTCATGACACAGGTTTGTTCTGTAAAGATTCAGGCATTAGTTTGCTGTCAGGTCTCAGGCTCAGGGGCTCCCGAGCTCACAGACTCTTTGGCTCACAGACGCTTTGGTTCAGGGGCTCCCGAGCTCACAGACGCCTTGGTTCAGGGGCTCCCGAGCTCACAGACGCTTTGGTTCAGGGGCTCCCGAGCTCACAGACGCCTTGGTTCAGGGGCTCCCGAGCTCACAGACGCCTTGGTTCAGGGGCTCCCGAGCTCACAGACGCTTTGGTTCAGGGGCTCCCGAGCTCACAGACTCTTTGGCTCACAGACTCTTTGGTTCACAGACGCTTTGGTTCAGGGGCTCCCAAGCTCACAGACTCTCTGGTTCAGGGGCTCCCGAGCTCACAGACGCCTTGGTTCAGGGGCTCCCGAGCTCACAGACTCTTTGGTTCAGGGGCTCCCGAGCTCACAGACTCTCTGGTTCAGGGGCTCCCGAGCTCACAGACTCTTTGGCTCACAGACTCTTTGGTTCACAGACGCTTTGGTTCAGGGGCTCCTGGCCTAATGTGCTCACAGCCTGTGAGCTCCATGGCTCACAGACTGTTAGGCTCAGGGGTCTGTGAGGCTCCTGGGCTCTCAGACTGAGTGGGATGATGTTTTTGGTGTTGTTCTTGCCGTGTGTTTCTGGATGTGGCTGAAACAGCAGCAGCCTGGGCTCCTTCAGATAAGTAAACGTCGTGGGAAACCGTCAAACCTCTTTACACTGGTGAAGAGCAGCAAGCAGAGAGAGGAGAGGAAACACCAGTGAGTGTGGCTGTGTTCCAGCTGATAAACACCCCCCCCGGCTCAGAAGGAGAAATGAATTGTACTAGAGCTGAAACAACTAATTGAGTTAATCGATTAAAATCGATTATTAAAATAGTTGTCGACTAATTTAGTCATCGATTAGTTACTAAATAACTTTGTTTTACCGGAAATGTTTCATTTCTTCCATATAATCAACTGAGCTTTGCTTTGAATCTTGAACCAATGAAGGAGTGCTTCGAGCTGCTGCTTCATTGGTTTCATTTGTTTTATTTCGCTTTATCTTAATTTTTCTCCACTAAAACCCTAAAGAGCATATGTCTGTGAGGAATATTTACCTTTTTTTAAATGTTAAACTGACCTGTTATGGTCTTCTGAAACAGTTGATAGATGTATTTTATGCTAACACCAATGCTAATGCGTTAGCAGGTCTATGGCGTTTTCAATGTTAAAGTTAGCATTAAGCTGCTGGCATTTCAGCATGTTTGTGCATTTGTTTTCTGTATAATAATTAATGGCTCAGCGTTTGTTGTCGTAAAAGAGTCAAATGTATTACAAATAATATTTTTAAATTTATTTTATTTATATATTAATAATAGCAACAATAATAATAGTAATAATTAATAATGCTACAATACAATTTTAGAGAACGTGACATGAGTCACATGTAGTTTACAAGTTATACAGAGAATGTTACACATATAATGAGTCAGGCTACAGTTTTATGGTTAACTGGTTATGCTAACTGTTCATCTGCAGCAACAAAAATACCTCTTTTTTTCACCATATATTTTATAACATTTATATGTTTCAATGTTGTTTTATGGCAACTCAGCACTTTGATAAAGCAATGTCATTTGACAATTATTTTTGTTCTTTATTATAAACTGTTTTATTCTTTATTATTTTATATTTCAACAGCCAAGGGACATTTGATTATTTGTTGATTTTCAAGTAGTTTAAGTTTTCAAATAATGTTCTGTTGTTAAATAAAGTGATGGAAGGAGAGAAAAATTGTTTCCCTGGCACATTTTTTTAAAATTCCCCGCTAATGTGATTAATCGTGTTGAAACTCCATCAGATTCATCGATGATCCAAATAATCATTTGTTGCAGCCCTATTCCACACTGCTCTCTCTTTCCTGGAGATTCATCCTGGAAGATTCACCAGTTTAAACTTTGTCCTTTAGAAAATCTGAGACGGTCCAGGAGGGTTTCCGCAATAAACCAGCACATCCTGTTTCACAGTAACTGTGGCTGAATTCAGAAACGAGCTTTTTTCCCCTGACGGGACTTTTTATGTACACACACTGGTTTTCCTTTGCACTCCCTCGGAACCAATAACTGTCCAATAACCTGCCGTCTCATCAAAGGCAGGGATTTCAGAGCCGCTACAGTTGTGCTACCGGTGTGCTACACAGTAAAACTACCAGTGTTAAATTCACACTGACAGTGTGCATATGTTCCCACTGTCGGTGTTAATTTAACACTGGTGATTTTACTGTGTACTGTTGTTTCTGGATACATGGTACGAGTCCGGTGCACTACATCATCAAATGTGAGGTCATGTGGAGTGCTTATTTTGGCTCTGGAGTCCATGGAGTGTGAGCGAGGTGTGTTAAATTCTTTTATAAAAAGGTTGTCTTGTGGTGATAAAGAACAATTATTGTCACTTATTATTCTGACGTTCCCTGGAGGGACCACGACTTTCACTGGACACTGATACTGTACCACGGCTCACCACAGCTGGAAATGTCATTATCTGCCCTCTACTTTAGTCAGCACGAGAACTTTTTTTATAACTGTGACGTCGCAGCACAAGTGGCTTTACCCGTTTAATAGCAGCACAGGCCACGCCTCCAATCAGACCTTCCGCCCCAGGATTTCTGGATTTCTAGGATGTTTGCTGTTGCATCATAAGCTTTTCTTGTCCTTAGTCCTTGTCGCCTGGTAACAGCAGCACAGCTGCACACAACAAACCGGTGTTGTTCAGTAATCACTTTTCAGTATATGGAGCTTGAAAGTGTCCTTTTTTACCAACTGTTTCATCTGTGCAATGACTCATGGGATTGTTTGGGCCTTGTAGAATACATCTGTTGTATCCTTCGTTTTCAGGGCAAAGAAGGCTGCACGTTGGACGCCTTCCACCACGAAGAGGGAATGACGAGTCGCACCGTTATGACGAGTGCAGCTGACAGACGTTGGTCGATTGGTTAGTTGGTTGGTTGGTCAAACAAAATTATTTAGGATGGCAGAATACGCTCCCAGTCATGAATGTTACCGTGACGCACACTGAAAGAAATCAGTCAAGCGTTGGTTCCATCAAAGAGACAACCACAGTTACAGGATGATCTTTGTTCACTGAGCGCTCGTGGATTCGGTCTGTATGTGTTTGTTTGTTGTAAATGATAATAAAGATATTAGACTTTTTCCAGGTTCTATAGTTGATTATGTTCCCAAACATTCCTCAATGATGGAATTCCACAGAAAAAACAAAAACATCTTTTCAAAATGTTTTTAGCAGAGACTTCAGTGAGCGTTTTTCTTTTCTTTTTTTTAAATTCATGCACAGAGTTTTATGGAACTTTTAAATAATGTTGGACGGAGCCTGGGAATGATTCCAAAAGCATTTTGGAACAAAGCCAGGAAATCTCTGTCAGTGTTAAAAAAAAAAGAAAACAAAGTCCTGAGGAGGGTGTGTCCGTCTCGAGACAGAGACATTTAAATGTTATCGAGGATCTTTGATTTTTAACTTCATCCTCTGGAAAGCGAGCGTTAGCCAAAATTCCAAAGAGACAGAGAGGAGGAGCTCATGGGAGGATTAGAGAGGATCCTGGGGAGGGGAACGTGACTGGAGAGAGAGACATGGATATAGATGTCATAGGAGGGCGGCCTCCCTGTAGGGGTGACACTGAGTGCACAGGGAGGATGTTGGATCCAAGATAGCAGCTAACCCACCTTCCTGTTTGTGAGGTTTGAATGTGTAATCCGAAATCCAAGGTTTTATGGTTTTAATCCCAGGTTTTAAGCCATTTTATCTCATTTTTAAAGAAATTTTAGTCTAAATATGGGACTTACTTCTTTTTTTTTTTTTTTTTTTTTTTGCAAATTTGAGGTACATTTTGCTCTGAATTTGTTTGAGGCCTTGCCCAGCTCCTGGACTGGATGAGGCCTGGAATCAACCTGCATCACATGGCCTAGTGCTAGCAGCTAGCCTCCACCTGTCCTGCAGCAGTTAGGAGCTAGTTTTCATCTGTCTTGCAGCAGCTGGCCTGCACCTGTGCTGCAAGAGCTAGAAACTCTCAACCATAGCTTTTCATCATGGTAGGTATGGTGCTTGCCCTTCTAACTCTGACTCTTTTTTCTCTGTTACCAGCAGTGAAGTTGGGAATAGTTGGGATTCCATTGAACATAAGGATGGTTGCATTATTCTAAAACATTATTTATGAAGGTATATATGCTGTTTTGCTCATAATTAGCTTTGCATGCTAATAATGCTTAAAGTTACCAAATTGAATAAAATGTTTTGTGTTCATTATTTTGAAAAAGTAACATGTTTAGAAGTATGTGCACCATCCAGTGAACTAGGTACTGGATTGAATAATGTTGATTTAAACCCCCAGCGTGATATTTCTGCCATAATGTATTTAAGGGATTTACCATGATGCCAAATGAAGGAAAATATGTATGCTTATGCTTTGATGGGTGTTGAATTGATTTGTGATGGTTTTGAAATGATACAATATGGCTTGTTTAAGGGTTGTAATATGTGTTTTGAAATGTATTGAACATGTGTAACTGCTGACATGTTGTGGACTTCCTGTAGGTAAAGCTGGCATTGACCACACTGAATAAAGTCATTATTTGATGCCTGCGCAATGCTTCGGCAATAAAATGTTTAAGGATCTGATGTTTTTCTAAAGTGCACATAATCTTTTGGAAATGCTTTGGATGATTTATCATGCTGTTGGAATAATGTTTCATTATAAACTGTTCAACTGAAATACTGTTGTTGACTGAACTCTGAAGTGACCTTTTTCTGCTGACTTCTTGTGGAAACCTTTGACTCTTCTGACAGTGGAACTGAAACTTTTGTCTGTGCTGATATTAGAATTGTGGTTTCTCACTGTCCGCACGATGGTGCACTAAAACTGAAGACACCTCCATGTATGGACTGTCAAACAGGTTCAGACTGGTTTTATTGAGCAGATGTTGAGGGAGACATCTGACTAGCAGTGCTAGCAACAATATAGACAATTTCAAGAGGACAAATCCACATGCCCCACACACACCCCCACCACGCCAATATCCCGAAGACCTTTCATGCTTTGTCCAATCAGAAGACGATAACACCTAAACTGAACTGTATAAAGATTGTGTGCTTCCGGCAATGGAGTTTCCTTGCTGAACACACACATTGGTTCCGGTTGTATCTGTGATTAAAGTGTGTTTGCAATGAACCCTTGGATCCTTGCATTGTTGATCTAATTGATTTGTTATGCTGAATAAATACCAGACGAGGTCTGTATAGCTGATTTTCTGTGTCATTTGAGTTTGTACAATTCAGGACTCTAAAGAATTAGGGGAGGGGAACAAGTGTAAAGGTTGAGTTAATTGGGTCTGTGGCCTGTTGGAGGTACACGGCTGATTCTTAGACTACGGGCACTTATTATGTCCTTTGATCATATTGTATGAAAAACAGAAAAAAGGGGAAATTTCACACTTTTATAGTTATCTTTACAATGAAAGTGTGTTAAGAAATTTGTTCTAGTAGTCTATGATGACTTTTTCACCTTTTTTCAGCATCATTATATGCAAATATTGCCGTTTTGTGCTTGTCCCACACCCAGACTTTTGATCTTCAATGATAAAAATGAATGGTAAAGAAATGTTTTTTTCTCATGTTTTAAAATATCTCTGAATAAAATATCAGTAAAATAATCAAAACATAATTGGGGTATTCAATGTCATACAACTGTTGTGATTTTTTTAAACAAAATTGCCACACTATTGCTGTAATTTCCACCACAACACTGTAATGTCCCTTTAAACAGTTTGTATGAAAGATTGTTTGGGTAGTTTCTATGGAGATAAACAGTGACATCAGAGCACATGTATATAGCACCAAATCACAACAAACAGTTGCCCCAAGGCGCTTTATATTGTAAGGCAATGGTGTGGTGGAAATTACATTTACAAGGCCAATAGTGCCGTAGTTAAAGAATCACCCACGTAAATGTTCCGCCTCAACATTTATTACCCAGAAAAGGGACGGGTTGGGATACCATCCTTTTTATGTTTTCTCCTGTCCAGAGCATGTATTGTACTGTTGATGGCATTTTGCCTCAGGTTGTTGTTTTATTTAGTGCATATGACTGGTTGCTATCGATTTATTCTTATCCTCCCAGATCTAGTAGCCCCAAGGCACACCTCAGACATAGTTCCAATAAATCATCATCTACACGCCCAGGAAGGAAGAAATGTTTGATTTTGCTTTTATTGTCTGGTAATATTGAACTCAACCCTGGCCCTGGTATCAACAGTCTGAGTACTCCAACTGATTTTAAATCCAGATCAGGACTTGGTGTTGTACACCTAAATGTTAGAAGTATTTTGCCAAAACTTGACCTAATTAAAATCTGGATTAAATCTACTGACATTCTTGTCCTATCTGAAACTTGGTTGAAAAAATCCATTGCAGATAAAGAAATTGCTATTAAAGGGTATAATGTTTATCATTGTGACCGTCCCAGAAAAGGTGGCGGCATAGCAATATATGTTAAACAAAAATTTAAAGTTACTGTTTAGTTATCTATGTATTTCCTGGCCCAGCCAATGTGAATTTCTTGCTCTGAAGTTGGAGCTTCAAAATGGCCACGTTCTCACTGTGCTGACCTGCTACAGACCACCATCTTCTAATAGTGAGATTTTGTCATCACTGAGTGATCAGCTCTCAATTTTAAACTTCAGTGAGATTCTACTAATGGGAGATGTGAACTTGGATTGGTTTTCCTCTGTTTCAGATGGTTTTAAATGTATTTGTGATTTTTTTTTTTTTAACCTAACACAATTAGTGTTAGGTTAAAAACACTGTGTTAGGGTTCAACACGCCCAAACCTTAAATGTCCAGAGAAATCCTCTCTTATTGATTTATTTTTCACTAACTCTCCTTATAAATACTCAGACACTGGTATTTTTGCAAATGATTTGAGCGATCATTGTGTCATAGTCACTATTAGAGATAAGTTGACTTTATTGATCTCTCAGTGGAGAAATTCATGTTACGTCAGCTCTTAAAAAACACAAGATGCGTGCGAGTAGAGGAAAATGTGCATCAAACAGCGTGTGCGAGGATAAGCAATAATAATACTTGTAACAGTACAATAAAATAAAATGTGTATCTCTCTCTCTCTCTCTCTATATATATATATAAATACACGTGTACATATATAAGTACATATGCATATATAAACATGATTGGAATTGGAAAAAAATAGGAACATCTTATTTACAATATGTGAAGTGGAGTTTAGATGTGAAAAGGTCACATTAGCGCTGGGATTTGTAAAAGCTGTTATTACACATGATTTGTGGACATATTATTGCATGTGGTTATTTCACAGTGTTATTGTACAGTCTGACAGCAGCAAGAAGGAACGACCTGCGGTATGGTTCCTTCTTGCACTGAGGGTGCCTCAGTCTGTCACTGAAGGAGCTTCAGCTCCACTACAGTCTGGTGCAGAGGGTGAGAGGAGTTGTCCATGATGGATTTGAACTTGGTTAACACCCTTCTCTCAGCCACCTCCTCCAGAGAGTCCAGAGGACAGCCCAGGATAGAGCTGGACTTCCTGACCAGCTCGTTCAGTCTCTTTCTCTCCCGCTCTGTGCTGCCTGGGGCCCAACAGACGACAGCATAGAGGAGAGCTGAGGCTACAACAGTCATAGAAAGTCTTAAGCAGAGGCCTGCTCACTCCAAAGGATCTCAGTCTCTTCAGGAGGTGGAGGTGACTCTGTCCTTTCTTGTACAGGGCGTCAGTGTTGTGAGTCCAGTCCAGTTTGTTGTTGAGGTGAACACCCAGGTATTTGAAACTGTCCACATTCTCTATGTCCTCCCCCTGGATGTTCAATGATGGGTGAGGTGGTGGTTTCCTCCTGAAGTCGATCACCATCTCCGTCTTACTGGTGTTGAGACAAAAGTGGTTGTGCTCACACCAGTCCACAAACTCTGTGATGACCGACCGGTACTCCAGCTCGTTCCCCTCAGACACACGACCCACAATGGTGGAGTCATCAGAGAACTTCTGGAGATGGCAGCTGTTTGCGTCGTAGGTGAAGTCCGAGGTGTAAAGGGTGAAGAGAAAAGGCAACAGGATGGTGCCCTGGGGGCCCTGGTGCTACACCTTACCACCTCAGACTGACAGCCGCGCAGCCGCACGTACTGCGGGCGGTCAGTGAGGTAGTCGATGGTCCAGGCGGCAAGACGTCCATCCACACCTGCGTCCTCCAGCTTTCCCCGCAGCAGCGCCGGTCTGATTGTGTTGAAAGCGCTAGAGAAATCAAAGAACATGACTCTCACAGCGCTCCCGCGGTCTCCAGGTGGGTGAGCACTCGCTGCAGTAGGTAGATGACAGCGTCATCTACCCCAATGTTGGGCCTGTAGGCGAACTGCAGTGGGTCCAGGATGTCGCTCACCACGATGCGGCGGTGAGACAGGACGAGTCGCCCCATGGTCTTCATGAGGTGGGAGGTCAGGGCACTGGTCTGTAGTGGGCCGGTTCCTTGGTGTGCGGTGTTTTGGGAACCGAGACCACACAGGAGGTCTTCCACAGGGTGGGGACCACCCCCAGACTGAGGCTCTTGTTGAAGATGTGGCTGAAGACCTCTCAGAGCTCATCTGCACAAGTCTTCAGCAGCCTCGGGGAGATCCCATTAGGTCCTGCCGCTTTCATCTGCTTCATCTGCAGGAGCTGGCCTCTCACCTCAGTCGGAGTCACAGTGAGGGGGAGCTGAGGTGTGAGCTGAGGTGAGCTGGTGCTGAATACAGTCCGGGGAGAGGAAGGACAAAATCTGGGGTGCAGTGGAGGTGACTAGGGGGAAGAAGGTGGGGGGTCAGAGGGACTGGAGGGCTGGCTGCTGGAGACATGTGGAGAGCCGAGAGCAGGCGGGGCAGCAGGTGTGGAGGAGCCAAAACGGTTAAAGTAACTGTTTAGCTCCTCTGCAAACCAAGAATCTCCATCTGCAGTTCTGCTGGCACTCTGCCCAAATCCGGAGGCGGTCTTGAGGCCTCTCCACACATCCCTGACGTTGTTCTGGGCCAGCTGCTCCTCCATCTTCCTTCCATACTCCTTCTTGGCTGCCCGGATCTTCCACTGGAGTTTCTGTTGGACTCTATACTGCTCCTCTCTGTCTCCCGAGTTGAAAACCCTCTTCTTCTGGTTCATCACGACCTTCAGCTCGGGGGTCACCCAGGGGTGGTTGTTGGGAAAGCACCGTACCCTCCGGGTGGGCACAGTGCTCTCCACACAGAAGTTCCTGTAGTCAGTGACACACTGGGTCAGGTCATTGATGTCTTCACCATAAGAGTTTTGAAAAATGCTCCAGTCTGTGGTTCTTAGACGAGCAAAGCTCCCAAAAACAAGGCCAAGTATTATTATGAAACACGATTTTAAACATTTTTGTGAACAGGGTTTTTACCACGAGTTATGGCATTATGACTGGTCCAAGATCACACTTTTTAATGATGTAGAGCTTGCCTGGAATTAGTTTTAGGAAGCTTTTAGTAGTACAAGTATTATAAATAAACAGGCCCCACTACGCAAATTTACAGTGAGAGGTAGAAATAATCCTTGGTTTTCACCTGAGCTTTCCAGTCTCCTTAAAGCACGTGATGATGCCTGGGCTAAGGCCAGAAAATCTAAATCCCCAGATGATTTGTTGATTTTCAAACAGCTCAGAAATTGCTTTACTTGGTTAAAAAGGCTGAGTCTGATTTTTATATGGATAAAACTTATTTAAATGATCCTAAGAAGTTTTAGAAAGTAGTCAAGTCTTCATTTGGGGATGAAACCATAGATGAACTGCTTGCTTGCATAGTAAAAGATGCACATGTTCCAGCTGACACAACAGCCATTCTCAATCATCTTAATGAGCACTTTGTTTCTTCAGGATCTCTATTTGAGTCCTTACACCCACATCAGTTTAATGTGCAAGGGATTTGCCTTCAATCCCCACCTATTAATACTATTGCTTCAGAATTTGATCTGACTCCATCTGATGTAGCTGAGGTCCTTAGGGTTCTACAACAATTGGATCAATCCAAACCTGTAGGACCTGACAATCTTGAGCCTTTCTTATTTAGGTCAGCTGCAGATTTTATAGCAGAGCCTCTGTATCATATTTTCAATTTAACTATTTTCCAAAATAGGATTCAGAAAATATGGAAGTCAGCTCATGTTTTTCCCCTGCTGAAACCCCTCCTTGGTTAACAATTATAGGCCAATCTCCAAATTATGTGTTCTTTCTAAAGTTCTAGAAAAGCTGGTCATTGAACAACTCAAAAACCTTTTAAATGATCATTGCCTCCTTTCACAAAACCAGTTAGGTTTTCAAAAACAGCACAGTACAATAACTGCTGCTGTTAAAGTGGTAAACAACATCATAGAGGCACTAGATGGTTGAAAATATTGTGCCGCTCTTTGTATAGATTTGTCAAAGGCATTTGATACAGTTGATCATGCCGTCCTGGTAGACAGACTCCACAAGATTGGATGATCTAACTTAAACTGGTTCTCCAATTATTTATCAGAGAGAACGCAGTGTGTTCAGGCTGCCGGGTCTTTCTCTTCTTTCCTCCCCATGCAAAAGGGAGTGCTTCAAGGCTCTATACTTGGGCCTTTGTTGTTTACAATTTATGTAAATAATCTTTGTGATCATTTGTCTGATGCTGCGTTGCATTTTTATGCTGATGACACTGTATTTTACAACCCCAATTCCAATGAAGTTGGGACGTTGTGTAAAATGTAAATAAAAACAGAATACAATGATTTGAAAATCCTCTTCAACCTATATTCAAATGAATACACCACAAAGACAAGAAATTTAATGTTCAAACTGATAAACTTTATTGTTTTTGTGCAAATATTTGCTCATTTTGAAATGGATGCCTGCAACACGTTTCAAAAAAGCTGGGACAGTGGTATGTTTACCACAGTGTTACATCACCTTTCCTTCTAACAACACTCAAGAAGCATTTGGGAAATGAGAACACTAATTGTTGAAGCTTTGTAGGTGGAATTCTTTCCCATTCTTGCTTGATGTACGACTTGCTTGATGTATGACTTACTACGAAGCCACGCTGTTGTAACACGTGCAGAATGTGGCTTGGCATTGTCTTGCTGAAATAAGCAGGGACGTCCCTGAAAAAGACGTTGCTTGGATGGCAGCATGTGTTGCTTCAAAACGTGGATGTACCTTTTCAGTATTGATGGTGCATGGACAACTTACAGATGTGTAAGTTGTCCGTGCCATGGCCACTAACATACCCCCATACCATCACAGATGCTGGCTTTTGAACTTTGAGCTGGTAACAATCTGGATGGTCTTTTTCCTCTTTTGTCCAGAGGACACAACATCCATGATTTCCAATAATAATTTGAAATGTGGACTCATCAGACCACAGCACACTTTTCCACTTTGCATCTGTCCATTTCAAATGAGCTCGGGCCCAGAGAAGGCGGCGGTGTTTCTGGATGTTGTTGATGTATGGCTTTCGCTTTGCATGGTAGAGTTTTAACTTGCATTTGTAGATGTAGAGATGAACTGTGTTAACTGACAATGGTTTTCTGAAGTGTTCCTGAGCCCTGAGTAAGTTCCTGAGTAAGATCCTTCACACAATGATGTCGGTTTTTAACGCAGTGCAACCTGAGGGATCGAAGGTCACGAGCATTCAATGTTGGTTTTTGGTCTTGCCGCTTACGTGTAGAAAGTTCTCCAGATTCTCTGAATCTTCTGATTATATTATGGACTGTAGATGATGGAATCCTTAAATTCCTTGCAATTGAACATTGAGAAACATTGTTCTTAAACTGTTGGACTATTTTTTTAATGCAGTTGTTCACAAAGTGGTGATCCTCACCCCATCTTTGCTTGTGAACAGCTGAGACTTTTGGGGATGCTTCTTTTATACCCAATCATGACACTCACAATTAGTGTCCTCAGTTCCCAAACGCTTATTGAGTGTTGTTAGAAGGAAAGGTGATGTAACAGTGGTAAACATATCACTGTCCCAGCTTTTTTGAAACGTGTTGCAGGCATCCATTTCAAAATGAGCAAATATTTGCACAAAAACAATAAAAGTCTGTCAGTTTGAACATTAAATATCTTGTCTTTGTGGTGTATTCAACTGAATATAGGTTGAAGAGGATTTGTAAATCATTGTATTCTGTTTTTATTTACATTTTATACAACGTCCCAACTTCATTGGAATTGGGGTTGTACTGTTCCACTTCCTCAGGTTTAAAATCACTCGAGTTGTTGCAGTCGGCCTTTGACACTGTTCAGCTCTGTTTGAAACAGCTCACATTGGTGCTGAATGCAGACAAATCAAAGACTATGCTGTTTTCAAATGGCAAGCAGCTTCCAACTCCCTTCCTAGGTTGTCAACCATTTATGGAGCAGAAATTGAAATGGTCACATCTTACAAATACTTGGGCATTTTAATTGATGAGATCTTGTCTTTTAAATTGCATATTGACAAATTTGTTTTTAATCTGAAATTGAAACCTGGTTTCTTTTTAGAAATAAATCATGTTTTTCTTTCCATCTAGAAAAAAAAAACTGATCACCACAGTCTTTCTGCCCTTGTTGGACTATGGAGACTTGCTTTTTATGAATGCTCCTCATCAGTTGTTCTTGAAACTGGATACTGTGCACCATTGTGCTTAAGTTTTATTACTGGTTGCAGTTATGTACATCACTGCTCATTATATGCTGCTGCACATTGTTCATGTTTGTCTGTTTGTAGATGCTCTCATTGGCTGATTTTTATCTAGAGATGTATTCTTGGACTTCTGCCTTCATATTTGTGTTCATATATTTGTAGAAACCTCAGAGCTTATGGCCTGCGTTCTCAGGATGTTATACTGATGCAGGTCCCAAGAGTCAGAACTGAACTGGGCAAAAAGGCTTTTAAAGTTGGTCCCCCGTCCACATGGAACATTTGGCAGAAGGATTTCAAGTTGACACATCTTGTAACTTTGTTTTTGTGCTGCCATCTTGGCCAGGTCACTCTTGAAAAAGAGGTTTTAATCTAAATTAGTTTTTTTACCTGGTTAAAAAATATATATATGTATATATATATATATATATATATATATATATATATATATATATATATATATATATATATATATATATATATATATATATATATATATATATATCTCAATCAACCATGCCCTCCTGTGGGTTCACCACCTGCAGAGGGGGCCATGGGGGTCGGGTGCAGAGATGACTGGGTGGCGGTCGAGGGCGGGTGGCCCGGCGGCCCGGTCCATGCTCACAGCCCCTGGCTGTTGGGACATGGAATGTCACCTCGCTAGGAGGAAGGAGCCTGAGCTTGTGCGGGAGGTTGAGAGATACCGACTAGAGATAGTCGAGCTCACCTCCACGCACAGCTTGGGCTCTGGTACCCAACTCCTGGAGAGGGGCTGGATGCTTCATTTTTCTGGCGTCGCCCACGGAGAGAGGCGGAGAGCTGGGGTCACATTGCTTATTGCTCCCCAGCTCAGTCGCCAAGTGTTGGAGTTCCCTCCGGTGAACGAGAGGGTCGCGTCCCTACGCCTTCGGGTCGGGGACAGGTCTCTCACCGTTGTCTCGGCCTACGGGCCGAGCAGCAGTGCAGAGTACCCGACCTTCCTGGAGTCCCTGGGAGGGGTACTAGATAGCACTCCGACTGGGGACTCCATTGTTCTCCTGGGGGATTTCAACGCCCACGTGGGCGGCGACAGTGAGACCTGGAGGGGGGTGATTGGGAAGCACGGCCTCCCCGATCTGAACCTGAGTGGTGTTCAGTTGTTGGACTTCTGTGCTTAGTCACAGTTTGTCCATCACGAACACCATGTTCGAGCACAAGGGTGTCCATAAGTGCACGTGGCACCAGGACACCCTGAGCCGGAGGTCGATGATCCACTTTGTAGTCGTATCATCTGACCTTCGGCCACGTGTCTCGGACACTCGAGTGAAGAGAGGGGCAGAGCTGTCGACTGATCACCACCTGGTGGTGAGTTGGATCCACTGGGAGGGTAGGAAGCCGGTAAGACCTGGCAGGCCCAAACGTATCATGAGGGTCTGCTAGGAACGACTGGCGGAACCCTCTGTCAGCGAGGTCTTCAACTCCCACCTCCGGGAGAGCTTCTCCAGATCCCGGGGGAGGTTGGAGACATGGAGTCCGAGTGGACCATGTTCTCCACCTCCACTGTCGATGCGGCTGCTCGTAGCTGTGGTCGCAAGGTCTCTGGTGCCTGTCGCGGCGGCAATCCCCGAACCCGGTGGTGGACACCGGAAGTAAGGGATGCCATCAAGCTGAAGAAGGAGTCCTACTTATCTTTGTTGGTAGGTGGGACCCCAGAGGCAGCTGACAGGTACCGGCAGGCCAAGCGTGCCACAGCCCGTGCGGTCGCAGAGGCAAAAACGCTGGTCTGGGAGGAGTTCGGGGAGGCTATGGAGGACCAGGTTTTCCCCAGAAGCTTTGCCAATTATCTATGAAGCCCACCTCATTTTTTGGACACCACTCAGACAGCCAGCAATTCAGGGAGAACATGCGGCTAAACATGTCACTCCCAGTCCGATTGTGGAGGGGCCCAGAGAAAACTACAGAGTCCGACATTGTTTTTGCAAAGTTACACACCAATTCAATGTTAATTTTAGTGACCTCCGACTGGCGTAACCGGGTGTCATTACTGCCGACATGAATTACAATCTTACCAAATTTACGCTTAGCCTTAGCCAGCAGTTTCAAATTTCCTTCAGTGTCGCCTGCTCTGGCCCCTGGAAGACAATTGACTATGGTTGCTGGTGTCGCTAACTTCACATTTCTCAAAACAGAGTCGCCAATAACCAGAGTTTGATCCTCGGCGGGTGTGTCGCCGAGTGGGGAAAAACGGTTAGAAATGTGAACGGGTTGGCGGTGTACACGGGGCTTCTGTTTAGGGCTACGCTTCCTCCTCACAGTCACCCAGTCGGCCTGCTTTCCCGGCTGCTCGGGATCTGCTGGAAGGGAACTAACGGCGGCTAAGCTACCTTGGTCCGCACCGACTACAGGGGCCTGGCTAGCTGTAGAAATTTCCACGGTGCGGAGCCGAGTCTCCAATTCGCCCAGCCTGGCCTCCAAAGCTACGAATAAGCTACACTTATTACAAGTACCATTACTGCTAAAGGAGGCCGAGGAATAACTAAACATTTCACACCCAGAGCAGAAAAGTGCGGGAGAGACAGGAGAAGCCGCCATGCTAAACCGGCTAAGAGCTAGTAGCTGCGCTAAGCTAGCAGATTCCTAAAAACACACAAAGTGAATAATGTGTAAATAATTTAGAGGTGATTCAGCAGACGGAGTGCTTTAGTTAAGGCACGTGAAGATTACACTGTGAAACAAATCGTTATCTAGATCAATCTAACTGCGCAGATTAAACAGCTAACAGATACAGAAAAACACCGCTGTGCTCCGGAACAGGAAGTGATACAATACCACAGTGAGAGCCAACCACCAGTAGAGGCCAACATCATGTTAGATCCAACATCACCAACAGCACAGGTTTCTTAGAGTCCAACGATAAAAGAATGTCATTTTGTACTTTTAAAAGAGCTGACTCAGTGCTATGTCGAGATCTAAAACCCGACTGAAATTTATCTAAAACAGAGTTGTGTTCTAAAAATGATTGCAACTGATTAAAACAACTTTTTCTAAAACTTAAGATAAAAACGATAAGTTTGATTGATACTGGTCTAAAATTATCCAGGTTGGGCTTTTTAAGAAGAGGCCTAACTACAGCATGTTTAAAATGGGCTGGAACTGTCCCGGAGCTGAGGCAGCTATTAATAAAAGAGAGCAAGCTCGGACCCACAGTGTTAAAAACCTCTTTAAAGACCTTTCCTGGAATAGCGTCCAATGAGCAGTAACTAGGTTTAATCCTCTGGACAACCTCAGTGAGAAGTGTCAGAGTAACTGGCTCAAAACTATTAAAAACAGCTGATGGTTCAGGTAGAGTGTAAGGCTATTAAAAACCATGTTACAGTTTAAAATATTCTGTCTGACAGACATACATACATACATACATATATATATATACACACATACATATATATATATATATATATATACACACACACACACACACACACACACACACACACACAGTGGTGGGCATACTTCAGATAATCCGATAACAGATAATTATCGAAGATAATGTTTTCATTATCGGATTATCTTTTTAGATAACTTTAAAATCATCGGACTAATTATCTTCCGATGAATTGCCAGCCGATTACTTTTAGACTGATAATGTAGTAAACCAAGCTGAACAGTGAAAAACATTTTTAAAACTTAAAAACAGTTGAGTTAAAAGTTTCCTATTAAGTATATTGTTCTACCCTCTGCAAACAGAAGAGAGCTGTTTTCAGAAAAAACTATTCTATCCTCTGTAGGCAAAGGAGAACTGGTGATCAGGATATGTCATTCAAAGCGCATATTAAACAAATATGTAGGACTGCTTTTTTGCATTTACGCAATATCTCTAAAATCAGAAAGGTCTTGTCTCAGAGTGATGCTGAAAAACTAATTCATGCATTTATTTCCTCTAGGCTGGACTATTGTAATTCATTATTATCAGGTTGTCCTAAAAGTTCCCTAAAAAGCCTTCAGTTAATTCAAAATGCTGCAGCTAGAGTACTGACGGGGACTAGAAGGAGAGAGCATATCTCACCCATATTGGCCTCTCTTCATTGGCTTCCTGTTAATTCTAGAATAGAATTTAAAATTCTTCTTCTTACTTATAAGGTTTTGAATAATCAGGTCCCATCTTATCTTAGGGACCTCGTAGTACCATATCACCCCAATAGAGCGCTTCGCTCTCAGACTGCAGGCTTACTTGTAGTTCCTAGGATTTGTAAGAGTAGAATGGGAGGCAGAGCCTTCAGCTTTCAGGCTCCTCTCCTGTGGAACCAGCTCCCAGTTCAGATCAGGGAGACAGACACCCTCTCTACTTTTAAGATTAGGCTTAAAACTTTCCTTTTTGCTAAAGCTTATAGTTAGTGCTGGATCAGGTGACCCTGAACCATCCCTTAGTTATGCTGCTATAGACGTAGACTGCTGGGGGGTTCCCATGATACACTGTTTCTTTCTCTTTTGCTCTGTATGCACCACTCTGCATTTAATCATTAGTGATCGATCTCTGCTCCCCTCCACAGCATGTCTTTTTCCTGGTTCTCTCCCTCAGCCCCAACCAGTCCCAGCAGAAGACTGCCCCTCCCTGAGCCTGGTTCTGCTGGAGGTTTCTTCCTGTTAAAAGGGAGTTTTTCTTTCCCACTGTAGCCAAGTGCTTGCTCACAGGGGGTCGTTTTGACCGTTGGGGTTTTACATAATTATTGTATGGCCTTGCCTTACAATATAAAGCGCCTTGGGGCAACTGTTTGTTGTGATTTGGCGCTATATAAAAAAATTGATTGATTGATTGATTGATATAGGAAGGCGCCTGACTATGTAGAGCTCTAAAGGTTAAAACCAAAATTTTAAAATTGATCCTGTAGGACACTGGCAGCCAATGAAGCTCCTTTAAAATTGGGGAAATGTGAGTCCTCCTGTTGGCTTGAGTCAGAATTCTCGCTGCAGAGTTCTGTACCAACTGCAGTCGACGCAACTCCTTCTTGTTTAGACATGAAAACAAACTGTTACAATAGTCTAAACGTGTTGACACAAAAGCATGAATAATAAGCTCTAAATCATTTCGTGACACCATTTTCCTGAGCTTAGAGATGTTTCTTAATTGAAAGAAGCAATTCCTCGTCAGCTGTTTACAGTGCTGTACTAAAGACATCTCTTTGTCAAAGATGACACCCAAGTTTCGAAGACTTGATTTTGCAGACTGGCCCAGATCACCCAAGTGCTGTTGAATACCTGGAATATGGGCATCAGGGGTAATAACCAATGTTTCTGTTTTGTCTGCATTGACCTGAAGAAAGTTATTCCTGAGCCATTGTTTTATTTCGACTAAACAATGGAGGAAGGAATCGAGCTTCTTAATCTCAGATGGCTTAAAGGAGCAGTAAAGCTGGATGTCATATAACTGGTAAAAACATCAGTGAATCTTTGAATGATCTTACCTAAAGGGATCAAATACAATAAAAACAAAATGGGGCCCAAAACAGAACCTTGAGGGACTCCACATAACAGGTCCGCAGACTCTGACCTTATCTGGTTAGCAGAAATGCTAAAGCTACGCCCGGACAGATATGAGAAAAACCACCGAAGAACTGACCCCGACAGTCCGACATGATCCCTCAATCTACTCAGCAGGACCTGGTGGTCAACAGTATCAAAGGCAGAGGACAAATCCAAGAGTACTAACACCGTGCATTTCCCAGCATCAGCAGACATCATAATGTCGCTGGACACTTTCAGAAGAGCCGTTTCCGTAGAGTGTTGTCTACGAAAACCGGACTGAAACCTGTCGTGAATGTTATTCTGATCCAGGAAGAGTGTCAGTTGATCTGAAACCACCCTCTCGAGGATCTTAGACAGGAATGGGAGCTTAGAAATAGTTCTAAAACTACTTAGCTCCATTTGATTTAAACCTGAATTTTCAGTAGAGGCAACACTATGGCATGCTTGAAAGCACTGGGAAACACACCGGTGGACAAAGAAAGATTTACCATTCTAGTAACGCACAGACCAATTACCTCAAATACTTTAGAGAAGAGCCTGTAGGGAAGGATGTCCGATGAGCAAGAGGAAGGTTTCATCTTTTTCACCAATGCCGAAATATCAGCAAGTGTCACAGCCCTAAATGAAGACCAAATGCTGGGAGCAGGCTCAATAATTTTATCCTTGATCAACTTGATTTTGTCAATGAAAAAACTCAAAAAGGCATTGCTGTCAGCTTCAGTAAAACACAGGAGTAACTGAAGCAGCAGGACATACAAGAGAGTTGATTGTATCAAACACTCTGGGATTCTTCTTATTCACAGACACCAGCTGACGTATGTAGACAGAACGGGCA
The DNA here is from genome assembly GCF_902500255.1 of Thalassophryne amazonica. Taxonomy (NCBI): domain Eukaryota; kingdom Metazoa; phylum Chordata; class Actinopteri; order Batrachoidiformes; family Batrachoididae; genus Thalassophryne; species Thalassophryne amazonica. The sequence continues at coordinate 140,772,849 of NC_047106.1, forward strand.
CTCTCAACCATTTTGTTATATGATAGAACCAGCTCCCTGAGATGAAGCCTGTGAACCTCAAGTTTAGAGGATTTCCACAGGCGTTCAGTCCTATGACACAGTCTCTTAAAACTTAAGAGCTCTTCATTAATCCAAGGGCACTCATTTTTCTATAAAGACACGTTGTATTTGACAGGAGCCAACATGTCACTCCCGGTCCGATTGGGGAGGGGCCCAGAGAAAACTACAGAGTCCGACATCGTTTTTGCAAAGTTACACACCGATTCAATGTTAATTTTAGTGACCTCCGACTGGCGTAACCGGGTGTCATTACTGCCGACGTGAATTACAATCTTACCAAATTTACGCTTAGCCTTAGCCAGCAGTTTCAAATTTCCTTCAATGTCGCCTGCTCTGGCCCCCGGAAGACAATTGACTATGGTTGCTGGTGTCGCTAACTTCACATTTCTCAAAACAGAGTCGCCAATAACCAGAGTTTGATCCTCGGCGAGTGTGTCGCTGAGTGGGGAAAAATGGTTAGAAATGTGAACGGGTTGGCGGTGTACACGGGGCTTCTGTTTAGGGCTACGCTTCCTCCTCACAGTCACCCAGTCGGCCTGCTTTCCCGGCTGCTCGGGATCTGCCAGAGGGAAACTAACGGCGGCTAAGCTACCTTGGTCCGCACTGACTACAGGGGCCTGGCTAGCTGTAGAATTTTCCACGGTGTGGAGCCGAGTCTCCAATTCGCCCAGCCTGGCCTCCAAAGCTACGAATAAGCTACACTTATTACAAGTACCATTACTGCTAAAGGAGGCCGAGGAATAACAACATTTCACACCCAGAGCAGAAAAGTGCGGGAGAGACAGGAGAAGCCGCCATGCTAAACCGGCTAAGAGCTAGTAGCTGCGCTAAGCTAGCGGATTCCTAAAAACACACAAAGTGAATAATGTGTAAATAATTTAGAGGCGATTTAGCAGAGGGAGTGCTTTAGTTAAGGCACGTGAAGATTACACTGTGAAACAAATCGTTATCTAGATCAATCTAACTGTGCAGATTAAACAGCTAACAGATACAGCAAAACACCGCTGTGCTCCGGAACAGGAAGTGATACAATACCGCAGTGAGAGCCAACCACCAGTAGAGGCAAGCAATCAATAGCATCAAAGTCATAAAGTGTAGTGACACAAAATGTCAACCAAGACAGTCCCACAACATCCAGAGACTTAAGGTACTCAGGATGGATTTCATCCGCCCTAGGTTGCTTTGCCACCAAGGAGCTTTCTGACCACCTTGGTGACTTCGGCCTGGGTGATGGATGAGTCTGCCTCTTAGTCCCCAGTCTCTGATTCCTTTTCAGAAGACTTGACGATGGGATTGAGGAGATCCTCGAAGTATTCCTTCCACCGCCCGACAACATCCCCAGTCAGGGTCAACAGTTCCTCACCCGCACCGTAGACAGTGCTGGAGGAGAGCTGCTTCCGCCTCCTGAGGCGTCAAGATGGTTTGCCAGAATTTCTTCGAGGCCAACTGATAGTCCTCCTCCATGGCCTCCCCGAACTCCTCCCAGACCCGGGTTTTTGCCTCTGCGACCGCACGGGCTGCAGCACGCTTGGCCTGTCGGTACCTGTCAGCTGCCTCTGGGGTCCCACTTACCAACAAAGACAAGTAGGACTCCTTCTTCAGCTTGACGGCATTCCTTACTTTCGGCGTCCATCACCGGGTTCGGGGATTGCCGCCGCGACAGGCACCAGAGACCTTGTGACCACAGCTACGAGCTGCTGCATCGACAATGGAGGTGGAGAACATGGTCCACTCGGACTCCATGTCTCCAACTAACAATTTAAAAACAGCAAAAACCAGGAAATGATTACTGACACCCCAACAAATAATCCACCCGTAAGGTTCCCAACAATAATGTCAGTTAACATTGTATCTGGCTCACAATATGCTAAACTGTTATGAAAGTGTAACACAAAGGTCAATTTTTCAAGTTACATGTTTTTATTGCAAACTAGTTTGAAATTGTAGTACACATATATTTCTTTCATAAACCACAAAGCTCAAGATAACTCATTAACTATTAACTTTAAAAATTTCACTTTTCCATTATGGAAAAGTGAAATTAATAAGAGTATGGACCCTTACGGATGTTATTTTTGACTGAAAATTCTCAGGTTGTTTTCAACTTGTTATGATTTCTTAATACGCGTATCTTTTATACAAATTGACGATGTATATCGGAAAATACATATTTCAAAGTAGAATGCCCATCTAAGTGTAAATGTTAGCTATAGTTTATGCGACTTTTAACCATCTATATCTCCCACTTGGTTTTGACAGATGGCGTAACATCCGCAAGGGTCATTTTTTATTTAATTTTTTTGTACTTAAAATTGACTCAAGGGCCTTTTATTTACTTTTAAATTTTCAATTCATGGGTTTTCTATTGACTAACGCACAATGCAATTGCCTTGAGGTTGGTTTGAAAAAATTATGACCTGGTTGAAAAAGTGAGGTCCAATTGTGTTATAATATGTGATGAAAAAAAGTGGATTTTCCAAACTTCTTTTCAATTTTTCTTTATTTTATAAGCAACGAAATACACTCAAATTATGCCTACTATATATACATTAGTTACATTAGTGTTAACAATAACAAACATTTCTATTGACCCCTGTACAAACTGAAACTGACCATTGTCACCATTCTTGCTGCTTTTACCTCATAACTCCATAACATTCAGTCACAGATTGTCCAAACTCAACCTTTTTGAAATCTTTATGATCAGGCAAATAATGTGGTGTAGTTTTCTATATGATTGGAGTATCTTTTAATCTTGCACCCTGTGTAAATCCTCCCGGTTCTTATTGTAATACTGCCCCTTACAAAGAACAAAATCCATATATTCCTCAGTTTGAATTTATTGAAAGTCACGGTGAAAACAGGTCCAGGTCCTCAGAGCCACAGCCCACATGGGACGCCATCTTCTGAAGACCCCGAACATGGCCAACAAGTGGGTTGTTATACAAGACCATGTAGTCGGTACAATGGGTGGGTTTTAGTCTCACAAACCTAATCTCATTGAACCAGGTTCCAGGGTTTTCTAAATAGATAACCAAAGCGAATACTTGATAACTAAAGGTGCGTTTACACATAACCAAGACGCGCGTTACGAATGTCATTTTTCTGTCATTCATGACACATTCCTGACATTCTTAATGTGACTTAACGCATCTGAATAGGTTTCTTAATAGTGCGTGTTGGTGCGTGATATTCTTGATATTCGTGGAACAAGTTTTTGCCTGTCAAAAAATCTTCCACAAATGTCACACACCACCCTCATTTCATCTCACGCCGTGGAGGTCGCAACTGAGTGTATTAATCTGTCTTGATGAGTAGTGATCCTTAACAGAACGTGACAATGTTCATAGTGGTTCCTGTGATGGTTCTTGGAGCCCAAACTGTCACGCGTTATTACGAAGGGACACGGAAACTGTCAAGTTTTGATACGACTTGTAACGCGGCGTCACATTTCACTGCGCGCCACGATGAATCAGTTTTCTGTCACGTGCGCACAATTAAAATTGGCTGTTCCACAGTTCCTGCTGAAGCTCCTCAGGACGCTCCTGCAGGTGTTCCACCTGCTATTGTAACCAATGAGCGGGAGAACGAGTCTGAGCCAGAGGAACCAGAGGAGCGAGAGGAGACTCACGTGCATCCAGACATCTCTGCACCTCCTCCAGTCCGGCAGAGGAAGAAGCGTGCGCACAATTAAACCCTGCTGCACCGCATTCAGTTTGATTGCTGACACCAGGTCGGCTAAAAGTCTAATTTCAGTGCTCTTCAGTGCGCTCCTGCAGGTGTTCCACCTGCTGCATGTGCCTGATGTTTGGAAAAACGGGCGAAACGAGAGCCGCATGAAGCCACACATCTGGCTCTGTCCTCCTCCTCCTCTCTGTGCCACTCCAGTGGCGCAGAGCCCAACTACGCATGCAGTCACAAAGTTCTTCTGAAAAACTGGAGTGATCTGAATTCGGTTAGATGAATATGGGTGTGTGTGTGGAGACAATTCACCTCGTTCACAACGTGACAGAACTTAACGATGCGCTGTTACGCGCAATAGCGCACAACAACACGGAACACTATTTTTGACCATGCGTAATGGTTCCTGATAATTCTCCAGCAACACGTGCCATTAATCGTAACGTGTGGTTTCAGGTTGCAGCAGTTCCTGAGGACACCTGATGCCTCTGCCCTGAATCATCACATTCATGATCAGCGGCCAAGAATGTGTACTTCGTGGCATTCGTGACTTGTCTTCGTTATGTGTAAACGCTGCATAACATAAAATAATAAAATAAGGAATTATCTAACAGTCAGATTTAATGTTGTATGCAAATGGTGTTAGCTGTTTTAGCAGCTGTTGATAGCTTCAACTGTTAGCTCCGCTTAATGTACAATTAATGAGAAAACAAGTGGCTCCACAATGTCCACAACAAAGTAAACTGTTAGTAGAATCACCGCGCAGTCCCCCAAAATATAACGTAATAAACACCTGAACCCAGGTTCGGTGTCCTAGGGGCGCGTCTTTTGTCAGACACGGAACCGGCTATGCTCCGCCCCTTTATGCATTAATGAGTTAATCATACAGCTGCTGTGAACATGGCGCTGCCCACAACAGAGCCCAGACTTGGGCTTCGTATCGGCTGTTTCAGGTCTTTATAGAAATCTTCCGGGTGATGTCACAAAGACTTTGTCCAGTACATACACAGTCTGTGGTAAGAGTGCGGAGGAACGTGTGAGTTGGCGGGTTTGTTCTTTTGTGGTTGGTTTTCAGGTTGTGCTCTGTGTGTGTTTTGTATATTTGTGATTTTTGGGGGCTGGCTTGAGCGTGTTTTTCAGGACTTGCTGTGGGTGAGGGCATCAGACATTCAAACTTGTCTTACATCCAGGATGAATAAAGCGGTGCTGGTTTTTCTGTCAGAGGAGCCTTTGCTGCTCAGCTCGTAGAAAGTGGTGTTTTTCTGCACAATGTTTACCTGCAGGCGTCTCACCTGTAAACTCCATCCATCATCTCTGACATTCCTCCGTTTAATAACAGTGCCTCTAGAGGACAACTGCAGAGACGGGGGAGGTTTAAAAGTGATATTAAGATGATCGGATCAGGCTGTAAACAGGCTGTAAACCTCTCCATGCAAATCAGCATCAGGTGAACTGTCCAGGACTGACCCTGGAGGTTTCCCTCAACCTCAACATGAAGACATCACTATGTGGTTTATGACAGTTCATGAAGCAAGAGACACTTTGAATGAGGTGACATTGGTCATAATTGTCTTGTTTGCTGCCGTAAACATGATGAGTCCCGGTGTTGAGGCAGAGGACTCCATCATTGAGCCTCGAGGCCCTGGCATGAGGGCTGAGGACATCGTCATTGCTGTCCGCAGCGGGAGAGGGAGCGAGAGGTCATCTTACCACTCAGCCTGAGCTGGCATCAGTGATGCTGCGTCGGCCGTCAGCTTCTCACTGCTGTGGCATGCGGATAAGTGATCCTCCACCTGTTGTGAGAAGCTGCTCATTTGCATAAAGTTAAAAAGATACAGACCTGAATGTGTTGCTGATAGCGTGTGTCTTTTGAAAGTTATTGTTGTAACCGCTGACTTACCTCACCTCTTCTTTGCTTCACAGAGAGTCGGTTTGTCGTGTCCACCTGGGGGGTGTTTGGCGGTGGTAGTGAGTCCAGGAACGCCGGGCTTTGATCCTTGCGGGCGCTGGAGAGCGTGCCAACAGTCACTCCACCAGAGGGACGCTGTTTCTGTTTTTACACCTTTTATGCACAGTGGGGGTAATAAATATATTGTTTTTGGAACCGCTTTTCTGGTTATTTGTAGCGCTGGGTTCCGTCTGACGCAGGTCCGCTCCTCAACCCGCGTCGACACATAACACAATAAACCTCTTTACATCAGCTTTCTTGTGGTACTCAAATTCAACATCTATCTTAAATACCAAAGAAACAACACCAAAAAAAAAAAAAGATTTATTTATCCGCTCAAAAATTGATACGCGGCGACAGCTGCTATTTCCTGCCAGGTTTTTTTTTATAGAGCCTGACCGATATATTGGTTGGCCGATAATATCGGTATCGTTACTGCTTGAACCTTTCTCAAACATTTTGGTTTATCTGCATTATTTTTGCTGATATGAAAAATGTAATTTTATCAAATAAACAAAGCAGAAAAATGCTGGCTGTTGGAATTGCTGACATTACATAGTTTGTCCAGCAAAGGGCGCTCTGGCTGCATTGTATACGATGCTGTCAAACATGGCTTGGACCCTCATCACCCCTTGGTCACATTTACTGCAAAAGACAGAGAGGCAACCCAGCCACCTGCCGTTCATTTTCAATCAGAGTGGCTGTTTACAGAAACAAGACATAACTTTGCCACAAGCTAGATGGATCCAAAATAGACAAGTCGATTTTATGTAAATGCTGAGCCAGGTGACACAGTGACTGCCAAACCGAGCGAAGACAGCGTGACAGAAGCATGGCGTTGGTACATTTGTTGGTTGGTTAGTTATATTTTTAATTATTTCTAATAATGTTCATACTCTTCACAAGAATCACTTGGGTTGTGAGGAAACATCAGCTTCAATATTTTGGCCATGTGGTGCATTTCTCTGTGTATGATCCAGCACGCAGGTAGGAGTGGTGATGGCCCCAGTAGCCGTTGAAGGCTAAGGGGATGCACGCGCATCACCTGCAGGCTGCATGTAGTCCAAAGACTGTTATACGCTCTTGGACTGTTAAGGACAACTATAGTCTTGGATATGACAAACATCTGTTCCTGATACGCCAGCAGCAGGTGTTCGACAAGTCACATATCACTCCATTTTACTGGTTGGGCCTCCACGTCTGGTGTGTCTTTACCATCCACAGGGATGAAAATGACAGAGCAGCCTTATGGACGTTTGCCATCCTTGGCAACAATGGAACTGTCTGTCCTCTGCCAGCCTGCATTCCCGTCCAAAGGAAGCATGATCTATCAAACTGGGCCACTGGCTGAGGACACCTGCCAGGAGGTTGAGTGAGGAGACAAGAGTCCGGTCCTCCAGGATCATGCACAGGTTGCTGGAGGGGTTCCAGCCTCTATATCTGGGCCTCATAGACTGTTCGCTGAGAACCATGCTCTGTCTGACCAGAGGGATGATGGAGAGTTCAGTTTCCCTCTCTGGTAGGATGAGGGGTTGGGGGGTGAGGGGCTTCTTGTCCCTTAAGACACCTACACTTGAGTGAGTTTATAAGAAAGCTCTCTATTCCACCTGGGTCAAGGTGGCACACTCACGGTCTTTGGCAGGTTTGAAGTTGTTGAAGTTTACTGTCACCTAAAAGTATGCTGATGCTCTGTACAAACACCTGTGGACAAATGGATGGTGACCTCCAAATTGTATTTGGATCCAGTTGTTGGCAGGGGGTCCATTTGGTCAAATTGTTGACTACGTTTTTGCATAATCTCACAGATTGTCGAGGCTATCTGGGTTGCTTCAGGGTTGGTTTGTTGATTTTTTTTAATTTTTTTTTTTGGTCCCAAATACTGGTCCATCCATGTCCTGATTAACCCGTTATGTGCCCTTTCCAAGCTATGTGATCTATCTTCACTGAGCCAGCTGTAAATTGCTTAGGGCCCTGTCACACCTTGACAATTTAGCGGACAATTTAGTGACTGCGGGGCTTGCACTTGAACATGCAAGCCCCGCAGTCACTGCGTTTTTTTATTTAAGTTACCATGTTTGTGAGGCATTGGTTGTGTGTTGCCCAAAAAAGCGAAAATTAAAAAGCGAAACACTCAGTGCAAGTCTGAGCAAAACACAGAAGAAAGAGTGGACTTCTGCTGAGAGGATCTTCTTTCAGAGACTGTTTGTCAGTGTGTCCGGGGACGGAGGTGTGATTCGCCTGGTGTGAGTGAAGTGCTGAGCCCCTCACACCGAGACAGCAGCCGGCCGCAAACTTCGAATGTGGGTACCTGGCCTCTGGCTCAATAGTCACTCCCCACATAGAGCGGGCCATGTGTTTTTTAAAAATAGACAAACACACTGCTTCATTTTAAATGCACACTAAGTCTACTTCAGATGATCAGCGTGGACCTTCTTTCTCTTAAAAGGCTTTATTTTACTCTGTCATGTTGGAAAGCTGTAGCATTTGGTGCTAAATTGATTAGCTGTTACACAGCTTATGTGCATGCTCTAGTCTTCTTCTGTTTTTTTTCTGAGGATGTTACAGCGACACACACAGGCCTGACATATGTACTACAATGTTAAATAGAGCTGTAAGGCATTTTTTTGGCAACATTTTTTTGCAATTGAATTATTTGAGTTACTCGACTAATCGTTTCCGCCCTAGATGGTGTCACCTTTTGGAAGGACACATACCTGTTATGTGTCGGACGCAGCTCGGGGAACCGACCAGCGTTTGAAGGACCCAGTATGAAATAAGCAGAGCACGGTACAAAGGCTAACTGAATTTAATACATAACAGTGATACAAAAAATAACAAAAGAAAGTGCGATCTGGCATGGTGCGCTCCCAGCAGCGCTAACGGTCCGGAGCCAGAAGCTGTTCGGACCCAAGGACCCCGCCGACACCCCCCAGGTGGCCGCAACAAACCGAGTCTGTGAAAGAAGGAACCATTATGTGAGTCCACACTCTACACACAGAGAGAACACTTAAAGGTGTACAAACAGCAAACACTTCCTGGCTTGATTACTAATCAGCTTCCCAACCTGCAGGCATGGAACATCCAGTTCACAAAACTCCACTGCAGTGGAAGCCGATACATGACTAACATACAGCTCAATATAAAAAGGTGTGAGGGACACCACATTTACTGACTGTATAAATGTTAGTCACAAAATCTAACGTACCTCAGGAAGTGTGCTGACGAGCGTGAGACCTCACCCCCTCCTCTTTCACAGACCGTGCATCAAACCCTGGACGTTCTCTGCATCCACTGATGATGAGATGGCTCCCGAGACGACGATCTCACCCGTCTGGTCACAAGGTCGAGTCTCTGGCAAATACACACTGTACACTCCAGTCTTAAATGCCACCATGTTCCAATCCATATAGATGCACCACAGCTGTGAGTCCTGACGAGCCGCAGGTGATCAGGGTGAGGTCCTGATAACCTCAGCAACACAGCCACTCAGTCCCAAATGCAAGCCACCTGGAAGGAAAAAGAAAAGACAGAAACAAAAAGGCAGCCAGGCCCCCCAGCCATACAACAATACCCCTTAGTTTGCGATTATTCACCTTATTCAGCTCCGCCCACTTTTACAACAGAGGCATTTCTGTTTTGTCTTAGGACTTCCGGTGAGCGGTGTTTTCAGTATAGAACAACGGAAGATATTCCATTCGTCTTCAAAAACCTTTTTGAAAAGCTCAAAGGGATCGACTCTGGCTCACCCACGGGTCAGAACAGAGTGGGAAGATGACAGGAAAAAGTGGCCCTCGATTATTTTTAAATACTTTGTGTTGTCACTCAGCGCTGACGGTTTGGCTATGAGGAATTACAAGCTTCGCACCACACAGCGCCGCTGAAACTTGTATAAAAGCACAAGTTAAAATAATACGCGCCAAGTAGTATCACCGTAATGCCAAGATTACGTAACGTTAATATACATATGGTGATATTTCATGCAGTATTTGGTTATATCAAACACTAGAAAATGAGTAAATAAGGTAGCAGCTAACGCTACAAACACAGCTTACCCGTTTATCTCACTAGCATCTGCGGTGGCGTCTTCAACGGAGCGTTACAGTCCAACCATTTCTCTGGGTAAAGATCCAGTGGTGTAGGTTTTTCTCCATAAAATAAAAAGAACAGACATTGGGACATTTGGGTGGATTTTTCAAATTTAGCGCCTTTAGCGAGCACTGGAGATCCTCATCTTTCAATGGAGAAGGGAATAAGTTAAATGCTCGTCGACAGCAATCAGGTCTCTCCTTTCCATTTTCAAAACATCGTTCTGACAGCGATAGTTTCCTCTTTTTCCAGTTATTGTGGCACCCACAAACTGAACAATTAATGCTGCTCATGTTTGGACATTTCTGGCATACTGTGTTCCCACCTAGCTAATCATTAGAAGCAGTGACAAACCGGAAGTTGTATGAAACCGCCCACCCTGACTTCCTGAAAAGTTGAATACTTTTAGCAAAGAAAGAGAGGAAATTTTAATTTCTTTTTCTGTGTTATTAAACTTTACCAAAGATGAAATCTGTATTCCAATTTAATCTTTTATATGTTTCTTTCATGTGATGTTATGAGTCTTCTTTTTACATGTGGTATAACTCACAAACTCGTAGCTTAAAGCAGATAACCCGTAAGTTGGAGAGGAAATGGCGTCTCACTAACTTAGAAGATCTTCACTTAGCCTGGAAAAAGAGTCTGTTGCTCTATAAAAAAGCCCTCCGTAAAGCTAGGACATCTTTCTACTCATCACTAATTGAAGAAAATAAGAACAACCCCAGGTTTCTTTTCAGCACTGTAGCCAGGCTGACAAAGAGTCAGAGCTCTATTGAGCTGAGTATTCCATTAACTTTAACTAGTAATGACTTCATGACTTTCTTTGCTAACAAAATTTTAACTATTGGAGAAAAAATTACTCATAACCATCCCAAAGACATATCATTATCTTTGGCTGCTTTCAGTGATGCCGGTATTTGGTTAGACTCTTTCTCTCCGATTGTTCTGTCTGAGTTATTTTCATTAGTTACTTCATCCAAACCATCAACATGTTTATTAGACCCCATTCCTACCAGGCTGCTCAAGGAAGCCCTACCATTATTTAATGCTTCGATCTTAAATATGATCAATCTATCTTTGTTAGTTGGCTATGTACCAGAGGCTTTTAAGGTGGCAGTAATTAAACCATTACTTAAAAAGCCATCACTTGACCCAGCTATCTTAGCTAATTATAGGCCAATCTCCAACCTTCCTTTTCTCTCAAAAATTCTTGAAAGGGTAGTTGTAAAACAGCTAACTGATCATCTGCAGAGGAATGGTCTATTTGAAGAGTTTCAGTCAGGTTTTAGAATTCATCATAGTACAGAAACAGCATTAGTGAAGGTTACAAATGATCTTCTTATGGCCTCGGACAGTGGACTCATCTCTGTGCTTGTTCTGTTAGACCTCAGTGCTGCTTTTGATACTGTTGACCATAAAATTTTATTACAGAGATTAGAGCATGCCATAGGTATTAAAGGCACTGCGCTGCGGTGGTTTGAATCATATTTGTCTAATAGATTACAATTTGTTCATGTAAATGGGGAATCTTCTTCACAGACTAAAGTTAATTATGGAGTTCCACAAGGTTCTGTGCTAGGACCAATTTTATTCACTTTATACATGCTTCCCTTAGGCAGTATTATTAGACGGTATTGCTTAAATTTTCATTGTTACGCAGATGATACCCAGCTTTATCTATCCATGAAGCCAGAGGACACACACCAATTAGCTAAACTGCAGGATTGTCTTACAGACATAAAGACATGGATGACCTCTAATTTCCTGCTTTTAAACTCAGATAAAACTGAAGTTATTGTACTTGGCCCCACAAATCTTAGAAACATGGTGTCTAACCAGATCCTTACTCTGGATGGCATTACCCTGACCTCTAGTAATACTGTGAGAAATCTTGGAGTCATTTTTGATCAGGATATGTCATTCAATGGGCATATTAAACAAATATGTAGGACTGCTTTTTTGCATTTACGCAATATCTCTAAAATCAGAAAGGTCTTGTCTCAGAGTGATGCTGAAAAACTAATTCATGCATTTATTTCCTCTAGGCTGGACTATTGTAATTCATTATTATCAGGTTGTCCTAAAAGTTCCCTAAAAAGCCTTCAGTTAATTCAAAATGCTGCAGCTAGAGTACTGACGGGGACTAGAAGGAGAGAGCATATCTCACCCATATTGGCCTCTCTTCATTGGCTTCCTGTTAATTCTAGAATAGAATTTAAAATTCTTCTTCTTACTTATAAGGTTTTGAATAATCAGGTCCCATCTTATCTTAGGGACCTCGTAGTACCATATCACCCCAATAGAGCGCTTCGCTCTCAGACTGCAGGCTTACTTGTAGTTCCTAGGGTTTGTAAGAGTAGAATGGGAGGCAGAGCCTTCAGCTTTCAGGCTCCTCTCCTGTGGAACCAGCTCCCAATTCAGATCAGGGAGACAGACACCCTCTCTACTTTTAAGATTAGGCTTAAAACTTTCCTTTTTGCTCAAGCTTATAGTTAGGGCTGGATCAGGTGACCCTGAACCATCCCTTAGTTATGCTGCTATAGACTTAGACTGCTGGGGGGTTCCCATGATGCACTGTTTCTTTCTCTTTTTGCTCTGTATGCACCACTCTGCATTTAATCATTAGTGATCGATCTCTGCTCCCCTCCACAGCATGTCTTTTTCCTGGTTCTCTCCCTCAGCCCCAACCAGTCCCAGCAGAAGACTGCCCCTCCCTGAGCCTGGTTCTGCTGGAGGTTTCTTCCTGTTAAAAGGGAGTTTTTCCTTCCCACTGTAGCCAAGTGCTTGCTCACAGGGGGTCGTTTTGACCCTTGGGGTTTTACATAATTATTGTATGGCTTTTGCCTTACAATATAAAGTGCCTTGGGGCAACTGTTTGTTGTGATTTGGCGCTATATAAAAAAATTGATTGATTGATTGACTTTCAGTCAGCTTATAAGTTAGTCAAAGAAAAAAGTTGTCATATCATGACATTTAGTAGGGTTTTCAAAATAACTTTCTGGTTGAAGCAATCTGATGCCAAGTGGGAGGAGCTTATGACCATATGCGAAGCACAGTTTAAAAGAACCCTGAAACAAAGAACATTTCTCTTGAAGCTCTTTGTCTCTGTTCTTCCTTCTAACTTTCCTGGACCCTCCATCTTCTTAGTCTTTTTGTTCCGTAATTTTCTTTGATTCCTGCATTTTTCTGTTTAATGAACCAATTTCCAAATAACCTTTAAATTCATGAGCCAAGTAATCTAAACTTCGAACACAACTTCCTAGCTGAGGGTGAATTTGCAAGTCTCCAAATTCTTCCTTTCCCGCTCAATGCCAAATGGTTTTTTTTAACGCTAATTTTTCTCCTTGACTTTCTTTGCCAAGTCTTGAGCCTTCTTAAATTTTACAATGACTTTAAATTGATTTTCCACAGGTTTTGGAAGCTACCAGAGCATTTTTGACAGCAAACACCGATCATCTTTCTCCTAGATCATTAACTTCAGTGGAGCCACTGAACTTACATGTTCGGTCTCGCTGGGAAAACTAAGCAGATCCATACCTGTAGTCATCTGGGAGACCCAGTGGGTTACCTTGATGCAGGTCAATTAAAGGAAACCGAAAAAAGGCCGGCCAGGACCGGACATGACCAAACCTCTTCACGCCACCCGATCCAAAGGGCCAAGATAAGTGAACCTTCAAGTATTCTGATGACCTTTACTGTCAGTGATTTTTTTTAAAAATTTTTTTAATTTTCTTAATAATAATAACAACAACAACAATTTGTGAATCCAAAATTCACAGCTAAATTCCAACCGGGTCTATTCTTATTAATTTCTACATTTAGTGCCTTGTTCTTTAGTTTTTCTCTTGCTTTTCACATCTCATCAACATATCGTCTCAGTAATAAAACTATGAATCATTATCCATATTCTCAAAACCTGCCACTTGAAATTATGTAATAAATTTGTAAATATTATGCCAATTGCTGTCGTGTGTCCAGTTGAAGGCAAATGTTTATTCAGTCGTATTCAGAACTTATGACTTTTGGATCAAAGACTGATTAATATTGATCTTCTGGCATGTAGTGCCCCTTTTGAGGTATTTAACTCAATTTCAGATTTAATTAAATATTGATTTAATTTATATCCACTACATATAATATCGAGAAGTAAAATAAATCAAAATAAGGAGTGTCTGAGAATTCATTTCTAAATGAATGATTCAAAGGAAAAGTTACTTTTCGACACTTATTGATGAGGTGAAACCGAGCGTCCTGCTTGACGTCGGACTTTAAGTATTGTGGTGGTGGCCAAGTGGTTAATGCGCTTGGTTTCAGTTCAGAAGGTTCCGGGTTCAAATCCCACCCCTGCCACATTTCTCCATGTAATGTGGAGTTGCGTTAGGAAGGGCATCCGGCGTAAAACCTAGGCCAATTCAACATGCAGATCCACCTTGGATTTGCTGTGGCGACCCCGAGAGCAAAAACAAGGGAGCAGCCGAAGGGACTTACTGCAGGCAGTGAAGCTGTCTGTCCTTCTCCTATTAATGTGTGTGTGCTGGTCTGAGGATCATAGGTTAGTGTGTTCGTACTTGTAACATCAGTGTCTTTTAAGTGCTTGATTTCAGATGGATCCAGAATTTTCCAGATCTGTTTTGTATGTTTAAATCCAATGGGAACTGGCCCAATTTGGTGCTGAGTGCATCTGTGGCTGTTTTCCTTTGAACTTTGAAATGATTTCAGCAAAATTCTGCATGCAGAGTCTCTCCAGGACATTTGTCCCAGCAAGTGTAGTCGAGCGTACTGAGTGGATCTCAAACCTCACAGCCCTCAGAGACTTCGGGTAACAATGCTGACATTTTAATTGAACATCAGCCTCTCTCCTGATTGGACACAGTCATTCTTCAGATTCAGGTTCATTTATTTGGAACAGCCACAGCTGTATTGTATGAATGGCAGTGAAATGTTATTGAGGAAAAACAGTTACCAATACTGTGCTAAGAGAAGGAAGGAAGGAGGGAAGGAAGGAAGGGGGCATTTTTATTGTAATTGCACGTAGAACAAAATTTGTCTTCTGCATTTAATTATGCTAACTGCAGTTAGTTAGACACGTTCAGCCACTGAATGTGTCTATGCTATTCACGTAACAGCGCATTGTTAAGTTCTGTCATGTTGTGAATGAGGCGAATTGTCTCCACAATGGATGAATATGGGTGTGTGACCCATATTCATCCATCAGCTCCTGAACAATTCAGATCGCTCCAGTTTGCTCCACAGCAGAAGAACTTTGTGACTCCATGCTTCATTGGGCTCTGTGCCATGGAGTGGTGCAGAGGGGAGGAGGAGACAGAGAGAGCCAGATGTGTGGCTTCACGAGGCTCTCATCTCGCTCGTTTTCCCAAACATCAGGCGCAGCAGCAGGTGGAACACCTGCAGGAGCACGCTGAGGAGCATTGGAATGAAACTTTTAGCTGACTTGGCATCACTGTCCTTCTTCAGCATAGTGCAGCAATGAAACTGAATGCGGTGCAGCGGGGTTTAATTGTGCACGTCAGAGAAGAATGCTGTCACACTATTAAGGATCACTACATTAAACATTGAACATTAAACAAGGTGAGTTTCTTGTTACTGATGCTCTACGTACTTCACCCACCTGCTATAGTCGTCAGCACCTTCACGCACCTTTTTCCTAATTCAAGGACAAAACTGAATCTGAGCAAGAAACAGTGTCCAAACCGCTGGACTTTAACACAGACCACCACGGTGAGCAAGAACCTTTTTTATTTTCTTCACTGAATAAAAACAAAACGTAAAAAATAAACACTTGTTTTGTACAGATAGTTGCTGAAGATAGAAGACATTTTGGCAGCAGATGTCTCAGTTCCACACCCAAAGAAGAGAAACTTGTCCGAACATTCCACATGAGAGAAATGTTACAAAAAGACTCATCGTCATGAGCACAAAAGGACGTCTGCTCCAGATCGGTACTGTGCAAACTGAAGGTGAAACGTCATTCATGCAGGAGTAAAAAACGGTGACAAGTCTCAGCGGAATGATGTCAGTGGAACGTATTTCACACTCACTGTCCACATTCAGCCAACACAAAGATCAAAGGCTGTTCAGGATCAAAGTTCTGTATGTACAAAATGTGCATTTGAACAACTTACATCTGTACACTGTACAGGTCTGAGGGACCCGGACCAGGTCCTGCTTCAACATCATCCACAACTCTGGAATGCATCGAAACTCTCGGAGCGTCCAGCTGGCGCCGCTCTGTGGCGTGTAAACAGGCTCGGATCAAACCGGATCAGAGCTCAGCCTCCGAAGAGCAGTGGGATGTTCGCAACTTCATCAACACAAACAGTTCAAATTGTCTCCTGTTGTCACTACCTGCAGGGTGTTACTGGTTTGGCACAAAAAACTCTACTAACAGAATAGAACAGGAACTGAATTAACATCTGATGCGAAAAGTCTGGCTTCAGAATCCAGATTAAAGGGCCGTGTTGTGCTGAATCAGTTTTTGTTGGCCTTGTTCTGCTAAATATGGCTGAAGCTTCATTTTAAACATCCACAAAGTTTTATCTCCGGTGGGCGTGTCTCACTGAGCACTCACACAAACACGTAGCTTCCTAGAAACCTGAATTATTACAATTAGTATTTTACAGTGGCTCAGTGTTTGCTGAAGATTTGTGATGAGAAACTTCATTTTTAAACACCTGTTTTCTTCTAATATATGACGTCTAAATAGAGCCTCATGATTTGTCCCGTACGCTTCACTCTATGGAAGGCCGCCGCAGTGTTCGCAGGGACACCTTTAGCAGCTGTAGAAGAGGAAGAACTGGACAAGTTCAGATTGCGATTTTAGCTGGATTAAGGAAAGCAAACGTAGTTTCACACCACAGAGCTCCTCAGCGACAGACCTGTCTGTGCCCCGCTGCTCTCTGCTTCCTGTTCCGAGAAGAAACACCTGTCTAAAGTTCAGTAAAATTAGCACAATTACATAACATAACGTAATGCTAACGGCATGTCACACACCACGAATCTAGTGGGCTGATGTTAGGATGACCTGAGGGCGTCCAGTGTCCTGGAGAGTGTCTGAGTGCGTCCACGACAGGATGTGCTTAAAAAAACATTCTTAGAGTTACAATTTTGCTTAGAAAAACCTTACTGCACATCTCCAGGAAGTTTTTTTGTTTTGTTTTTGCAGGACAGATGAGCTCAGTAATTAACACAGACACAGATTCAAAATCTATTCAGGTGTCATAACAACCAAATAGTGAATGTTTTCCCTTCATGCAGTGAATAGAATATTTTCACTCTTTTAAAGATAACAATCCTTGTTGACCAGTTTTTGAAAATATTTGTACCATTGCACTCATAAACATTTATTATATGAGTGTATTGTTGATACTGTGTGTAATAAGGTGATTCTATGGTAACGGAATTACGACGACAGGAAAATCTGGCCATATTTTAGCTCCTCATTAAAAATGTGCTCCGATTGTAATCCCGTTACCATAGAATCGCCCAGTATTACCCCTTTAATGTCTTAGTGTTCACACAAACAAGAAATTTAACTTCCCAAAACATTTTCTTTTTAATAGGTACGTTTAGATTTTAGGTTGTAATATTCGTTTCACCGATGTGAAATCTTTGTGTCATTGATTGTTTTATCTGCAAAACATGATTTTCAGAAACACCTGAACATTTTGGCATAACGACATAATTAAAGTGTTGTTGACTGAATCAACTTAAAAGTCAGCACGTATTGTTTTTGTTTTATAGAGATGCAAAAACAAAAACAAAAAAATTGTGCAGCTTTGTCTCCTTTTCTGTACAAAACATCTAAAAGACGAAAAAACTGGAAGCTCATTTTTAGGTGAAACCTTCCACCATTTTCTTTTTGTTATTGTCACCACAGCACAAGGTTTTCAGAAATGTGGTCCGGCTTTGTGTTTTGTTTTTTTTTTGTTTTTTTTTTTACAAAGTATGTACAGGATCAGGGCAATAAAAAGTTTCCAAATATCAAAAGTTCTGTAAAAGAAAACCTTTGACTTTTGTGAAGGAGGCGGAGCCAAACAACTTTACAGGTGAGCGTGTGTCTCTCTCAGTCACATTCTCGATGCCGTCACGTGAAGGACACTTCTGTTGACACCGCGCCCATTGTCTGTGCACGTTTGACTAAAAAACACATCAGATCTGTGGCTGCGGTTTTGTCGTTCTAGTCCGCGCGGCGCCGCCTGCTCCGTTACACTTCGGTCTGCTGCTGGGAGTCTGTGATGATGGTCACTCCTCGGCGGAGCTCGTCCACGCTGCCAAAGTCGCTGGCATGTTCACACTCACACGGCGCCGACATGTCGGACGCTGACGACGCACCAACAGACAGCCGCATATTTAGCGATACGCTATCATCTGTGTCCCCGTTTCCTGGAGTAAGTCCGCCCACAGACGAGCTGTAATCCTCCCCAGGAAGCAACTCCCCCAGAGGCAGCTGGTGGGGAGGCAGATACTGGCTGGGATGGAAGTGTGGCCTGTTGTGCTGGCAGCCCGCGCTACCAGAGCTCAACGTGCTCTCCTTGGACACTGGCTGGTTGACAGGAAGTGGTGAGTAGGGCTCAGGATAGTCCTCATTGGTGGGCAGCAGAGGGGGGAGCTGGTCTTGGCTCAAGAACTCTTCTTCTTGGGGAGGTGGGTAGTCGCTGTCAATGTCGCAACCTCCCAGGTAGTAGTCTGACTCCAGCTCCCGAGTGCTCCCTGTGAGGTGAGGCACTGCGCCAGCTGTGCCGCTCCCTGGAGTCGCCTCGTAGCCCGGCGCCTCTTTGATGTCCGACAGCCTGGAGCTCGGCATCCAGTCAGACGTGTCCCAGTGATACGCTGGACAGCAGAGAGGAAGACGTTAGTAACTCCACACACACATCCTGTCCGCCCAGCCTGTGGGCGCCGTGGACCTGCACACTGCATCAAACCAGCAGAACCACAATGTGGCGCTGTGCAGCACACATGCCTGCACATGCAATACACACATTAAACACACAGGAGCATTAAGAATACACAGAGGTCAGGCACACAACAAGGCACAACCTGTGCAGGAGGCATGTTAGCATGAGCGTGTGGGCGTGCGCGCCATGCACAGGAGTCATGAAGGTCAAAGGTCTCGGCATGCAGAGCAGCACGCCGGTCAGGGCTCCAATAAATCATGTTAGAGGACATGTAAAGCTGGGGTGCATTCTTCTGTTGCTGGTCACGCCACCGCTGACTTCAGCACTAACACCGCTAACACTAGCATTAGCACAGATCATTCCGATGGCCGGCTGCTTTCACAGAAGGTGAGTGAAGATAACAAACTCAACAGCAAGATGTCCATGCATGAAAACACCGTGTCGGCATCACATGACTGCAGAGAAAAACACAATGTGGTGAGATGGACGAGGATGACGGTCTGCCGTGCCGCAGAGTCAGCACCACATGGCAAGTGTCACGCAAAGTCCAGCTGGGCAACAATTCGGCAGGAAGACATGATGGAGACAAAATCAAACCAAGAAATGACTCCTCTGTCAGCACGTACACGGTGGCTGATGATGTCATCACTGCGTGCAGTGTTTCTTTGAATTATTCAACATTAACTTCCTGTTTTAATCTGCCTCACAGCTGCTCATACACTGATATTTGTCACATTTTATCATGTAAAAAAGAATCATCGTTTTGCTGTATTTTTCTGAGTTCAGGCCTCCTGCCCATATCGCATTTTTATTTATTTATTTATTTGGGCAGAAAAGTGCTGATAGAACACCCAGAAAGGCTTCACACCAAACTGTAAAACAACAACAAAAAACTAAATTAATAAAAATAAAAATCTATTGTTTAAAAATCTGGCAGCTTTGGTTTCCAGAATGTCTGTATAAGTTAAAAATATGTAAATACATTTCCAGAACCTGTAAATTTTACAGTATAAAGCTGTTGTAATTTACAAAAACAAAAAACTTAACATTTTAAATCAATAAATATAAGTATAATTATAATTATTATTATTTTTATTTATTATATTTTGCTAAATAATTATCATTCTGTGTTAACTGTTTATTCAAAATATAAATGCACTTGTTCGTTATTGGACACAATGAATGTTGTTGTGCTGCTGGTTTTGTTCAGGGCCACCACAGGAGGTTTGGCACGGGATCAACATGCTGACCTGGTTATTCCAACACACCTCCAGCTGAAAAAGGTGAATGGGCCTCAGGCTGCCTTGAACCTGGTATATTTTGCTTTGGAGGCAACACGCTCACTATTTACACCACTGTGCTGTCACACAATAGGCACTACTCTGAAAATACAATGAATTTTTATCACATTGCCATATTAACATTTTTACTGTATTTGTCCAAAGTGTGTTCATATAAGGAGTTCTGGAAATAATCATGCCTGTTTAGAAATGAGTGGGCTAAATATTAAGAAGATAAAACAGATTCTTCAGGTTTTTTAGATTAATTCACACCATTTTTAAAGCAGCAGATAGTGTGCTTGTTTCAAAAACAATATCCCAGATTCAGTTCTACCTGTACCCCATTTTTCTTGTATTCTTCTTCTTCTTCTTCTTGCCATTATTATTATTATTTTAAATTACAATGGTTCAATACTGTAACATTTACAGGATTTTCTGGAAAGGTATTTATATATTTTTACTGGATTTTTTTGTTTGTTTTTTGCAATTTTTTCCCATAAAAATGGATTTTCATTTATTTAGGGTTCAGCATTTTCTGGGATGGGGGCCTGTGTGTGTGATCTGTTACTATGACAACAACAAAATGATAATTACTCACGTATAATGTACAGTGATACAAAGTACTCACCCTCAGCAAGAACCAAACATCTGTCCAATCCACAGATGAGGATTTTTTCTTTGCTGTGATTGATTTTGAGTAAAAAAATCAGGTAAAAATCAACCTCTCCTCACAGTTGCCTGAGGAGGTGTTACAGTGATATCACAGCAACGTTTGCAAATGTTCACAAATGTTCAACTTAAAAGCACTCAGAGCTGCTGTACAAAAAAACAAACAAACAAAAAAAACACTGGGTTTCTTTTGGAGATGGCTGCATGTGCCTGCATATGAGCCAACATCATTTAGACAGAGAAAAAAACACAACATGGACATGGGGCCTAAGGGTCATTTTGCGCAAAATCAGGAAATATTTTGAGGTTTCATGTTGTCATCTTCACTCTCACACTTTGAGGACAAATTTTCACTTAGAGGTCAAATGACAAAGTGGCCTTGTCATGCTTCCCTGTGATTCGTTCAGTTCTCAAAACTGACCACACAAGTCACATGACTGGCTGCAGTGACAATGATTGGTCCCCAATGGTGCCTATTTAAACCAGAACAAAAGGTGTGCCTGGAACCTCCCACGTGTATGCAATGTTCTGACCTACTTGCTCACATACCAAAGGTCATGACCTTTGTGCTTTCTGATAAACAAAGGCAGTAGTGACACTCAGAGTTCAGCCACCGCGTACAGCGCCAAAGCTCATCTAATCACATTAAAGATGACCACGTGCACAAACCGCAACCTCTGCACAGACATATCAAAGCAATTCAGCAATAAGTCAGGACCAGCTGTCCTTCGACAGGAACCAGTGTGTCTGCTCTCAACAGACAGACAGACAAGATAGATAGATAGATAGATAGATAGATAGATAGATAGATAGATAGATAGATAGATAGATAGATAGATAGAATTGGGAAGGTTGGGGTGGGGGAGGAGTGATATGGGGGGGGGGGGGGTAGTCACCTCTGTTGTAGGTCTGACCGTGGTCCATGACCGACACTGTCAGGTGGAAGAAAAGATTATCTTTTACAGGTAAACCTGAGCATGTTTGCTATTTTCAAAACACAACAGTTCAGGTGTTGTGAGAAACAAAGTGAGTTTGCTAATTATTGGCAAGTAAAAACCTATAATTTTTGGTGCACAGATGTAGTTCCTGTTGGGGTGCAAGTGTTCAGTACATGGCTGTATTTGTTTTCTTATCAGAGTTTGATTCTGGTAGATGTTTTTTCCTGTTGAAAGCGGAGCCCGACTAAAACGGATTTTTGGGACAGATACCCTTATTAGGAGGTAAAACAAATTATGCTAAAGATATATCTGTAAATATACATATAAACTGTAATACAGTGTGGCACCAGTCGGCATCACCGCGATTGGCTAAGGGAGAGCACGTGCACTGTGTTCTGCATGTCTGTTTGTAAGAATGTTCTCACCCAGAAGAAAAAAGAGCACCAACAACCACCCATAACTATGTTCTTCACTCAGAAAAAGACACCTGCACCGAGGCCTTCAGTGGAAAAAGATGCTACAGCGGAGCAGCACCAGGACGAAGAGGCGCGATCAGAGGAACTGTGAAATACTGGTGAGTCACTATTAATAATTTATGTGTCCAACCTCGTAGGTTCATCGTTAAAATTAACTTTGTTTGTTCTAAAAGCCATCATAATTATTTATAGGAAAACGTTCTATTTTTATTTCTCAAACAAATGTTTGGGCCTGAAAACAGGTTTTGATCTTTGGTTTCATTCTATAATACTGGACTTATTTTTCTACTAAGGTTTGAACTTTGTTTACACAGGAGAGAAAAGTGAGAAAATGTTAATGTCTGTTTGAGAAAAGTGTATAAAGAGTGTAGTGAGGGGTTTTACGGCCTTAAAACATATATAAGAACTGTAAAAAATGACGCTGACTACTTTGCGGATATCGCCTATTGCAGGTTTTTTTAAAACATGACTCCCGCGATAAACAAGGAACCACTGTACATAAAAATGGCTTAGGTTTCGTTCTCAATAAATGTAATTTAGGATTAATGTTGAACACACGTCATGCTGCCTTCAATCTGATTGGCAGCTGCTGTGTTACATTGTCAGTATTTGCATAAAATATACTTCTCATTTATTTGGTACCGCCCACTTGGTGGCATAATGACCATGTTTCTTGTTGTATAACGCCTACTCTGTCTCTTGTAGGTAATATGACCAATTGGTGATGGGGGTCCCAGCCATACTTTACAGTACTGTAATGCTGTTGGAATGCCCTCTGCTGGACAAACTATACAATGACACGATTTCCAGTGTTCCTGCATTGTTTTTCTGCACTAATTGGTTAAACTACAAAAAAATTCATGTTGGCAAATAATTACGCACAGATGAGGGGAAAAATAGTCAGTCTTCACTATTCTTATACTATAACTAGTTAATACTATTTAATATAAAATAAAAATCAGCCCATATTGATTTAACTGCATAGCAAAGCCTTTTAAAGAATTATGATGATGATAACAGTCCCCCCCCCCCCCCCCCCCCCCCAAAGTGTCTGATGAGCTGAGCCCTTCTTTAAAAAAAAACAAAAACAAAAAAAAAGTGAGCCAAACCTGGTGTCGGGACTTGTGAATAATAAGTCAACAATATCAAAACAGACCAAACTGCCTGGTGCCCAGTGGAGGAAAAAAGAAAATTCAAGGAGTACAAACAGGACAAATTGAGGTACAGAAAAAATAATATGTGTCACTAATTATTTTGTTTTCCGCTGCATTGCATCAGTGTTAATGTAGCTTCACTAATTCCTAACTCCTAAAGCATTTTGGGGTGAAGTTTGCCTAAACTGACCTAACCCAAATACTGTTTCGTTGGGGTGGAATAGTTGGTTATAGAGGCTTTGAGCAGAGTTTCTCCCCGTCATTTTGACAACGTATCGATCGTCAGCGTCAGCAGCTGGCTGTTACATTCAAGCCAACCTCACGGAGTGTCTGGGGGAGTCATGCTTAGGGTTTGGGGAAGGGACACACTTACGTTCTGGTTATGTTTAGTGTTGGGAGAAGTGGTAGAGTTAGAAATAATAAAATAAAATTTTAAAAAAGCATCACAAAAATGTCACTCATTTTGTGATGGAGACATGAAAAAAGTGTGAGACTGGGCTGGAAATGTCGCGTGGTCAAATAAAGCTAAAGTTTCCCTGCGTGCAAAGCTAGGTGTAAGCTTATTGGTTTATTTGTGTTTATTTCAGCTTTCATATGTTTGATTTTTTTTTTTTTTCAAAAAACAAATCTAAAATTCAGGCTTTTTATATTAAGATTTCTAAAAGTCACAGTGAATCATGATTTAAAAGAAATAAAAACCTAAAAGCCAAAATTATGGTGTGAACAAGGAAGTGCCCCCTTTAGTAGAACACATACAAACTATCACTTTTGCATCCAGTTTTCTTCAGACAAGTCAGGGGATGGATACATGAACATTCCTAAGACACTGCATATTTCTTGGACAGTGGTGGGCATAGTTCCGCTAATCTGCTAACCACTAATTAGCGAAGTTAACTTGTTTGTTAGCAGATTAGCTTTTCAGCTAACTTCAAAAACCATCAGCAAAGCAATTACCTTCCAATAAATTTGGTTCTGATGACTTTTAGACCACTACATACATAGTACCACTACATAGTACATAGTACCATAACAGGATAACATTACATAGACCACTTACATAGTAATGGTGAAAAACATCCATAAACACCATTGGCTCCTGTCTGCTATGTATTTTGTAGCAGTGAGGCAGCTGAAAGGAGCTGAGCTCAATCTACCCCAGCAGAAGGGCCCTGGCCACCAAGCTGCCACAAAAAAAGAAGTCATTACTCTTGACAGCATACAGCGGTCCAGCCTTGAGGCAGACATCTTGAAAAGGAAAACAGGTTTGACTTATGGTTTTGATTTACAAATCAAATTAATCCGATAAAATAACTACATTAATGTAAACTCTTACAATGTAAAAGTGAAAATATAACACATATTGGTTAATTTTAAAATAATGCACTAATTCTGAAGCTTTGACCATTAACGCACAGATGCCCAAAGGGATTATGGATAAACTTAACCTCCACTCATACTGATTGGTTGACTAATTCATTCTATGTAAAAACCAACACAAGTGAATCAATGTAACGTGTGTTGGTGTTTACAAATAAATGTGCTTTTTTGTAATTTTTTTCATTTGTAAAAAAAAAGGCATTTGTAAAGCCAAAAAGTCTGTTAAATTGTGATTCAGGCCGTGTGATATAACTGGCATCAAAATGCATAGAACACTGCCATCTACTGGCGAGCCGTTATATCACAGTGTTGTCGACTGCAGGATTTTAAAATACCCAGCGCTTTTTTTTACACATATTTTTACACATATTTTGACTATTACATATTTTACAAAAGCACATTTGTTTCTAAACACAAACACACACGTTACATTGATTCACTTATGTTGGTTTTTACACAGAATGAATAGGACCACTACATGGTAAAGTAAGTCCCTTCAGCTGCTCCCTTGTTTGCAATCGGGGTCGCCACAGCAAATCCAAGGTGGATCTTGGAATTGGCATGTTGAATTGGCACAGGTTTTACGCCAGATGCCCTTCCTGACGCAACTCCGCATTACATGGAGAAATGTGGCAGGGGTGGGATTTGAACCTGGAACCTTCTGCACTGAAACCAAGCGAATTAACCACTTGGCCACCACAGGAATAATGACTTTTTGCCTGGCAGCCAGGCCCCTTCTGCTGGGGTCAGAGTTGAGCTCAGCTACCGCACTGCTGCAAAGTACATTCGCCCTATTGAAGTTTCAAATCCCGCAAAACTTCAAAGAGGTCGCCGCGCTGCGAGATCTCAGTAACACTGAGAACTGCATTGAGACACTCTGATCATGCTGCACTTTAACCGCTGCACACGGACAACAGCATTAACATCGCAACATAAAACTATTTTTATATTGTGCCTAAAACTCTCATGAATATATTCTCTGGGTTTATAGATGTTGTTATGGCGTTTATTTTATGTAAACGTGAGAATCACAGTCTGTCTCTCCGTTATTTTCAATGGGAGCTGCTGTGAGCTACGCTCGCTTCCTGATCATGTCGTTCTGGGGGAAAGTGAAGTTTGCTCTTTAACGTCTTGATTATTGTTCTTTACAACACTGTTTGTCCTCTTTGTTCCAGACTAATATATATAAGATGTCTGAAATTCGGTTTGCGTTTATTAAATTCCACACAGATTAAACATAGCAGACACAGATTTTTTTGTTATAATTGTTTTAGCAAGTTTTCAGGGTATCATGCATGTAGTCTCTTATTAACGTGATGAAAAGCATAAAAATACATTTTTGTAGTATAATATTCATTTACAATTGTCATCATGTGGATTCTTTATGTTGTTTTGACTGCAGCGAATCTCTGGCGCACAAGGGATTATGGGATACGTCAATAGGGTGAATAGCAGACAGGAGCAAAAGGGATTATCAATGTTACTAGCTAAAAAAAATGTTAACGCTCTAAAAGTTATCAGAACTAAATTTATCAGAAAATAGTTGGTCCGCTGATGGTTTTAAAACTCATCTGAAAAGCTAATCCGCTAACAAAACATTACCTTTGATAATTATCGGTTGTCGGATTAGCTGAACAGTGCCCACCAGTGGGCAGAGCGCACAAACACAGAAGCGCTGACTCACTGTCTGTATTTGGGTTTGTGATCTCCTTTGATTTTATCAGAAGCGTTGGCAGTGTTTAAACACAAAATTGGCTTGTTAGTAGCTGAAAGTTATGGGTTAGCTGTTTTGGTTGTTTATCAGTTTAGCGTTATAAAAGAAAACTTTTTAAGGAGGTTGGATGGGTATGTGTTTGCCCAAATTATGTTACCGTAAATCAAATATGGATAAATTAAAAAATAATATAGGGTCAACAGACAAGCCTTATCTACAAAATATCTGAGTTTGTTGATGAATCCAAATGATCTTACTGTTTTTTTTTTGTGGATAAAACTAATGTGTTGTTTCTGGTTCAAATTCTCATCCACTACAATGCCTAAAAATTTGACACGGGATAAATTTAATTTCCTTCAATTGAAACTCTAGTATAGAGTTTGAGCAGCACAAGCTGACATGGGTTTATCTTCATCTACCCATCTGTAAAAGCTGTGTTTAAAGCACTTTGGTATTTCTGTCCTTCTCCCTAATCAACAGAAGCTTCTGCACCACTTTTTAAAAAGCTGAACATTCTCACAGTATACAATATAAATATTCATCACGTGTGTGTTTATTTACAAAAACATGTTCTCACCTTTATGTTTACCATCAGCATTTAGAAATTTGGTCATATTAAATTCACAGATTCATTCATATAACACCAAACACAATAGTCATCTTCACCTTCCTTTCTATAAAACTAAACAGTCTGTTTTCCATCAGATATTGTGTCGCACAAATGTGGAATGATAAAAGAAATGTAACAGAGAGCTCATCATCACTACAAACTTTTAAAAGAAAACTGCCTTTACATTAATTCATGAAGCTTAGTTCTGTTTTTGAAGTCTTAAATTTGTTAAATTTTTTGGTCATTTTTTTATTTGTATGCATGCATAAAAGGGACTTTTCTGACTTGTTCCTCTGTTGGCTCTGAGGTCCATGGGTGATTCACCCATTTAACTTTGAGGGAGGTGTTTGGTACCAGCTTGGTCATACTTGCTTCCACATGGACTGAAGTGGCTTTTTATTGGCTCTCAGTATCTGTCGGTGTCGCAGACCTAATGTTGCCCCTTAAAAATCGGCCCACCCTGCCTCCACTGCGCATGTATCATTTCGGACCACAACAGCTCGTCTGAGATGGAGTCTCTTAAAAACCTCTTAAATCACTCTAAAGCTTTGAAATGACCGACATGCAGTGAACGCATCAGCTAGCAGCTCGTTTAAGCTGTGACGGTCCGATTGCTTCCTCCATCTTTTATGATAAAATAATGCTGAATTTATGTTGAAATGATTGTTGTACAAAGGCTTCAGATATCTGTCATTGAGACAGATGATGACTGGAGGCAGCCTGAAGCAGAAACGAGGTGATCATCAGTGAACCGCGGCTAATGACACATGCGCAGTGAAGGCAGGCCGGACCGATTTTTAGGAGGGACGGTTGAGTCGGCAACACCAGGTTCTCAGGTACTGTGAGTTTCTGGGGTTTTCTTAATGTTCTTTTCCTTTCTGACGCTTCGGACATGTTGTCTGTGTGTGGACGACATTGTGCGACCGTCTCTCCTACTATGACACCAACACGTCGGTCTTTCAGAGCGATCTGTTTGGCTTGTCAGAGATCTTATTGAGGTGTTTGGCACCGATGTTCAGTGAATCGTAGCTTCTCTGGAGGCATTGCAGCGTAACTGAGACTTGGCCTTTATAGCAGATATTTCTGCAATTGCAAAACGTCAGCAGCGCTGAAAAAATGTTCCTTTAAATGCCAAAACAAAGAAAGAAAAATGCCTTTAGTTTGATTGCAAACCACAAACGGTGTTATGCCTCAGAGGTGTTGAAATGTTAAAGTGCAGAGGAAGAAAACCTGATTTATGCCAGTGTGTGTTGGGCTGAGGAGACTCAACAAACTCAGGTCTGGAATCAAACCCGCAGCCTTTGGGGCTCAGCTAGTGCTGTCTGTGGCTTTCATAGTTACAGACAGCTAAAGAATATGTCCACTGACAGGCAGCGTCACAACTTTTAACCATGAAAACATGTACAGAAATGAACACATAAACGCGTGTGACGCTGCATTTTCCCGTTTGGCGCTGGGCTCGCCTGCTAGTCCACATGTCCTGGAAGAGATGTCGGATGTCGTGTTTCTGCAATGTTTTTAATTCAGGCGAACGTGTCAGAGAGCGTGCAGTGTCCTGCACAGATGGCACATCATCTGTAAGCAAATGTGACGGAATAAGGGGGAGAACAGGTTATACACCCAGGTCCAAAAGTATTTGGACACATGCACAACTTTTGACATTTTGCCACCACAATGGAGTTGAAATGAAAGAATCAAGATGTTTTTATAGTGATGACTTTCAGCACTCATTTGGGGTTTAACTAAAACATCCCACTAACAATTTAGGAAGTACATAGTAACTTGACAAACTAAATATAAAGATTACAGCCAGTCAGAGGATGGATACATAAACATTTCCAAGTCACTGAATATGTGTTAGACTTCATTTACATCAGTTATGAAAAGCATTTTTTGTCACTAGAAAGTCTAGGCTCAGGTCTCCCATGTTCCTTCTGGAAAAGTGTTGCTGAAGTTTCACCTTTTTAAGCAAATTATTCTCTGTTCTACAATGTAGCTGTTGAACTGATGATGCAACAGAAATAAACTGCACGATTCACAGTTTCTCCAATCTCAGCCACAGACACCTACAGTATATCTCCTTCAGCATTGTTTGGTTGTCTTCACTGAAAAAAATAACTTGCTCAGTGAACATAAAAAAAAAAGAATTAGCGAAAGTATTTCCACCCTAGTAAAATGCATTAACATAGCCAGAAACAATTTTGCTGAGTGACCCAAGTGTAACTTTGTAGGGTCAACATGATGAATTTACATTGCTGTTACCTAATAGCCATGGTTCAGGCCAGCTACATTTGAAAAGGTAAATGTAGACCTAAATGTAACTTTGTAGGGTCAACATGATGAATTTGCATTGCTGTTACCTAATAGCCATGGTTCAGGCCAGCTACATTTGAAAAGGTAAATGTAGACCTAAATGTAACTTTGTAGGGTCAACATGATGAATTTACATTGCTGTTACCTAATAGCCATGGTTCAGGCCAGCTACATTTGAAAAGGTAAATGTAGACCTAAATGTAACTTTGTAGGGTCAACATGATGAATTTACATTGCTGTTACCTAATAGCCATGGTTCAGGCCAGCTACATTTGAAAAGGTAAATGTAGACCTAAATGTAATTTTGTTGGGTCAACATGATGAATTTACATTGCTGTTACCTAATAGCCATGGTTCAGGCCAGCTACATTTGAAAAGGTAAATGTAGACCTAAATGTAACTTTGTAGGGTCAACATGATGAATTTGCATTGCTGTTACCTAATAGCCATGGTTCAGGCCAGCTACATTTGAAAAGGTAAATGTAGACCTAAATGTAACTTTGTAGGGTCAACATGATGAATTTACATTGCTGTTACCTAATAGCCATGGTTCAGGCCAGCTACATTTGAAAAGGTAAATGTAGACCTAAATGTAATTTTGTTGGGTCAACATGATGAATTTACATTGCTGTTACCTAATAGCCATGGTTCAGGCCAGCTACATTTGAAAAGGTAAATGTAGACCTAAATGTAACTTTGTAGGGTCAACATGATGAATTTGCATTGCTGTTACCTAATAGCCATGGTTCAGGCCAGCTACATTTGAAAAGGTAAATGTAGACCTAAATGTAACTTTGTAGGGTCAACATGATGAATTTGCATTGCTGTTAGCTAATTCCCATGGTTCAGGCCAACTACATTTGAAAAGGTAAATGTAGACCTAAATGTAACTTTGTAGGGTCAACATGATGAATTTACATTGCTGTTACCTAATAGCCATGGTTCAGGCCAGCTACATTTGAAAAGGTAAATGTAGACCTAAATGTAATTTTGTTGGGTCAACATGATGAATTTGCATTGCTGTTACCTAATAGCCATGGTTCAGGCCAGCTACATTTGAAAAGGTAAATGTAGACCTAAATGTAACTTTGTTGGGTCAACATGATGAATTTACATTGCTGTTACCTAATAGCTATGGTTCAGGCCAGCTACATTTGAAAAGGTAAATGTAGACCTAAATGTAACTTTGTAGGGTCAACATGATGAATTTGCATTGCTGTTACCTAATAGCTATGGTTCAGGCCAGCTACATTTGAAAAGGTAAATGTAGACCTAAATGTAACTTTGTTGGGTCAACATGATGAATTTGCATTACTGTTACCTAATAGCTATGGTTCAGGCCAGCTACATTTGAAAAGGTAAATGTAGACCTAAATGTAACTTTGTAGGGTCAACATGATGAATTTGCATTGCTGTTACCTAATAGCCATGGTTCAGGCCAGCTACATTTGAAAAGGTAAATGTAGACCTAAATGTAACTTTGTAGGGTCAACATGATGAATTTGCATTGCTGTTACCTAATAGCCATGGTTCAGGCCAGCTACATTTGAAAAGGTAAATGTAGACCTAAATGTAACTTTGTAGGGTCAACATGATGAATTTGCATTGCTGTTACCTAATAGCTATGGTTCAGGCCAGCTACATTTGAAAAGGTAAATGTAGACCTAAATGTAACTTTGTAGGGTCAACATGATGAATTTGCATTGCTGTTACCTAATAGCTATGGTTCAGGCCAGCTACATTTGAAAAGGTAAATGTAGACCTAAATGTAACTTTGTAGGGTCAACATGATGAATTTGCATTGCTGTTACCTAATAGCTATGGTTCAGGCCAGCTACATTTGAAAAGGTAAATGTAGACCTAAATGTAACTTTGTAGGGTCAACATGATGAATTTGCATTGCTGTTACCTAATAGCCATGGTTCAGGCCAGCTACATTTGAAAAGGTAAATGTAGACCTAAATGTAACTTTGTTGGGTCAACATGATGAATTTACATTGCTGTTACCTAATAGCTATGGTTCAGGCCAGCTACATTTGAAAAGGTAAATGTAGACCTAAATGTAACTTTGTAGGGTCAACATGATGAATTTGCATTGCTGTTACCTAATAGCTATGGTTCAGGCCAGCTACATTTGAAAAGGTAAATGTAGACCTAAATGTAACTTTGTTGGGTCAACATGATGAATTTGCATTGCTGTTACCTAATAGCCATAGTTCAGGCCAGCTACATTTGAAAAGGTAAATGTAGACCTAAATGTAACTTTGTAGGGTCAACATGATGAATTTGCATTGCTGTTACCTAATAGCCATGATTCAGGCCAGCTACATTTGAAAAGGTAAATGTAGACCTAAATGTAACTTTGTTGGGTCAACATGATGAATTTACATTGCTGTTACCTAATAGCCATGGTTCAGGCCAGCTACATTTGAAAAGGTAAATGTAGACCTAAATGTAACTTTGTAGGGTCAACATGATGAATTTGCATTGCTGTTACCTAATAGCTATGGTTCAGGCCAGCTACATTTGAAAAGGTAAATGTAGACCTAAATGTAACTTTGTAGGGTCAACATGATGAATTTGCATTGCTGTTACCTAATAGCTATGGTTCAGGCCAGCTACATTTGAAAAGGTAAATGTAGACCTAAATGTAACTTTGTAGGGTCAACATGATGAATTTGCATTGCTGTTACCTAATAGCCATAGTTCAGGCCAGCTACATTTGAAAAGGTAAATGTAGACCTAAATGTAACTTTGTAGGGTCAACATGATGAATTTGCATTGCTGTTACCTAATAGCCATGATTCAGGCCAGCTACATTTGAAAAGGTAAATGTAGACCTAAATGTAACTTTGTTGGGTCAACATGATGAATTTACATTGCTGTTACCTAATAGCTATGGTTCAGGCCAACTACATTTGAAAAGGTAAATGTAGACCTAAATGTAACTTTGTTGGGTCAACATGATGAATTTGCATTGCTGTTACCTAATAGCCATAGTTCAGGCCAGCTACATT
The DNA here is from genome assembly GCF_902500255.1 of Thalassophryne amazonica. Taxonomy (NCBI): domain Eukaryota; kingdom Metazoa; phylum Chordata; class Actinopteri; order Batrachoidiformes; family Batrachoididae; genus Thalassophryne; species Thalassophryne amazonica. Next base: position 140,805,087 of record NC_047106.1, read on the forward strand.
TGAAAAGGTAAATGTAGACCTAAATGTAACTTTGTAGGGTCAACATGATGAATTTGCATTGCTGTTACCTAATAGCCATGGTTCAGGCCAGCTACATTTGAAAAGGTAAATGTAGACCTAAATGTAACTTTGTAGGGTCAACATGATGAATTTGCATTGCTGTTACCTAATAGCCATGGTTCAGGCCAGCTACATTTGAAAAGGTAAATGTAGACCTAAATGTACTTTGTAGGGTCAACATGATGAATTTGCATTGCTGTTACCTAATAACTATGGTTCAGGCCAGCTACATTTGAAAAGGTAAATGTAGACCTAAATGTAACTTTGTAGGGTCAACATGATGAATTTGCATTGCTGTTACCTAATAGCTATGGTTCAGGCCAGCTACATTTGAAAAGGTAAATGTAGACCTAAATGTAACTTTGTAGGGTCAACATGATGAATTTGCATTGCTGTTACCTAATAGCTATGGTTCAGGCCAGCTACATTTGAAAAGGTAAATGTAGACCTAAATGTAACTTTGTTGGGTCAACATGATGAATTTGCATTGCTGTTACCTAATAGCCATGGTTCAGGCCAGCTACATTTGAAAAGGTAAATGTAGACCTAAATGTAACTTTGTTGGGTCAACATGATGAATTTACATTGCTGTTACCTAATAGCTATGGTTCAGGCCAACTACATTTGAAAAGGTAAATGTAGACCTAAATGTAACTTTGTAGGGTCAACATGATGAATTTGCATTGCTGTTACCTAATTCCCATGGTTCAGGCCAACTACATTTGAAAAGGTAAATGTAGACCTAAATGTAACCTTGTAGGGTCAACATGATGAATTTACATTGCTGTTACCTAATTCCCATGGTTCAGGCCAACTACATTTGAAAAGGTAAATGTAGACCTAAATGTAACTTTGTAGGGTCAACATGATGAATTTGCATTGCTGTTACCTAATAGCCATGGTTCAGGCCAACTACATTTGAAAAGGTAAATGTAGACCTAAATGTAACTTTGTTGGGTCAACATGATGAATTTACATTGCTGTTACCTAATTCCCATGGTTCAGGCCAACTACATTTGAAAAGGTAAATGTAGACCTAAATGTAACTTTGTTGGGTCAACATGATGAATTTGCATTGCTGTTACCTAATAGCCATGGTTCAGGCCAACTACATTTGAAAAGGTAAATGTAGACCTAAATGTAACTTTGTAGGGTCAACATGATGAATTTGCATTGCTGTTACCTAATTCCCATGGTTCAGGCCAACTAGAGTTGAAAAGGTAAATGTAGACCTAAATGTAACTTTGTTGGGTCAACATGATGAATTTGCATTACTGTTACTCAATTACCATGAATTAGGCCAACTAGACTTTTAAGGGTAAATGTAAGAAAAATATAAAGTAAGTCCCTTCAGCTGCTCCCTTGTTTGCACCCGTGGTCGCCACAGCAAATCTGAGGTGGATCTGCATGTTGAATTGGCACAGGTTTTACACCAGATGTCCTTCCTGACGCAACTCCACATTACATGGAGAAATGTGGCAGGGGTGGGGTTTGAACCGGGAACCTTTCCTATTGAAACCAAGTGCACTAACCACTTGGCCACCATCCCTGTCCTGTATGTAATTACAATTACTTTTAAAATAGTACAGTTACATGTCAACTTAACTTTGCTGTGTTGCATCAGCACAAATTTATGCAGATCCACCTTGGATTTTCTGTGGCGACCCCGAGCACAAACAAGCGAGCAGCCAAAGGGACTTACTGTTATTGTTGTTATATTTAGCCTTACAAATCTAGTTGGCCTGACTCATGGTAATAAAGTAACAGCAATCCAAATTCATCATGTTGTACCCAACAAATTTACATTTTAGGTCACTCAGCAACATGGTTTCTGGCTACATTAACACATTTTACTTGGATGGAAATACTTTCCATAATTTTATTATGTTCACTGAGCAAGTTAGATTTTAAGTTGTTGTATGTTATGTTAAAACTACATGATTTGAATGTGTTCACCCATAAAACTTGATTCTGTATCATAGAAGCTACATGTTAGACTTATGTTCATGTAACATAAAAACCATCAACACCCATGTTGATTTTTTGAGTGTTGGTGGCTTCCCTCACTCATCTCCTTCTTGCTCAGTCACTCAGCTTTTGAAAACTGCCTTGTCCAGTCAGATTTCCCATATAGTATTTTACTGACTGATGGAACAGTGACGCAGACAACTGAAAAATTGTGCATTTAGTGATACAAGCACCAAATTTGGTGGTGGTGATTCTCACGATATTACTAAGCATATCTGGTTGACCGGCCACTTGAAAATTCAAGATGACCAAAATATCCTACTGAAAATCACTCTTTGCATAGAAATACTCTTATTTGATCAATTAAAATGAAATTGATGGCAAATCCCATTTTATTAGATTTTATTTGGTATTTATTGTGTTTTATGTTGCTTATGTGTCAAATTAGGGTGAGGTTTATTACATTTAGTCTTAATGGTTTCCACCCAGCACATGTTTTGAAAGTGTTCACCTCTAGAAAGTACACGTTGCCCTTTTAAAAGGTGGTTAGTGTTGAATATATTGTGTTCAATGTGTCACCGTGGTCAAATGCCAGTTTATATTGCTAAGCGTGCCATATTGTTGTTGGAACATGAAAAATGTAACGCGGCTTGCCTGAAAACCTACAAGGTGATACCAAGTTCAAAATCAACTAAGTACCACATTTTTGTGCAAAAATATTTTTTGGGTGTCTGTTTGGCAGCCATCTTGGATGTCACTGATGCTGCAAAACAGATCCATCGTGATGAAAATGAAACACTTCACCATGACACAAATCAATCAAGTGCAAAAAGTATCACTCACTCACTCATCTTCAACTGCTTACCCCAATTAAGGGTCATGCAAAAAGTAAGCAAAAAGCAATTTTTGGTAGGCCATTTTGAGGCCATTTCTTAAATACTACTTTGAGAACTATTTTGCCAAATTTGTGTGATGTTGCTGGAAAATTGATGTTACCTGCTCCACTAGAAATGAAGCCCAAGAAAATGTTCATGTATCCGTTCCCGACTCATCTTAAGAAAATTGGCTGTAAAATGTTTTGTATGCATTTTTTTATTTCACTGTACGAAAGGATTTAGTTGCTTCTGTTGAGTAACTTTATGTTTTGTTAATTTGTGTAGTTTGCCTTTATTTCTAAGCATCTTCCAATAACTTGTAACTATTTTTTATGTTCCAAATTCAACAAATTCTCAATGCTTGCTTCAGAACCAGCTGTGACGTGTGCGTGTTTGGTCGGATGACTGTAAATGTTGAGGTTAGAGGAGAGGAGAGGGGTGGAGGAGACGTGGTACCTTCACTTTCGATTGTGTCGACTGCATCATTGACCAGTCGGATAACGGTCACTATGGAGGCTTGAGGAAAAAAGGAGATAAAGTGACAATAGGTGAAGATATCATCGTGGTGTTGGCGACCCAGCGAGCTGGACCTTGTGCTCAGTTCGCTCAGGTCTCAGTACTCGATGTCTAATTCACCATCTGGGAGTAGTGTAGGCTACAAATTCAAACATCAAACACTGCCAGATTTTTAAAAAATCAGTTCACAAGTAATTACAGAGAAGGTTACATCAAAGAAAAAAGTGTGGACACAAACAGGAAGAGGTTTGGACACAACAGCGTCTGAGCTGCTGACACCACATGAAGCACAGCGAGGACGTGACTGAGACGTGGACATCAGCGTTCTGAGCAACAAACACACAGTCAGGCGGTCAAACTGTGGTCCATGTGGAAAGGATGTGGAAACGTAAAACTAGACATGAAAAAAACAGCTCAGCATCTTCAGCCACACAGATGGGAAACATGCGCCAAAAAATACTCCCAAAAACACAGTACTGTCATCCTAAACACACACAGTCAGGTCCAAACGTATTCACTCAGTCAGCAAACTGACTGTTTCTGCTGGTGAGCACAGCACTCGAGAGTTAAAAGTAAATAAAGAACATGAGCTCATGCCGCTGACTGCTATTTCAGGCTACTGAACAATATAAGTGTCACTGGAGTTGCACATATATATATATATATATATATATATATATATATATATATATATATATATATATAAAATAAATATAAATATATGTAGAACTCACATTTTAACATAGCATTTGCCCAGAGGTGAGCTTAATTAACAACATGCAGGATCCCAGTCTAGCACATGTGCACACCGCAGTGTGTGCTGTTACTTAAAATAAGGACTTTTAAATTCCAAAAATAAGCAAGATGGATGAACAAATTTTGATTCAAAACATGGGGTGCTACAAGGGGCGATTGTTCTGAGCTGACCCACAAGGGTTCTGAACCTGACCCAGAAAAAGTAGGGTGTGGTTCTCCATTATTTGCATTCTGAGAAACCAACATTTCTTGAGAATGTGTTAAATTTTGACTCACTGTGTTCCATGTTGAGGAATGTTGGTTTCTCAGAATGCAAAAGGAGGAGAACCACACCCTACTTTTTCTGGATCAGGCTCAAAACTTCTCAATCACCCCCATCGTTGCAGTCATTTGGACAACAGAAACCATCAGACTGACATGGATGCAGAAGTGCAGAGTGCATGCAGGAAGCCCTCAGCTTGTGGTATGTGCCAAAAGGTCTTTTCAATTCCCAAAATAAGCAAGCTGGATAAATAAGCATGTGATGGACAACATACTGGATGGTATTTGATGCAGATAAACATGGATTGTTGACCCACAGTGTTAGAAGCACTATGAATAAAAATGTGAGTCCATAAAACTGTTTTAGTCAGCTGAGTAAATTAGGATTTTTCTGCACAGTTGTAATGTACTTTTATAACTGCAGCTTATTTTATTTTGTGCATTGACTCCTAGGACTCAAGCTGCACCTTCACTCATTCATTCATTTTCTATACCTGCCTATAGTGAATTAAGAATCGTTCAAATCCGGTTACAAGCACCAAAATTTGACTGTGTATACCTTTTGTACATAAATGGTAAATGGACTGCATTTATATGGCACTTTTCCATCTGCATCAACATTTTACAATAATGCCTCACATTCACCCCGATGCCAGGGTGCTGCCATACAAGGTGCTCACTACACACTGGGAGCAATAGGGGATTAAGGACCTTGCCCAAGGTCCTTAATCCTTTTCCAATCAGGCGGGGATTTGAACCGAGGATCTTCTGGTCTCAAGCCCAACACCTTAACCACTAGACCATTATTTTTCTACATATTGTAGAAAAATAACTTTAGCCATTTGAATTTTCAATAGGGGGTCAAATGAAGAATTGCACAGGGTCAAAATTAAAAAATGTTCCAGTCATACTGAAAGTGATACCACATTATGTGTCTGATCACAAAGATTCCAAAAAGGTATAGTTTGGACAATCTGTGACTGAATGTTCTGGAGTTATGGGGTAAAAACAGCAAGAATGGTGACAAAGGTCAGTTTCAATTTGTAGAGGGGTCAAAAGTTAAAGTTGCTCCAGTTTTGGTAAAACGTGGGGCAAATTATTGGTTGACCTAATGGGATGAACAAATGGAATAGTTCTGACTGTGTTGAATGTTTGATCTCCAAAGTAAAGGTCAAACAATGTTGACGTCCATTGGATTCTATGACATGTGACATATGTTACCCCGTAACATGATAACTAAGCATGACACATGGTGCAAACTATTCCTTTTTAAAATCCTACTAACTCAACCAATAATTTGCATCATGTTTTACCATAATTGGTGCAACTTTAACTTTTGACCCCTGTACAAATTGAAACTGACCTTTGTCACCATTCTTGCTGTTTTTACCCCATAACTCTAGAACATTCAGTCACAGATAGTCCAAACTATACCTTTTTGGAATCTTTGTGATCAGACGCATAATGTGGTATAGCTTTCAATATGATTGGAACATTTTTTTTTACCCCTATGCAGTTCTTCAATTGACCCCTACTTGCCCCCCTATTGAAAATTCAAATATTTTTCTAAAATATGTCAGAAAAAGTATACACAGTCAAACTTTGGTGCTTGTAACCGGATTTGAAGGATTCTTCTGCAAATATTCTGTTATCTGCTGTACTATTACTACATTCAAGCGTCACAGGTGGTAAGAGCCTATCACAGACCGGGTGACAGACCCAGTTCACCCCAGACAGGATGCCAGTCCATCACATGACCACATATAGACAAACAAACATCTTCACACTCTCACTCACACCTGCGGTCTATTTAGAGTCACCAGTTCACCCAACATGCATGTCTTTAGATGTGGGAGGAAGCCAGAGGACCTGGCGGGAAACCCACATGAACACGGAGAGAACATGCAAACTCCACACAGAAAGGTCCAGATGGGAAGCGATCCCACAACCTTCCTGCTGGGAGGCAACAGTGATAACCACCAAGACACCGTGCCAAAAACTGTGACTTGTACACCATAAATTACGGTAATTTCACCAACAGGAACCTTAACAGCTAAAAACACTAAAATGTTACAATTAAACAAAATTCAACAAACAAAAGTGGCTGTTTCGAAGTCATTGCATTTCTAGAAGCAAAAATACACCTTCACACTAAAGTGGTGGACCATTGGCCGCGTCCTCGGGCTGCAAGTCCTTGCTGAACGTGATTACGCCGTGATTCTCTGGAGCCTGTTATATGGCTGGGGGGGCCTGGCTGCCGGTTTGTTTCTGTTTTTTGGTTTTCCTCCCAGGTGGCGTGCGTTTGGGACTGAGTGGCTGTGTTGCTGAGGCTGTCAGGACCTCACCCTGATCACCTGCGACTCGTCAGGACTCACAGCTGTGGTGCATCTGGATGGATTGGAACATGTTGGCATTTAAGACTGGAGTGCACAGTGTGTATTTGCCAGAGACTCGACCTTGTGACCAGACGGGTGAGATCGTCGTCTCGGGAGCCATCTCATCAGCAGCGGATGCTGAGAACGTCCAGGTTTGATGCACAGTCTGTGAAAGAGGAGGGGGTGAGGTTTCACGCTCGTCAGCACACTTCCTGAGGTACGTTAGATTTTGTGACTAACAGTTATACAGTCAGTAAATGTGGTGTCCCTCACACCTTATTGTATTGAGCTGTTTGTTAGTCATGTATCAGCTTCCACTGCAGTGGAGTTTTGTGAACTGGATGTTCCATGCCTGCAGGTTGGGAAGCTGATCAGTAATCAAGCCAGGAAGTGTTTGCTGTTTGTACACCTTTAAGTGTTCTGTGTGTAGAGTGTGGACTCACATAATGGTTCCTTCTTTCACAGACTCGGTTGTTGCGGCCACCTGGGGGGTGTCGGCGGGGTCCTTGGGTCCGAAACAGCTTCTGGCTCCGGACCGTTAGCGCTGCTGGGAGCGCACCACGCCAGGCCGCACCTTTTTGTTATTATATTATCACTGTTATGTATTAAATTCAGTTAGCCTTTGTACCGTGCTCTGCTTATTTCATACTGGGTCCTTCAAACGCTGGTCGGTTCTCCGAGCTGCGTCCGACACATAACAGAGCCTGTGTTTAGTTTCATGTCATCTTTCATCAGGCTGCTCTGTGAGATAAAATGAGAAACCCTGGAATCCCTGGCTGATTGCTGGATATTACAGATTTCCCAGATTTCCCTCCTCAGACCTTTATTTCCCTTTGTTTGTGAAACAGGGGTTTACAGTACTTTAATCAAGCATATGAGAGGCAAATAAAGAAAACTGCTTAAAATGGCCGCTGTCAGATCATCTTGTTCTGAACCACCCAGATACTGATATTCCTGATGGATCTGATCCAGACTCTTGTCAGCCAGGAGCTCCCTGTCCTGTCTGCTCTTTGACATGTTTTTTGTGATTTAAAGACTTGGTCTTGGTGGTTGGTGCAGGTCTTCCAGTGAGCCGGATCAGCAGCTTTGTCTTTGCTTCCTCTCTGTGCACCTCCTAAACACCGTTCTGGCTGGGGAGTGATCCATGTGGGCATGGCAGTCTGACTATGAATACTGCAGCTCAAATGGTTGTTCTTAAGCACAAGTGATTGAACTGATGGTTAGTCCTGAATGTCGGCTGCACGATCCGCTGACGGCTTCTGTCTAGGTGGACACGTGGTCACAATGTCCTCACAATCTGACTGCGTTGGATCTACTCCTCCACATAACTCAACTTTTTCTTGATATCTGACCTTATCAATCAATCAATCAATCAACTTTTTTCTTATATAGCACCAAATCACAACAAACAGTTGCCCCAAGGCGCTCCATATTGTAAGGCAAGGCCATACAATAATTATGAAAAACCCCAACGGTCAAAACGACCCCCTATGAGCAAGCACTTGGCCACAGTGGGAAGGAAAAACTCCCTTTTAACAGGAAGAAACCTCCAGCAGAACCAGGCTCAGGGAGGGGCAGTCTTCTGCTGAGACTGGTTGGGGCTGAGGGAAAAAACCAGGAAAAAGACATGCCGTGAAGGGGGGCAGAGATCGATCACTAATGATTAAATGCAGAGTGATGCATACGGAGCAAAAAGAGAAAGAAACAGTGCATCATGGGAACCCCCCCACAATCTACGTCTAAAGCAGCATAACCAAGGGATGGTCCAGGGTCACCCGATCCAGCCCTAACTATAAGCCTTAGCGAAAAGGAAAGTTTTAAGCCTAATCTTAAAAGTAGAGAGGGTATCTGTCTCCCTGATCTGAATTGGGAGCTGGTTCCACAGGAGAGGAGCCTGAAAGCTGAAGGCTCTGCCTCCCATTCTACTCTTACAAACCCTAGGAACTACAAGTAAGCCCGCAGTCTGAGAGCGAAGCGCTCTAATGGGGTAATATGGTACTACGAGGTCCCTAAGATAAGATGGGACCTGATTATTCAAAACCTTGTAAGTAAGAAGAAGAATTTTAAATTCTATTCTAGAATTAACAGGAAGCCAATGAAGAGAGGCCAACACGGGTGAGATATGCTCTCTCCTGCTAGTCCCCGTCAGTACTCTAGCTGCAGCATTCTGAACCAACTGAAGGCTTTTTAGGGAACTTTTAGGACAACCTGATAATAATGAATTACAATAGTCCAGCCTAGAGGAAATAAATGCATGAATTAGTTTTTCAGCATCACTCTGAGACAAGACCTTTCTGATTTTAGAGATATTGCGTAAATGCAAAAAGGCAGTCCTACATATTTGTTTAATATGCGCTTTGAATGACATATCCTGATCAAAAATGACTCCAAGATTTCTCACAGTATTACTAGAGATCAGGGAAATGCCATCCAGAGTAACGATCTGGTTAGACACCATGCTTCTAAGATTTGTGGGGCCAAGTACAATAACTTCAGTTTTATCTGAGTTTAAAAGCAGGAAATTAGAGGTCATCCATGTCTTTATGTCTGTAAGACAATCCTGCAGTTTACTTATCAGTAAGGTGTCACGTGTAATGTCATACTGAAATGATTAATCAACTCAACTTCAACTTTTTTTCTTATATAGCACCAAATCACAACAAACAGTTGCCCCAAGGCGCTCCATATTGCAAGGCAAGGCCATACAATAATTATGAAAAACCCCAACGGTCAAAACGACCCCGTATGAGCAAGCACTTGGCAACAGTGGGAAGGAAAAACTCCCTTTTAACAGGAAGAAACCTCCAGCAGAACCAGGCTCAGGGAGGGGCAGTCTTCTGCTGAGACTGGTTGGGGCTGAGGGAAAAAAACAGGAAAAAGACATGCTGTGAAGGGGGGCAGAGATCGATCACTAATGATTAAATGCAGAGTGATGCATACGGAGCAAAAAGAGAAAGAAACAGTGCATCATGGGAACCCCCCCACAATCTACGTCTAAAGCAGCATAACCAAGGGATGGTCCAGGGTCACCCGATCCAGCCCTAACTATAAGCCTTAGCGAAAAGGAAAGTTTTAAGCCTAATCTTAAAAGTAGAGAGGGTATCTGTCTCCCTGATCTGAATTGGGAGCTGGTTCCACAGGAGAGGAGCCTGAAAGCTGAAGGCTCTGCCTCCCATTCTACTCTTACAAACCCTAGGAACTACAAGTAAGCCCGCAGTCTGAGAACGAAGCGCTCTAATGGGGTAATATGGTACTACGAGGTCCCTAAGATAAGATGGGACCTGATTATTCAAAACCTTATAAGTAAGAAGAAGAATTTTAAATTCTATTCTAGAATTAACAGGAAGCCAATGAAGAGAGGCCAACACGGGTGAGATATGCTCTCTCCTGCTAGTCCCCGTCAGTACTCTAGCTGCAGCATTCTGAACCAACTGAAGGCTTTTTAGGGAACTTTTAGGACAACCTGATAATAATGAATTACAATAGTCCAGCCTAGAGGAAATAAATGCATGAATTAGTTTTTCAGCATCACTCTGAGACAAGACCTTTCTGATTTTAGAGATATTGCGTAAATGCAAAAAGGCAGTCCTACATATTTGTTTAATATGCGCTTTGAATGACATATCCTGATCAAAAATGACTCCAAGATTTCTCACAGTATTACTAGATATCAGGGAAATGCCATCCAGAGTAACGATCTGGTTAGACACCATGCTTCTAAGATTTGTGGGGCCAAGTACAATAACTTCAGTTTTATCTGAGTTTAAAAGCAGGAAATTAGAGGTCATCCATGTCTTTATGTCTGTAAGACAATCCTGCAGTTTAGCTAATTGGTGTGTATCCTCTGGCTTCATGGATAGATAAAGCTGGGTATCATCTGCGTAACAATGAAAATTTAAGCAATACCGTCTAATAATACTGCCTAAGGGAAGCATGTATAAAGTGAATAAAATTGGTCCTAGCACAGAACCTTGTGGAACTCCATAATTAACTTTAGTCTGTGAAGAAGATTCCCCATTTACATGAACAAACTGTAATCTATTAGACAAATATGATTCAAACCACCGCAGCGCAGTGCCTTTAATACCTATGACATGCTCTAACCTCTGTAATAAAATTTTATGGTCAACAGTATCAAAAGCAGCACTGAGGTCCAACAGAACAAGCACAGAGATAAGTCCACTGTCCGAAGCCATAAGAAGATCATTTGTAACCTTCACTAATGCTGTTTCTGTACTATGATGAATTCTAAAACCTGACTGAAACTCTTCAAATAGACCATTCCTCTGCAGGTGATCAGTTAGCTGTTTTACAACTACCCTCTCAAGAATCTTTGAGAGAAAAGGAAGGTTGGAAATTGGCCTATAATTAGCTAAGATAGCTGGGTCAAGTGATGGCTTTTTAAGTAATGGTTTAATTACTGCCACCTTAAAGGCCTGTGGTACATAACCAACTAACAAAGATAGATTGATCATATTTAAGATTGAAGCATTAAATAATGGTAGGACTTCCTTGAGCAGCCTGGCAGGAATGGGGTCCAATAAACATGCCGATGGTTTGGACGAAGCAACCAATGAAAATAACTCAGACAGAACAACCGGAGAGAAAGAGTCTAACCAAATACCGGCATCACTGAAAGCAGCCAAAGATAACGATACATCTTTGGGATGGTTATGAGTAATTTTTTCTCTAATAGTCAAAATTTTGTTAGCAAAGAAAGTCATGAAGTCATTACTAGTTAAAGTTAATGGAATACTCAGCTCAATAGAGCTCTGACTCTTTGTCAGCCTAGCTACAGTGCTGAAAAGAAACCTGAGGTTATACTTATTTTCTTCAATTAGTGATGAGTAGAAAGATGTCCTAGCTTTACGGAGGGCTTTTTTATAGAGCAACAAACTCTTTTTCCAGGCTAAGTGAAGATCTTCTAAATTAGTGAGACGCCATTTCCTCTCCAACTTACGGGTTATCTGCTTTAAGCTACGAGTTTGTGAGTTATACCACGGAGTCAGACACTTCTGATTTAAAGCTCTCTTTTTCAGAGGAGCTACAGCATCCAAAGTTGTCTTCAAAGAGGATGTAAAACTATTGACGAGATACTCTAACTCCCTTACAGAGTTTAGGTAGCTACTCTGCTCTGTGTTGGTATATGACATTAGAGAACATAACGAAGGAATCATATCCTTAAACCTAGTTACAGCGCTTTCTGAAAGACTTCTAGTGTAATGAAACTTATTCCCCACTGCAGGGTAGTCCATCAGGGTAAATGTAAATGTTATTAAAAAATGATCAGACAGAAGGGAGTTTTCAGGGAATACTGTTAAGTCTTCTATTTCCATACCATAAGTCAGAACAAGATCTAAGATATGATTAAAGTGGTGGGTGGACTCATTTACTTTTTGAGCAAAGCCGATAGAGTCTAATAATAGATTAAATGCAGTGTTGAGGCTGTCATTCTCAGCATCTGTGTGGATATTAAAATCGCCCACTATAATTATCTTATCTGAGCTAAGCACTAAGTCAGACAAAAGGTCTGAAAATTCACAGAGAAACTCACAGTAACGACCAGGTGGACGATAGATAATAACAAATAAAACTGTTTTTTGGGACTTCCAATTTGGATGGACAAGACTAAGAGTCGAGCTTTCAAATGAATTAAAGCTCTGTCTAGGTTTTTGATTAATTAATAAGCTGGAATGGAAGATTGCTGCTAATCCTCCGCCACGGCCCGTGCTACGAGCATTCTGACAGTTAGTGTGACTCGGGGGTGTTGACTCATTTAAACTAACATATTCATCCTGCTGTAACCAGGTTTCTGTTAGGCAGAATAAATCAATACGTTGATCAATTATTATATCATTTACCAACAGGGACTTAGAAGAAAGAGACCTAATGTTTAATAGACCACATTTAACTGTTTTAGTCTGTGGTGCAGTTGAAGGTGCTATATTATTTTTTCTTTTTGAATTTTTATGCTTAAATAGATTTTTGCTGGTTATTGGTGGTCTGGGAGCAGGCACCGTCTATACGGGGATGGGGTAATGAGGGGATGGCAGGGGGAGAGAAGCTGCAGAGAGGTGTATAAGACCACAGCTCTGCCTCCTGGTCCCAACGCTGGACAGTCACAGTTTGGAGGATCCAAGAAAATTGGCCAGATTTCTAGAAATGAGAGCTGCTCCATCTAAAGTGGGATGGATGCCGTCTCTCCTAACAAGACCAGGTTTTCCCCAGAAGCTTTGCCAATTATCAATGAAGCCCACCTCATTTTTTGGACACCACTCAGACAGCCAGCAATTCAAGGAGAACATGCGGCTAAACATGTCACTCCCGGTCTGATTGGGGAGGGGCCCAGAGAAAACAACAGAGTCCGAAATTGTTTTTGCAAAGTTACACACCGATTTAATGTTAATTTTAGTGACCTCTGATTGGCGTAACCGAGTGTCATTACTGCCGACGTGAATTACAATCTTACCAAATTTACGCTTAGCCTTAGCCAGCAATTTCAAATGTCCTTCGATGTCGCCTGCTCTGGCCCCCGGAAGACAATTGACAATGGTTGCTGGTGTCGCTAACTTCACATTTCTCAAAACAGAGTCGCCAATAACCAGAGTTTGATCCTCGGCGAGTGTATCGTCGAGTGGGGAAAAACGGTTAGAGATGTGAACGGGTTGACTGTGTACACGGGGCTTCTGTTTAGGGCTACGCTTCCTCCTCACAGTCACCCAGTCAGCCTGCTTTCCCGACTGCCCGGGATCTGCCAGGGGGGAACTAGCGGCAGCTAAGCTACCTTGGTCCGCACCGACTACAGGGGCCTGGCTAGCTGTAGAATTTTCCACGGTGCGGAGCCGAGTCTCCAATTCGCCCTGCCTGGCCTCCAAAGCTACGAATAAGTTGCACTTATTACAAGTACCGTTACTGCTAAAGGAGTCCGAGGAATAACTAAACATTTCACACCCAGAGCAGAAAAGTGCGGGAGAGACAGGAGAAGCCGCCATGCTAAATCGGCTAAGAGCTAGTAGCTACGCAACCTAGCGGATTCCTAAAAACACACAAAGTGAATAATGTGTAAATAATTTAAAGGTGATTCAGCAGAAGGAGTGCCCCAATCAAGGCACCAAACAGGCCATGAAGCAGCACAGGCAACGCACGACAACAGCGAACGCACGACAACGGTGCTAAAATAAAATAAAAATCAACTAAACATGCTGTGGAGCAGCACAGATAACGCACGACAACAGTGCTAAAAGAGAAAAAAAAAATAAAAATAAATAAATAAATAAAAACGAAAGCGTTAGCAAGCTAGTTAGCTTGCCAACGCTGATGAAAGTTAGCTGATAAAAGTGCTCCGTCACGATGTTTTGACCGTTAGAGGTCTTCCTTAGGCGTTGGAGCACAGTAAAAAAGTAAAAAAAAAAAGGTAAAAAAGTAAAAAAGTCTTGAAAAAGACTGTTAAGTCCAAAGCAGCAGGTAGCAGTCTCTGTGTAAACAGTCCCAACAGAGAGCCAAAATTCTGATGCCAACACGTAAACCAACACGTATCTCTGTGTGCACAGGTGTGCCTTAGACTGTCCACAGTCCCTCTCACCTCATCAGACTGTACAACCCCTCACTCAGGGGGAGGAGGAGTAACAGGAAGACCCCGACCGATATGGATCTTTTTGTGAGCAGAGACAATATCGATATAAGAAAGTAAAAAATTGAAGATATTAATATATCTGCCAATATATATATATACATTAAAAAAATGGCAACGACTCCAAAGAAACCTAAAGCAATGACTAGATGTCTTTGGTACCAAGCTTCCTTGGAGGATCCTTGGGTGCCGCTGGATGAACAGTGACTTAGTGAGACTCAAATGAGGAGGATCACTTGCATTTTGAGGGAATGTCAGCTTCAAGATTTCGGCCATGTGGTGTGACAGATGGATGACAACTTTAGGGTGACCGAGAGCCCGTCAGCCGTCCAGTTGTCTGTCTGGGTGGTTGACTTCTAGGCAGAGGTGGGATGAAGTCACTTTCAAGTCATTCTCAAGTCATCAATCTGCAAATCCCAAGTCAACTCTCAAGTCAGCTTGGTGGCTAATCAGTGGCCATTATGACTTGACCTGACTTGGGACTTGCTGATTCATGACTTGAGAGTGACTTGATGACTTTGTCCCACCTCTGCTTCTAGGATTCAGCGATGTTCTGTTGTGTGGTGGATGTGGCAATGTACAACTTCAGTGCATCCTCCTGGACTGGACCAAGCAGCAGTGAAGTTGACCAGCACCACCCGGGCCTGTTTTAAAAAGCACTCACCCTGCACTTACCCCTCTTATGTCTCTTAGAATGTTTCTGAATCCCCCCCAACACACGTGCTCACGTCTTTTGCTTCCAAATTCCACTGGAATTTATTTTAAACATTGTAACTGATACAAAAGTATCAGAATCAGAATGCCTTTTATTGTCATTATACATTGGTACAATGAGATTAGGGCCATCCAGTTGCAATGTAATAAAATAGAATAAAAACAGTGCAAAAAAAGAGATAAAAATAGTGCAAGAATATGTATCAAAAACAAGATATAAAGAAAAATTCAACAATGTAAGGAAAAATATATATACAATTGACACTAATGTAAGGTGCGACTAGGATATAAATATATTGCACAGAAATGTATATTGTTCATGGGTGACTGGGTTATTGCACATGGTTAGGATCGCACGAGGAGGATCAGTGCATGCTAGAGTTCAATGCGGTTATGGCTTTGGGGAAGAAACCGTTTTTCAGTCTGTTTGTTTCTGTCCTTGTGAGCCTGTAGTATGTAGTATAAAAGTATGACTTATTATTGAACAGAACAAAATAAAGAGACTAATCAGCTTCACAATGGAATTATTAAATTGTGTATCTTAAATCTTATTGGTTTTTTTTTATTTCTCATTAACTCGTCCATGTTCTTGACGGTTATTATGACGGTTATGATGTTATTAGACGGTATTGCTTAAATTTTCATTGTTACGCAGATGATACCCAGCTTTATCTATCCATGAAGCCAGAGGACACACACCAATTAGCTAAACTGCAGGATTGTCTTACAGACATAAAGACATGGATGACCTCTAATTTCCTGCTTTTAAACTCAGATAAAACTGAAGTTATTGTACTTGGCCCCACAAATCTTAGAAACATGGTGTCTAACCAGATCCTTACTCTGGATGGCATTACCCTGACCTCTAGTAATACTGTGAGAAATCTTGGAGTTATTTTTGATCAGGATATGTCATTCAAAGCGCATATTAAACAAATATGTAGGACTGCCTTTTTGCATTTACGCAATATCTCTAAAATCAGAAAGGTCTTGTCTCAGAGTGATGCTGAAAAACTAATTCATGCATTTATTTCCTCTAGGCTGGACTATTGTAATTCATTATTATCAGGTTGTCCTAAAAGTTCCCTAAAAAGCCTTCAGTTAATTCAAAATGCTGCAGCTAGAGTACTGACGGGGACTAGAAGGAGAGAGCATATCTCACCCATATTGGCCTCTCTTCATTGGCTTCCTGTTAATTCTAGAATAGAATTTAAAATTCTTCTTCTTACTTATAAGGTTTTGAATAATCAGGTCCCATCTTATCTTAGGGACCTCGTAGTACCATATCACCCCAATAGAGCGCTTCGCTCTCAGACTGCAGGTTTACTTGTAGTTCCTAGGGTTTGTAAGAGTAGAATGGGAGGCAGAGCCTTCAGCTTTCAGGCTCCTCTCCTGTGGAACCAGCTCCCAATTCAGATCAGGGAGACAGACACACCCTCTCTACTTTTAAGATTAGGCTTAAAACTTTCCTTTTTGCTAAAGCTTATAGTTAGGGCTGGATCAGGTGACCCTGAACCATCCCTTAGTTATGCTGCTATAGACGTAGACTGCTGGGGGGTTCCCATGATGCACTGTTTCTTTCTCTTTTTGCTCTGTATGCACCACTCTGCATTTAATCATTAGTGATCGATCTCTGCTCCCCTCCACAGCATGTCTTTTTCCTGGTTCTCTCCCTCAGCCCCAACCAGTCCCAGCAGAAGACTGCCCCTCCCTGAGCCTGGTTCTGCTGGAGGTTTCTTCCTGTTAAAAGGGAGTTTTTCCTTCCCACTGTAGCCAAGTGCTTGCTCACAGGGGGTCGTTTTGACCGTTGGGGTTTTACATAATTATTGTATGGCCTTGCCTTACAATATAAAGCGCCTTGGGGCAACTGTTTGTTGTGATTTGGCGCTATATAAAAAAAAAATTGATTGATTGATTGATGTTCTGCTGGCAGCACTCAAACATCTGCATCATCAGTGTTGCCAGATACAGCTGATGGTTTCCAGTGCAAAAGCTGTTCAAAACCCACCAAAATGGACAAAATCTAGACAACTGTCAAAAAAAAAAAAAAAAAATCACTTATTTAATTTATAAATATTACACACATAATACTGTAGCAAAATAAATATTTCAGCTGTCCTGGTTGTTAGTGTATCATAGAAAGTGATGCAAAGTATCCAAAAAATGCGACAGCAACAAGCCAAATTCATTTGCTGTGCCACGCCCCCTGCAATATCTTTATCCTCCTGTGAGGGCGCACACCCCACTTTGGGAACCACTGAGTTAAAACTGCTTCAGAACACAGCGATGACCGATCCAGGGTGTCAAAAACAGCCAATTACATCACACAAGGAACCACAGGCCTCTGTCACTTTAATAAACCTCACTGTTCATGATGCTGCTATCACAGCCCATGTGGGATGCGCACTCGCGCAATCAGAGCAGCACCACAAAGACCACTGTTGCATTGGTCTGTCTGTCTGTCTGTCTGTCTGTCTATCTGTCTATCTATCTATCTATCTTCTTTTGGCTGCTCCCATTAGTGGTCACCACAGCAGGTCATCCGTCTCCATCTCTCCCTGTCCTCTGTATCATCCTCTGTCACACCAACCACCTGCATGTGTTGGGAAAGTGTAGTGACACGGACCCACAACAGGGGGCGTAAATGAACAGACAATAGAAGGAGTTAAATTAGAACACTTTACTGTTGTGAATGCCACAACCAAACACAGCAGATTACAGAATGAATACAAGTCAATCAATAAAGGTGTCATGTGGGCAGGCTCGACGATAGGAGATGCCCGTCTGGAGACTAACCGGAACCACACGATTTCCACTGCCACCGAACCCGAAGGATACTGGAGCCGCCAAGTCCCGAAGTCCCCAGGTGGCCACCGTCTCAGCGTGTCGGATCTGGTACTGCTGGCGGAAAACAAAGACAGTCAAGTGTGGGTGTGTGTACACCCTGTAACAATAATGGTGGGAATTCCACCTCCACCTCTCACTCAATATTCTGATGAGTATGCAGTGATCCCTCAGAGGAAAAGAGTGCCGTCCTGCACTCACTCAGCTTCCACAAAACAAGGGACCGGTACTCCTGCAAACACTCACAATATACAGATTATAAGGTAACCACAAATGGCTGAGGATATTACCTCTCACTGAAGTCGATATCTCAGCGATGTGGTGGAGGTGTCTTCCTGCTTTTATTCCAGGTGTGATGCAGATGATCGGTGACAGCTGTCATGGTTGATGAGTGACAGCTGTCACCTCGGCTGTTTCTGTAGGCGGCAGCGCCCTCTCGTGCCTGAAGCCCGCACTTCAGGCAGGGCGCCCTCTGGTGGTGGGCCAGCAGTACCTCCTCTTCTGGCGGCCCACACAACAGCATGTCCTCTCTCAGCACATCCATAAACCTCCTCTTTGTCGTCCCTCTTCTCCTCCTTCCTGGTGGCTCCATCCTCAGCATCCTTCTCCCTATATACCCTGGGTCCCTCCTCTGCACACGTCCAAACCATCTAAATCTCACCTCTCTCATTTTGTCTCCAAACTGTCCCACCCGAGCTGTCCCTTTGATATATTCATTCCTAATCCTGCCCATCCACATCACTTCCAAAGAGACTCTCAACATCTTCACCTCTCCCTCCTGTCTTTTTGTTACTGCCACCGTCTCTAAGCCGTCCAACATAGCTGGTCTCACTACTGTCTTGGAGACTTTCTCCTTCACTCTTGCAGATATTCTTTGGTCACAAATCACTTCTGCCACCTTTCACCACCCTGCACTCTCTTCTTCACCTCTCTACCACACTCTCCATTACTTTGGACAGATGACCCCAAGTATTTAAACTCATCTACTTTCACCACCTCTCCTGGACTCCCTCTCATTTACACATATGTCAGAATCAGAATCCAAATAGCCTTTATTTGCCAAGAATCCACAAAAATACAAGGAATTTGACTTCAGTTTGAGCTGCACTCTCTCTGTATGGAATGTATTTTAGTGATATTCGTATCGATGCACATGCCAGCAGCTTTTAGATGCCGCAACAATAATTGACAGTAAATAATGTGCAAATGAAGTATGCAAGTAAAATAAAATGTGCAACAAGTCTTGCTCCTGACTTTCATTCCCCTTCTCTCCAGAACATATCTCCACATTTCCAGGCTAGACTCAACCTGTTCTCTGCTCTCACTGTAGATCACAATGTCATTGGCAAACATCATAATCCATGGATACTCCTGTCTGACCTCATCTGTCAACCTGTCCATCACCGTTGTGAACAACAAAGAACCCTGAGCTGATCCTTGGTGGAATTCCACCTCCAACTTGAATGAGTCTGTCATTCCTACTGCGCGTCTCACCACTGTCACACTGTCCTTGTACATGTCTTGTACTACCCTCCCCTCTAGCCTAGCTTCTACTCCTCTTTCCCATAAAGAGGGAAATGGGCCTTGGTCAGCTTAATGCCTCTGTAGTTACTGCAGCTCTGCACATCACCCCTGTTCTTCAAAGTAGGAACTAGCACACGTTGTCTCCACTCCTCAGGCATCCTGTCACTTTCCAAGATTTTATTCAGTAATCTGGTTAGAAACTCCACTGTCATCTCTCCTAAACATTTCCATGCCTCCACTGTAATGTCATCTGGACCAACTGCCTTTTCATCCTTCATCCTCTTCATAGTTGCACTCAAGTGCAAGAGATTAGGAAGGATTCTTGCACTTCCTGATGGATGATATGGAGAGACATTCATCAGCTCCTCAAAATATTCCCTCAAACTTCTCAACACACACTCCTCACTTGTCAGCACATTACCATCTGCATCTTTTACCACCCCAACCTGTTGCACATCCTTTCCAGCTCTGTCCCTTTGTCTGGCCAATTGTTACAAGTCCTTTTATCTTTCCTTATGCTTCAACTTCTTGTACAGCTCACTATATGCCTTTTCCTTCACTTTTGCCACTTCTTTTTGCCTTTATGCCACATCTCCTTATATTCCTGCATACTTTCTTCATCTCTCCGACTACCCAAATTCTTTTTCACCAACTTCTTTCTCCTCATGCTTTCCCAAACATCTTGATTCTACCACCAAGTCTCCTTGTCTTCCTTCCACTGTCCAGATGTCACACTCAGTACCTTCCTCCCTGTCTCCCTCACCACATCTGCAGTACTTTTTCAGCTGTCCAAAATTGCTTCCCCTCCATCCAGTGCCTCTCTCACCTGCTCATTGAATTTCACACAACAGTCTTCATCACTGAGCTCTCTCTCTTCTTCTTCTTCACCTTTAAAGTCATCCTACTAACCACCATCCTATGCTGTCTAGCTACACTCTCTCCTGCCACCACCTTACAGTCTCTGATTTCTTTTAGCTTGCATCTCCTACAAAGAATGTAGTCCAACTGTGTGCACCTTCCTCCATTCTTATGTTACCTTGTGCTCCTCCCATTTCTTAAAGTACATGTTCCCCACAGCCATTTCCATCCTTTTTGCAAAATCAACTACCATCTGTCCTTCCACATTACTGTCCATGATTCCATATCTACTCATTACTTCCTCATCACCTTCATAGGTGTCAACCTGACTCCAGAAAGGGCAAAGAGGGTGCTGGTTTCATTGAAACCACCAACTCCACCAGGTGATTTAATTGATTTAACAGCAGATGGGATGAGCTCATAAATGAAGTTGACACCTATGTCATCTATGTTCCCTTTGCCAACATGCCCATTGAAGTCCGCTCCAATCACCACTCTTTTATGCTTGGGCACACTCTCCACCACCTCACCTAACTCACTCCAGAAATGGTCTTTCTCCTTTGTCTCACAACCTACCTGTGGGGCATATGCATTGATGATATTCATCATCACCAACTTCACACTCATCACCCTGTCAGACACTCGCTTAACCTCCAACACACTCTTAACATACTTTTCCTTTAAAATGACCCCACCAGATTACTCTTCCTACCCTCACTATGATACAACAACTTGAACCCACCACTGATGCTCCTGCACTGACTTCTCTTCCACTTGGTATCTTGCACGCACAATATGTCTACCTTTCTCCTCTCCATCATATCTGCCAGCTCTCTCCCTTTATCATAATGCAAAAGTCCTGACTCACTTCCATCTATCTATAGCTCACAAATCCCCAGCGGGCCTGGTTTGTGTCTGTATGAGAGATGTTTAGACCACCTGCTCTGATTTGGGTACAAGGAATATGCACAAGCTATGCAAACACAACCTGACTTGAAGCTACAAATGACAGAAGAGACAAATCCATTTTTTCAAAGCTGAAGAAGTATAAATAAATTCGCTATTCCATTGCTGATTTATGGCCCCAGTTTGCTTCACAATTCCAAAAATGAGGAAATTGGGGTCCAGTTTATTACAGCAGCAGTCAAAATTCATCTTTCATACTCTTGGATACCAATGATGTCATAGTGTTGAATACATCTTAATATGGACACAAGTGTTTATGAGTATGCACACAAATACTCCATAAAGCTGATGTGTTAATGGCTGCAGTGGTTATTACCACACTTTTCCTATAGCTATAGTGCTAACATCTAAAAGCTGTCTTCTGCTGAAAAGTGTAATATGCTTTTAATGGGATTTATGCTGCAGATGAGAATCAGAAGGTGGCTTCTTCTCAGAGAATGATCACTCACTGTCACTGCATGTTCTAACTGCATCTCCACTATCATTTACTTTTACCATATTGTGATGTCAGACACATGGATGATCGTATCTGTGCTTTTGCCTGGAGTGATGAGCGGAGTCCTGCACCTCACAGAGCCACAGTGTTCCTCACTGAGCTTCCGTGCTCCTCACTGAGCGGCTGTGCACTTCACGGAGGTGCTCTCCTGCGCACAGCCACTGCACACTGCTGTGCACCATCACTATCTGTTCTAGTCAATGAAATCACTCACAGCTCACTCCAAAACAGGAAAAAAAATCAGCAATGTATTCTAATTTCAGCCAGTTATTGTAGCCTGGCATTAAAATAACTGAGTAGCCAAATCCACATTCAACCACAAATGATTTATTATAAATGTGATGTGTCAGAACATTACGAATTTTTAAAACATGTTTAACTTTTCCAATTGCTCAGTCTTCTATATTGATACTTTTATGACACATTACACCCATCTTCAGGCCATCATTGGGTATCTAAATTCTTTTTTTCTCATTTGGGTGTGTAATATTATTAAATATTATTTCTCATAAAGTTGCTCTGACTCATTCATAGGCTGGGATCAGGGGCCAATGTTGAGCATTAGTGGGGTTGTTTTTATATAAATAATAGACTCAGTTTTGTATTAAGAGCTCATTTTCATTATTTACGTCTAAATATAAATTACTGCAACATTTAAAATAACCAAAATGTAGGTCATGTTTGAACATTTGTGGCCCTGACTGTATATGTACCAGTGCAGTACTTATAAAGTCATTTAAGTCCAATTATTTCAAATGTCATATGTCAAATGAATAGAGATGAACACTGATGGTATCAGAATGGACACTGAAAAGCAACAAGCTCATTAAGTAAATTAAAAAATAAAATCAAAAGCACAAGACATGCCGATTAACAAGCTCTAAAAACATTTGTGAAATGAACACATTTGAAGGTAAGAAACACCATCTGATGTTTTCACACCACCACGTCTGTTAGTCCACAAAAACATGTTTGAGTTCTTGTGTTATTACCACACACAGAATAATACCAGGTCCTTCACAAACTATTTAGCACCACCGTATTGTGAAGGTACAAATTCATAAATAATATAAATTACAAATATCAAATTTATAATATTCCAGTGTAATAATAATGTAGTGTTAGATTTCCAATCACAAAATCACATTTAAAATGTCAAAATGTTGTTATTCTGGTGACAGTCCAAGGATCTGATTTAACTGAATTAAATCAAACTTTCAAGATTTATATCTTATTAAATAAAATAAAAGGCCAGTTTCAGTTTGTACAGGGGTGAAAAGTTAAAGTTGCTCCAATTTTGGTGAAAAAAAAAAAGTGAGGCAATTATTGATAGAGCGATCAGGATTAATAAATATTATAGTTTTGACTGTTTGGTCTTCAGAGTAAAGGTCAAATGAGGTTGACGTCCGTTGGATTCTATGACATGTGGCCAGTGTTTCCCAGTAACGTGATAACTAAGTATGACACATGGTGCAAACTAGTCCCTTTTAAAACTCTTAACAACCAAAAATTCACATCACTTTTTTCTTTTCTTTTTCTCGCCAAAACTGGAACATCTTTAACTTTTGACCCCTGTACAAACTTAAATTGACCTTTGTCACCATTTTTGAAGTTTTTACCCCATAACTCCAGAATAATCAATCAATCAATCAATCAATCAATCAATTTTTTTATATAGCGCCAAATCACAACAAACAGTTGCCCCAAGGCGCTTTATATTGTAAGGCAAGGCCATACAATAATTATGTAAAACCCCAACGGTCAAAACGACCCCCTGTGAGCAAGCACTTGGCTACAGTGGGAAGGAAAAACTCCCTTTTAACAGGAAGAAACCTCCAGCAGAACCAGGCTCAGGGAGGGGCAGTCTTCTGCTGGGACTGGTTGGGGCTGAGGGAGAGAATCAGTCACAGATCATCCAAACTATAACTTTTTGGAATCTTTATGATCTGACTAATAATGTAGTATATCTTTCAATATGATTTGATCATTTTCCAATTTTGACCCCCGTGTAACCCTTCACTGACCCCTACCACTCTGAGATGGTCACCATACATTTTGTGTAGGTCATGGTATACTGAGACTGGATTCTGTGTGTAGATTGGTCCCCTAAATTGGTACAGAAAACCTGCTACCCTGTGGACTCCACGCTCCGTGTGGACTGTGACTGGCCACGCCCCTTTCTTTAAAGCCGTGATCTTGAGTTCTTTTGGATGGTTCTTCAGCAGCTGATTTTGAACTCAGCTCACAGACCTTTGGTTTGTGAGTCCGTGCTGTGGTCCGAGACTATCGTGTCCGCTGAAGTGAACTGGACTAATCAGTCTTGATGTGAAAACATCTTTGGTGTGCATGTTCTAATGGAGAATCAGAACCTGGCTTACCATTGTCATCGCACGAGTCCGACTGGAAGGAGCTCAGGGACTGGACCTCTGAGTTACTGCCTTTGTTGCTCCCTGAAAAACAAGTGACGTCTTCTGCCATGTCCACCATCTTACCTGTTGGGTCAGAGGTCAGAGGTCCAGTTCTCAAACAGCCAGAGAAAAGTGCCTTTGAGCAGAACATTTTAAGAATTGACTTCAGGTCACATCCATCTGCATCTCATCCAGAAAAGACTCATAAAGGAAAGGACAGACGTGTCTGATTGACCGCTTTATAATAAATACAAAAACAAAGGGTAAGACTACAAGAATGAAATCATGACGACATGTTGACCTGTTTTCTTTCCACAGTTTGGGCCACGAGTCGGGTCAGAAGTTCATTTGTGGTAAATCATGGAGAACATGTGATGGCCGTTTAATTCTGCTCCAGTGTTCTGCTCATCTGATAATGCTGATGCCCACTGGCAACAGACTGGTTTAGAGGTCGACACCAGTAATCCTTCCACCACGCATTGTTATGATCAGACAAATAATGTGATCTAGTTTTTAATATGATTGGAGCATTTTAAATTTTGACCCTGTGTAACCCTTCATTCTAATCCAATTACATTTTTTTCCACAAATCTGATTGGTTAATTGTGTGAGATTTCAGACCATATAATATCAGGGTAACGGTGGTAAAATATTTGACCGTTTCACATTTGGATGTATTACTCCACACCCTGACCAGTGTTCTGACGAGATCGCATTCCTGTCAAGAGGCCAGCCCTCCGTGCAACTGTGCATTCGCACGCATGCACAATATTGTTGGGATGCGGAACTGTCAATTTATGCGACGAGACACACAATTCGACAGAACACCTGCTGTGAGCGCTGCTACGCAGATGTCATAATGGCACTGTTAGCTGAGAGCGAGAGAAAGTCGCGTACTGCCGCTGAAATGGGTGAATTTAAGCTACCATACGAAAGTACTGAGGTGGATTCTGACACAGAATTACCGTTTCAAATATGATGGATTACTCCGCGCCCTGACTGCTGTTGGAGCAATGCTGCCTCATGGTAAGCCTTGCCGACCGAATGAACTTCCGCAAATCATCAGACACAACAGGGTTATTCCCTAATTGACCCCCACTTGACCAGAGCTGCCACTCTGGGATGGCCATCATACATTTTTGACCAAAATGCCAGATCAGAGGCTTTTCCGCCCTGGGTGGTTCTGACCCAACCTCTCAGGCTAATGGACTAAACAGGCGTGTTTGAAAGAAAGTCTTAATATGTCGGTGCTGCAGGATGAATTGAGAAAATCTTGTGTTCGTACAAATAATTTATAAATCCAGGTTCATGAACTTCTGTTTGAAAGTCAAAGAGACAAAGACAGAGGTTTTGCTGTGTTGAGGCGCACTCACCCTCCTCACTGTCCCACGGGCTCTTGCGCAGGGAGTCACAGTCGGAGCGGCAGGGTGACACCGGCGGCAGGTTGGGGGCCACGCTGCACACCACCACCCCCCTTCTGGTGGACCCGGCCAGGATCCTTGGAGACTCAGAGTGGAAGGTGCTCATCTCAGTGTGTTCCACGCCGCGCCCATCCACCATCTTCTCCAGTGTGGACCGTTGGTCGCCTTGGAAACAGGGCGTGTACGCCATGGGTCTCACCGGGACCTGCGGCGGTCCCAGCATCCCACCTCCTCCTATCACCGTGGGTCCGAGCCCCGGCTCTGAGTACAGGTTCAGCGGGTCACCCGGGGAGCAGTGAAGGGTTTTAAACTGAATCCCGTTGGCCTTGTTAAGGAGTGCCGCGGTGGCCGGGTCCTGGACCAGAGACAGGTTGTTCCGCGAGTAGTTCTTCTGGAAGACTTTCTTGCGGAAAGCAATGAAGAGGACGATGAGGGTGACGATGACAAAAAGGACCACGGCAATGCCGATCAGCTCCTCCTTGCCGACTACGGCGTGGCCCGCTTGCATGTCGGGAACAACGACGGGCCGCAGGCTGCAGCGCTGGCCCACGAAGCCCGCTGTGCAGTTACAGTAGAAGGAACCGTGAGTGTTGACGCAAACGCCGCCGTTCTCACACTCCCCCTCAGGATTGTTGCGGTCACATTCATTCACGTCCTCTTCACAGCTGCAGGATGGAGAGAAACCACGTCAGAAAACTCTGGACCCAACAGACAGGTTCAGCCCAGGTCACAAGAAAAAAAACAGAAACATTTAAAACCATCTGAGAACTTTAACAAACTCAAAACAAATCCAGTTTAATTCTGATTATCTACTACCAACAATTACATTTTATTTTATTGATTTATTCTTCTTTTTTTTTATTTAAAGTTTACTGCTGTTGATTCGGTGGTGTTGGGGAGGTGCTGGACTGAAGGTTAGAGAGGTGGGCTTTTAACCACAGGTCTGCAGTTCGATTCCCTGCAAGGATCTAAGGGTCTTCAGAACAATGTCACCGCAGTCTGTGTGTGTGTGTGAGAACAGGAACTAAAGTAGTTTGTGGGAAGCTGAAGAGTAGTTTGACTTACTGCTGCCCTCTTGTGGTCTGGAGCAGCATGTGCAGTCAATAAAATCTTAAACATTTATTGTCATTGTCTCATTGCAATGAGATTTGAGTGCAACTCCAAACAGTGCTTTTCTGAGGTACAAGTAATTATTAACCAAATGAACGGATAATAAGAATGAAGAAAATAAATAATTTAAATATATGTACAACTAAAAGTAAAATGTAGACAAAATATAAAAAGTAAAACAAGAATTATGTACAACTGTGGAATGATATTGCACAGGAAAATATTGCACATGGATACAGATATTGCACAAGAAACTGAAAAGTGCAGATTAATGTATTTAATAAGACATAAGCGCACGCAAGAGCTGGTGCTGCCGCTGCGTTCAAGAACCATCGGAAATTACACAACTTTTTTGTTGTTTCAAATTCAGCCATTGCTTGTGGCAAATTAATTAATTGTATCCACACAAAATATTAATTCTGGCCTATGTAAGGTACCTGAGACCATTGAAGCTGACCCCCCCGATAAAAAAATCCAAGCAAACAGGCTGAGATTGCCCTGTAATTTCCGACTGTAAGTGAATGCGGCAGCAGCGCAAACAAAACAGCTTCTGCACTATGTGACAACATTCAGCTGGTCAAATGAAGTCAAACTAAATGCTTACGTTACAAATCTAAGCAAACGATAAAAAAACGTCAAGAACGACAGCAAAACGAAATACGGACGGCTTGAGGTTTTCGTTGCCCTTTGTTCAAATTTTTCAACAGTTTAAAAATCCTGATGAAGTGCCAGCTGCAGGAACAAAGCTGAGCCAAGGTTAAACGATGCCAGCGAAAGTCAACGAAAGTCCATATTTCTTGTTTCGTTTGGGTTCATGGCCCTTTGTTAAGTGCCGTGTGACTGGGGCATAACTGTGTGTCTGTGAAAATCGGGCCACTTGATTGGATGTGTTCTTACACGTTACTTTTGCTACACTTCTGCTGTGGAACATCCACAAATGTGTGCAGCGATTTGTTCCTGTGTGGAGACTAACCACCAGGGGGCACAAGCACCAATGATATCAGTCACCGCTACTGTTTTAAGCCTGGCTGGGCCTTCGAAGAACATCTGTGAGGGTGTGTTTTCTTTCTTTTTTACTGTTTTTCAGAGTCCAGGAACATGAATGGGTCTTCTTGTGTCCCTTAATTTTAAATAAACACAAGAATAAAAATGGTAATAATAAGAAAATGTTGACAGTCCTTTGCAGTTGACTGTCAACATTTTCTACATCTGGTTCCCCTGAAGTTTGTGAGCTTAAAAAAAATATTTACCTGGTAACAGCAGCGTCCACCAATCAGAGAACTCACTGTTACAATGTGGGATTGTGCCGTTCTTTTCAGTAACATTGCGAATAAAACATTTTTGTTCAAATAAGGTTCAGAGTCCATTTAGGACGGGTCCAGAATCCCTATGGAGAATGTGAACGGGATGAACCGGACTGTCGAGCTCTGCCATGCACCTCATCTGGATCTCCCTCAGTGTTTGCTCCTTTGAGCACCAACGTGCACCAAAGACAAGTCCAGATCTTGCAACCATACAGGTAGACCAGAAGAATCAGCAGTCTGAAGACTTGCGCAGGGAGTCACAGTTGGAGCGGCAGGGCGACACTGACACCTGTGTCCTTCGATAAAAACATTGTCCAGCCTCGTTGTGACTCCAGAAGGTGTTCCCAGGTGTCTCCTGACCTCACAGACTGAGTTCTCAAAGAACCTCTCACCACACAAACTGCTGGTGGCTGCTTCCAGGAAGTCACTCAAAGCCTGGAGCTGCACTTTGATCCAGCACAGTCCCAAACCTAGACACTGCGACTTGTCATTCAAAGAAAGCTCAGCCAGTGGACGACCCAACCCTCCCCAACATGCAGTCCATCCAAGCGCTGAAGGAATCACAAGCTTCATGTTGGGGTGGAGGTGAAACAGAACAAATCCAGGCTCGGCTTTCCCATGTGCCTTCTGGTAAACTACAGCTGAAATTCTGCATGTTGTTTTTCAGAAAATCCTCCTCTGTAGCTCTTCACCATGAAGCTGTGGAACTGCTGATGCAGCAGACAAAAGTTGAACTTTGGACAGTTCCTTCAGCCACAGACCACCTACAGAGCTGTCTGGGGGTCTTGGTGGCTTCCCTCACCAGCCTCAGGCTTTGAGAACTGCCTACCTGACCCAGACTTACTCTTTGTGTTTCATCACAACTGATGTAAATCAGTAAACTAATGAGACATATTTATGTATTCATCCCCTGACTTGTCTCAAGAAAACTGGTTGTAAAAGTGATGAGTGAATTAATTGTTGTGGAACGTGTTGCAGGTGTTAAATGCAGGAATGAAATGAAGCTGAGCAAACAAAAGATGAAATATCTCATGTTGGTCTGTTGTGCGTCTCTCTCTGTGGTTGTGTGGACTCTGGGACTCACATCAGGCCCTTGAAGCCTCTCCTGCAGCTGCACAGAAAGGCGTTACCGATGGGCTTACACACGCCTCCGTTCTGACAGGGGTTGGGAACACACGCTGTGATCTCCATTTCACAGCGCCCTCCGGTGTACTGGGGGTGACAGCTGCACAAAAACCCTAAGACACGGAGAGAAAGGGTCAGGAGGTGACGTTTAGGTCAAACAAGGAGACAAAAGTGAGAAGTCAATGGTGTTCCCTGTACAATGGTGTTCCGACACTCAGTCACTGCAGAAAGGGTCATTTTTTGGGTGGAAGAAATGTAATATTTCTGCCACCACTGTATTTAATTTGTAATATACAATAACATGCTTTTGGAGGGTGGTATGCATTTTCTGAGTCCCTGCATCCAAGCCCAGTCGCCCAAAATGACAGATATTCGCAACGAGGGCGAATATCTGTCATTTTGTCCTAATACCCACAGTAGTGGGCGGGTATTAGGATACCCGCCCACTACTGCAGGCGGGTATAGCCAGGTAGAGTCGACGTAAATCTATGCTACAGGCCCAGCAACGCCTCGGTAAAGTGATAATAATGTTTATTGTGCATTTTCATGAAGAGAATCAATTATTCAAAACAGGCCTGGAAAAACCAACTGCTTCCTGTCAGTGTTGCCAGATCTCATGGGATAATAAGTACTGTATTTTCCGGAGTATTAATTGGCTGTTTTTTATTAGTTTGGGAGGTCGTGTTACTCTTGTGTGACTTACATATCAAAAAATCAAAATCAGACTTTCATTAATAACACTAATTATAATAACAATAATACCACCACTACTGCTACTGCTACTGCTACTACTACTACTACTACTACTACTAATAATAATAATCCATCCATCCACCCATCCATCCATTTTCTTCCGCTTTATCCGGAGTCGGGTCGCGTGGGCAGCAGCTCAAGCAAAGCCGCCCAGACCTCCCGATCCACACACACCTTCCCCAGCTCCTCCGGGGGAACCCCAAGGCGTTCCCAAGCCAGCCGAGAGATGTAGTCCCTCCAGCGTGTCCTGGGTCTTCCCCAGAGCCTCCTCCCAGTGGGACGTGCCCGGAACACCTCTCCAGTGAGGCGTCCAGGGGGCATCCGGAAAAGATGCCCGAGCCACCTCAACTGACTCCTTTCGACATGGAGGAGCAGCGGCTCGACTCCGAGCTCCTCCCGAGTGAATAATAATAATAATATTAATTATTATTATTATTCTGGGTTTTCCCAGGAATCAAAACACTAAACAAAATAAATTCCACTAATAAAAGAATAAATGCCAAACACACAAAAAGCCCAAACAGACTCAGATTTATATGTTTCTAGCAGTATCAGCCAATAATCCGTGTCCATCCGTCCTTTGGTCTAAACTGTATCAACACCCAGTGTGCTGTCCATCATGTCAATTTTTGTTGTTTCCAAAGTGGAAGGTTCAAGACCACCCATGATCACTCTGCATGTAATGTGGAGGTGAATCAGGAAGGGCATGCAGTGTAAAACTTGTGCCAAATGAACATGCAGATCGGCAACGGCAACCCAAAGTGAAAAACAGAGAAGCAAAAAAAAGAAAAAAAAAAAAAACCAACATACTTAAGTATCAGCACAGGCTGTGGTGTGCACATGTGGTACACAGAGTTCCTGTCTGTTGTTAACCCCCCCCCAGGGAAACACTGTGTTACAAAGTGAGTTCTACATACAAAAAAATGAATATTAAAATGTCGCTGGTCTGAGTCATACTCTGGAAAATACGGGAGCTTTCTCGACAAAAAACAAGTATTACGTGAAACAAACAACAAAAATCATAGGAGCAAATACAATCAAACAACACTGAGTGGAAGGATGGACATGTGATACCGCAAACTAAAAAGTTAGCTTCGCTAATTAGCAGATTTGCAGAACTGTGTCCCCCACTGATCCGGTTTCTATGGTCCAAAGTCCTTCATCCTGTCTCTAAGGTGGAGTCCAGAGCCAGTCATCCTAAAGTAGTGCTGTAACCACTGTGTCAAGTCATTACACAGAATTTTTCACTTCAAATCAAATCAAATCAATTTTATTTATATAGCGCCAAATCACAACAAACAGTTGCCCCAAGGCGCTTTATATTGTAAGGCAAAAGCCATACAATAATTACAGAAAAACCCCAACGGTCAAAACGACCCCCTGTGAGCAAGCACTTGGCGACAGTGGTAAGGAAAAACTCCCTTTTAACAGGAAGAAACCTCCAGCAGAACCAGGCTCAGGGAGGGGCAGTCTTCTGCTGGGACTGGTTGGGGCTGAGGGAGAGAACCAGGAAAAAGACATGCTGTGGAGGGGAGCAGAGATCGATCACTAATGATTAAATGCAGAGTGGTGCATACAGAGCAAAAAGAGAAAGAAACACTCAGTGCATCATCAATCAATCAATCAATCAACCTTTTTTTATATAGCGCCAAATCACAACAAACAGTTGCCCCAAGGCGCTTTATATTGTAAGGCAAGGCCACACAATAATTATGAAAAACCCCAACGGTCAAAACGACCCCCTGTGAGCAAGCACCTGGCTACAGTGGGAAGGAAAAACTCCCTTTTAACAGGAAGAAACCTCCAGCAGAACCAGGCTCAGGGAGGGGCAGTCTTCTGCTGAGACTGGCTGGGGCCGAGGGAAAGAACCAGGAAAAAGACATGCTGTGGAAGGGGGCAGAGATCGATGACTAATGATTAAATGCGGAGTGATGCATACAGAGCAAAAAGAGAAAGAAACAGTGCATCATGGGAACCCCCCACAGTCTACGTCTAAAGCAGCATAACCAAGGGATAGTCCAGGGTCACCTGATCCAGCCCTAACTATAAGCCTTAGCGAAAAGGAAAGTTTTAAGCCTAATCTTAAAAGTAGAGAGGGTATCTGTCTCCCTGATCTGAATTGGGAGCTGGTTCCACAGGAGAGGAGCCTGAAAGCTGAAGGCTCTGCCTCCCATTCTACTCTTACAAACCCTAGGAACTACAAGTAAGCCTGCAGTCTGAGAGCGAAGCGCTCTAATGGGGTAATATGGTACTACGAGGTCCCTAAGATAAGATGGGACCTGATTATTTAAAACCTTATAAGTAAGAAGAAGAATTTTAAATTCTATTCTAGAATTAACAGGAAGCCAATGAAGAGAGGCCAACACGGGTGAGATATGCTCTCTCCTGCTAGTCCCCGTCAGTACTCTAGCTGCAGCATTTTGAATCAACTGAAGGCTTTTTAGGGAACTTTTAGGACAACCTGATAATAATGAATTACAATAGTCCAGCCTAGAGGAAATAAATGCATGAATTAGTTTTTCAGCATCACTCTGAGACAAGACCTTTCTGATTTTAGAGATATTGCGTAAATGCAAAAAGGCAGTCCTACATATTTGTTTAATATGCGCTTTGAATGACATATCCTGATCAAAAATGACTCCAAGATTTCTCACAGTATTACTAGAGGTCAGGGAAATGCCATCCAGAGTAAAGATCTGGTTAGAGACCATGCTTCTAAGATTTGTGGGGCCAAGTACAATAACTTCAGTTTTATCTGAGTTTAAAAGCAGGAAATTACAGGTCATCCATGTCTTTATGTCTGTAAGACAATCCTGCAGTTTAGCTAATTGGTGTGTGTCCTCTGGTTTCATGGAGAGATAAAGCTGGGTATCATCTGCGTAACAATGAAAATTTAAGCAATACCGTCTAATAATACTGCCTAAGGGAAGCATGTATAAAGTGAATAAAATTGGTCCTAGCACAGAACCTTGTGGAACTCCATAATTAACTTTAGTCCGTGAAGAAGATTCCCCATTTACATGAACAAACTGTAATCTATTAGACAAATATGATTCAAACCACTGCAGCGCAGTGCCCTTAATACCTATGACATGCTCTAATCTCTGTAATAGAATTTTATGGTCAACAGTATCAAAAGCAGCACTGAGGTCCAACAGAACAAGCACAGAGATAAGTCCACTGTCCGAAGCCATAAGAAGATCATTTGTAACCTTCACTAATGCTGTTTCTGTACTATGATGAATTCTAAAACCTGACTGAACCTCTTCAAATAGACCATTCCTCTGCAGGTGATCAGTTAGCTGTTTTACAACTACCCTCTCAAGAATCTTTGAGAGAAAAGGAAGGTTGGAGATTGGCCTATAATTAGCTAAGATAGCTGGGTCAAGTGATGGCTTTTTAAGTAATGGTTTAATTACTGCCACCTTAAAAGCCTGTGGTACATAGCCAACTAACAAAGATAAGTTGATCATATTTAAGATTGAAGCATTAAATAATGGTAGGACTTCCTTGAGCAGCCTGGCAGGAATGGGGTCTAATAAACATGTTGATGGTTTGGATGAAGTAACTAATGAAAATAACTCAGACAGAACAATCGGAGAGAAAGAGTCTAACCAAATACCGCATCACTGAAAGCAGCCAAAGATAACGATACATCTTTGGGATGATTATGAGTAATTTTTTCTCTAATAGTCAAAATTTTGTTAGCAAAGAAAGTCATGAAGTCATTACTAGTTAAAGTTAATGGAATACTCAGCTCAATAGAGCTCTGACTCTTTGTCAGCCTGGCTACAGTGCTGAAGAGAAACCTGGGGTTGTTCTTATTTTCTTCAATTAGTGATGAGTAGAAAGATGTCCTAGCTTTACGGAGGGCTTTTTTATAGAGCAACAAACTCTTTTTCCAGGCTAAGTGAAGATCTTCTAAATTAGTGAGACGCCATTTCCTCTCCAACTTACGGGTTATCTGCTTTAAGCTACGAGTTTGTGAGTTATACCACGGAGTCAGACACTTCTGATTTAAAGCTCTCTTTTTCAGAGGAGCTACAGTATCCAAAGTTGTCTTCAATGAGGATGTAAAACTATTGACGAGATACTCTAACTCCCTTACAGAGTTTAGGTAGTTACTCTGCTCTGTGTTGGTATATGACATTAGAGAACATAAAGAAGGAATCATATCCTTAAACCTAGTTACAGCGCTTTCTGAAAGACTTCTAGTGTAATGAAACTTATTCCCCACTGCAGGGTAGTCCATCAGGGTAAATGTAAATGTTATTAAAAAATGATCAGACAGAAGGGAGTTTTCAGGGAATACTGTTAAGTCTTCTATTTCCATACCATAAGTCACAACAAGATCTAAGATATGATTAAAGTGGTGGGTGGACTCATTTACATTTTGAGCAAAGCCAATAGAGTCTAATAATAGATTAAATGCAGTGTTGAGGCTGTCATTCTCAGCATCTGTGTGGATGTTAAAATCGCCCACTATAAGTATCTTATCTGAGCTAAGCACTAAGTCAGACAGAAGGTCTGAAAATTCACAGAGAAACTCACAGTAACGACCAGGTGGACGATAGATAATAACAAATAAATTAATTAATAAGCTGGAATGGAAGATTGCTGCTAATCCTCCGCCCCGGCCCGTGCTACGAGCATTCTGACAGTTAGTGTGACTCGGGGGTGTTGACTCATTTAAACTAACATATTCATCCTGCTGTAACCAGGTTTCTGTAAGGAAGAATAAATCTATACGTTGATCAATTATTATATCATTTACCAACAGGGACTTAGAAGAGAGAGACCTAATGTTTAATAGACCACATTTAACTGTTTTAGTCTGTGGTGCAGTTGAAGGTGCTATATTATTTTTTCTTTTTGAATTTTTTTGCTTAAATAGATTTTTGCTGGTTATTGGTGGTCTGGGAGCAGGCACCGTCTCTACGGGGATGGGGTAATGAGGGGATGGCAGGGGGAGAGAAGCTGCAGAGAGGTGTATAAGACCACAGCTCTGCCTCCTGGTCCCAACGCTAGACAGTCACAGTTTAGAGGATCCAAGAAAATTGGCCAGATTTCTAGAAATGAGAGCTGCTCCCTCTAAAGTGGGATGGATGCCGTCTCTCCTAACAAGACCAGGTTTTCCCCAGAAGCTTTGCCAATTATCTATGAAGCCCACCTCATTTTTTGGACACCACTCAGACAGCCAGCAATTCAAGGAGAACATGCGGCTAAACATGTCACTCCCGGTCCGATTGGGGAGGGGCCCAGAGAACACAACAGAGTCCGACATTGTTTTTGCAAAGTTACACACCGATTTAATGTTAATTTTAGTGACCTCCGATTGGCGTAACCGAGTGTCATTACTGCCGACGTGAATTACAATCTTACCAAATTTACGCTTAGCCTTAGCCAGCAGTTTCAAATTTCCTTCAATGTCGCCTGCTCTGGCCCCCGGAAGACAATTGACAATGGTTGCTGGTGTCGCTAACTTCACATTTCTCAAAACAGAGTCGCCAATAACCAGAGTTTGATCCTCGGCGAGTGTATCGTCGAGTGGGGAAAAACGGTTAGAGATGTGAACGGGTTGACGGTGTACACGGGGCTTCTGTTTAGGGCTACGCTTCCTCCTCACAGTCACCCAGTCAGACTGCTTTCCCGACTGCACGGGATCTGCCAGGGGGGAACTAACGGCGGCTAAGCTACCTTGGTCCGCACCGACTACAGGGGCCTGGCTAACTGTAGAATTTTCCACGGTGCGGAGCCGAGTCTCCAATTCGCCCAGCCTGGCCTCCAAAGCTACGAATAAGCTGCACTTATTACAAGTACCATTACTGCTAAAGGAGGCCGAGGAATAACTAAACATTTCACAACCAGAGCAGAAAAGTGCGGGAGAGACAGGAGAAGCCGCCATGCTAAATCGGCTAAGAGCTAGTAGCTACGCAACCTAGCGGATTCCTAAAAACACGCAAAGTGAATAATGTATAAATAATTTAGAGGTGATTCAGCAGAAGGAGTGCTTTAGTTAAGGCACCAGACAGGCCATGAAGCAGCACAAGTAACGCACGGCAACAGCGAACGCACGACAACGGTGCAAAAATAAAATAAAAATCCACTAGACAGGCTGTGGAGCAGCACAGGTAACACACGACAACAGTGCTAAAAAAATAAAATAAAAATCCACTGGACAGGCTGTGGAGCAGCACAGGTAACACACGACATCATGGGAACCCCCCAGCAGTCTAAGTCTATAGCAGCATAACTAAGGGATGGTTCAGGGTCACCTGATCCAGCCCTAACTATAAGCTTTAGCAAAAAGGAAAGTTTTAAGCCTAATCTTAAAAGTAGAGAGGGTGTCTGTCTCCCTGATCTGAATTGGGAGCTGGTTCCACAGGAGAGGAGCCTGAAAGCTGAAGGCTCTGCCTCCCATTCTACTCTTACAAACCCTAGGAACTACAAGTAAGCCTGCAGTCTGAGAGCGAAGCGCTCTAATGGGGTAATATGGTACTACGAGGTCCCTAAGATAAGATGGGACCTGATTATTTAAAACCTTATAAGTAAGAAGAAGAATTTTAAATTCTATTCTAGAATTAACAGGAAGCCAATGAAGAGAGGCCAACACGGGTGAGATATGCTCTCTCCTGCTAGTCCCCGTCAGTACTCTAGCTGCAGCATTTTGAATCAACTGAAGGCTTTTTAGGGAACTTTTAGGACAACCTGATAATAATGAATTACAATAGTCCAGCCTAGAGGAAATAAATGCATGAATTAGTTTTTCAGCATCACTCTGAGACAAGACCTTTCTAATTTAGAGATATTGCGCAAATGCAAAAAAGCAGTCCTACATATTTGCTTAATATGCGCATTGAAGGACATATCCTGATCAAAAATGATTTCTCACAGTATTACTAGAGGTCAGGGTAATGCCATCCAGAGTAAGGATCTGGTTAGACACCATGTTTCTAAGATTTGTGGGGCCAAGTACAATAACTTCAGTTTTATCTGAATTTAAAAGCAGGAAATTAGAGGTCATCCATGTCTTTATGTCTGTAAGACAATCCTGCAGTTTAACTAATTGGTGTGTGTCCTCTGGCTTCATGGATAGACAAAGCTGGGTATCATCTGTGTAACAATGAAAATTTGTATGAACACTTGAATACTGTATGTGGCTCATGTCCTACATGTCAGTGCATCTCAGAATGGGGTCTTTAGAGAACATCGTCACACCAGGCAGGCCTTGATTATTCAGGTTAATGTGAAGGAAGATTAAAAAAGCATCCTGAAAGTCTCTTCCTGGAGGTTTTCTGGGCATTTACAACTGAGAGGAAATGCTGGAACGTTTACCAATCCCATCTAGTCTGGGAATTCCCAAGAAGGAAGTAGAGAATGTGATTCAGGAGGTACCACAATTTGGCACCATGCCCAAGCTGGCTCAGATAAGAAGTGCATGGATGGATGAATGGCCAGCTTGACATTTAATGGATGTCTTTACGAAACGAATGGACACACAAAGTCAAGTTCAAGTTGTGACAGTGATGGTCTTTGATACAGCTCCTGTTACTCACCACCAGATGGCAGGCTGGTGCAGGTGGCTCCATTGTGACAGGGCTGTTGGAGGCAAGCGTCAGGATGGAGAATGCATCCCAGCTTCAGCTCTGTCAGTCCCACCACCTCAGCATAGCGAGAGCGCTTGTTCTGTAGTGGCAGCTCGTTGTTGTTCAGCATAACAGAGTCCAGGCAGCCCTGGAAGCCATCAATGACTCGCGGGTCCTTCTGCGGGTCCATGAGGCTGCGTGAGCTGGGATGTTGAACCTGGATGTCCAAACAAGTGTTGGTCAAGAATACAAAAATGTGATCAACATGCCATATAATTATGGTCACACCTTGCCATGTATATGAAATACAGAAACACAGAAATACAGCCTTGTCATTTGATTGATGGATTATATTAAATAGCATTGATTATTTTCCCAGTTGTCTAAAAAAAATGCACTGTGATATAATTTATGTAATTATTTCATACAATCTGGTTGCATTTACAGTTCATTATGGTTTCATGCGTTTCCCTCCATTGAATGACTACACTACTTTTCTTTCTTTTTTGTTCCTTTTGCAACCAAAGGCTGTTTGTGGACTTTGCTTTGACTCTGATCTACAACCCCAATTCCAATGAAGTTGGGACATTGTGTAAAATGGAAATAAAAAACAGAATAAAATGATTTGCAAATCCTATTCAAACAATTGAATAAACCACAAAGACAAGATATTTAATGTTCAAACTAATAGACTTTATTGTTTTTGTGTAAGTATTTCTTCATTTTGAAATGGATGCCTGCAACACGTATCAAAAAAGCTGGGACAGTTTACCACAGTCTAGTACCCGCACTCTTTAACTCGGAAGCCACGCTGTTGTAACACATGCAGAATGTGACTTGGCATTGTCTTGCTGAAAAAAACACGTTGCTTGGATGGCAGCATGTGTTGCTCCAAAACCTGGATGCACCTTTCAGCATTGATGGTGCCATCACAGATGTGTAAGTTGCCCATGCCGTGAGCACTAACA
This sequence comes from Thalassophryne amazonica, assembly GCF_902500255.1. NCBI lineage: Eukaryota > Metazoa > Chordata > Actinopteri > Batrachoidiformes > Batrachoididae > Thalassophryne > Thalassophryne amazonica. Next base: position 140,843,605 of record NC_047106.1, read on the forward strand.
CACCCCCATACCATCACACATGCTGGCTTTTGAACTTTGCGCTGGTAACAATCTGGTTGGTCTTTTTCCTCTTTTGTCCAGAGGACACGGCGTCCATGATTTCCAAGAACAATTTGAAACATGGACTCATCAGACCACAGCACACTTTTCCACTTTGCGTCTGTCCATTTCAAATGAGCTCGGGCCCAGAGAAGGCGGCGGCGTTTCTGGATGATGTTGATGTATGGATTTCACTTTGCATTGTAAGTGTGAGTTTTAACTTGCACTTGTAGATGTAGAGATGAACTATGGTAACTGACAATGGTTTTCTGAAGTGTTTCTGATCCCACGCGGTAAGATCCTTTACACAATGATGTCGGTTCTTAATGTAGCGCCGCCTGAGGGATTGAAGGTCAGCAGCATTCAATGTTGATTTTTGGCCTTGCCGCTTAAGTCTAGATTCGGGATTCTGGAGATTGAATTTCTGATTATGTTATGGATTATAAAACCCCTGGCAAAAATTATGGAATCACCGGCCTCGGAGGATGTTCATTCAGTTGTTTAATTTTGTAGAAAAAAAGCAGATCACAGACATGACAAAACTAAAGTCATTTCAAATGGCAACTTTCTGGCTTTAAGAAACACTATAAGAAATCAAGAAAAAAAATTGTGGCAGTCAGTAACGGTTACTTTTTTAGACCAAGCAGAGGGAAAAAAAAAATATGGAATCACTCAATTCTGAGGAAAAAATTATGGAATCATGAAAAACAAAAGAACGCTCCAACACATCACTAGTATTTTGTTGCACCACCTCTGGCTTTTATAACAGCTTGCAGCCTCTGAGGCATGGACTTAATGAGTGACAAACAGTACTCTTCATCAATCTGGCTCCAACTTTCTCTGATTGCTGTTGCCAGATCAGCTTTGCAGGTTGGAGCCTTGTCATAGAACATTTTCTTCAACTTCCACCAAAGATTTTCAATTGGATTAAGATCCGGACTATTTGCAGGCCATGACATTGACCCTATGTGTCTTTTTGCAAGGAATGTTTTCACAGTTTTTGCTCTATGGCAAGATGCATTATCATCCTGACAAATGATTTCATCATCCCCAAACATCCTTTCAATTGATGGGATAAGAAAAGTGTCCAAAATATCAACGTAAACTTGTGCATTTATTGATGATGTAATGACAGCCATCTCCCCAGTGCCTTTACCTGACATGCAGCCCCATATCATCAATGACTGTGGAAATTTACATGTTCTCTTCAGGCAGTCATCTTTATAAATCTCATTGGAACAGCACCAAACAAAAGTTCCTGTTATGTGTCGACGCGGATTGAGGAGCGAACCTGCGTCAGACAGAACCCAGCGCTAAAAATAACCAGAAAGCGGTTCCAACAACAAAAACAATTTATTTTTCACCTGTGCCTAAATAAAATGTACAAAACCAAAACCAACGTCCTTCTGGAGGAGTGACTGCTGGCACGCTCTCCAGCGCCCGCAAGGAGAGAAGTCCGGCGCTCCTGGACCCACTACCACCAGACAAACACCCCCCAGGTGGACACGACAAACTGACTCTCTGCGAAGCAAAGAAGATGTGAGGTAAGTCAGCAATTACAACAATATCTTTCAAAAGACACACGCTATCAGCAACACATTCAGGTCTGTACTTTTTATCTTTATGCAAATGAGCAGCTTCTCACAACAAGTGGAGGATCACTTATCCTGCACGCCACAGCAGTGAGAAGCAAGCTGCACAATTCTCATCACAATTCAAGTATACTATGTAACAAAACACCAAGTTACTATCAACAATTAGTCAAATACTTAATTACCTTTAATGTGTGCTGACAGCATGTGTCCTCACCCTTCCTTGCTTCACGGGCTCGATGTGTCAAACCCAGGTGCGGTCCTCAGCGTCTCACAAACGAACATCACAAGGTCGAGTTCCCGGCAGTTCTGCTTGAATCACACATGCCTTAAAAGCAGAACGCCATCCAATTATCTGCTTCAGCTGAAAGTCTTTAAGGTTGCATGTGAGCACCAGTCACAGGTGCTTCACATGATGTTGATGAGGGTGAGGATTCTTCAGCCAGCACCTTCTCCACAGACAAATCAGTTTCCATGCCACCTGAGGAGCAAAGAAAAGAAAAGAACACCAAAACATCCAGCCACACCCCCAACACACAACAGTTCCAGCATCATCACCTTGCCCAATGCAGATTTGAGATTCATCACTGAATATGACTTTCATCCACAGTCCATGATTGCTTTTCCTTAGCTCATTGTAACCTTGTTTTTTTCTGTTTAGGTGTTAATGATGGCTTTCGTTTAGCTTTTCTGTATGTAAATCCCATTTCCTTTAGGTGGTTTCTTACAGTTCGGTCACAGACGTTGACTCCAGTTTCCTCCCATTCATTCCTCATTTGTTTTGTTGTGCATTTTCGATTTTTGAGACATATTTAAGTTGTCTGTCTTGACGCTTTGATGTCTTCCTTGGTCTACCAGTATGTTTGCCTTTAACAACCTTCCCATGTTGTTTATATTTGGTCCATAGTTTAGACACAGCTGACTGTGAACAACCAACATCTTTTGCAACATTGCGTGATGATTTATCCTCTTTTTGTTATGTGGGCCGCCCGAAGAGGAGGTACTGCTGGCTCACCACCAGAGGGCGCCCTGCCTGTTGTCGGGTTTCAGGCACCAGAGGGCGCAGTCGCCTCACAGGAGCTCCAGGTGCGCCGACACTGACAGCTGTCAGTCATCATCATCATCATCATGACCACCAAGAAAGCCTGGGAGAATCATCAGAAACCTGCCGAGTTATCAGCTTACCACACAGGTAACCTACTCAGCCGTTTTGTGCCGTTCGCACAATTCTTGCTACTGATTTTTGCAGTCGTAACCTTTGTATACTCGCAGCTTGGAGCTGGGTTTGTGGAAGTTGGAGGGAGTTGGTGTTTCCACTCCTCACTTCACTTATCTTTAAGTATACTGTTGGTAGTGCACGTTCTCAGTGTTCCTGTTTTCTGGGAGTGGTGGATTTTTTCCCTCAGGAAGGAACTGTAATTTTGCTGACTGTTGCTGGGTGTACATACATCCACAGTAACCTGTTTGTTTTTCCTGCCAGCAGTACCAGATCTGACAGCTGGGAGCAGTGGCCACCTGGGGACTCGGGATTTGGCAGCTCCGGTGTGTGCAGGTCTCCGTTGGCGGTGGAACCTTGTGGGTCCCAGCTCTTCTCTGGATAAGGCGTCTCCTATCCTCGGGCCTGCCCACACGTCACCTACTTGTGGAACTTTTGATTGACTTACTAAAGCAGTATTTGACCTGTAGTGCACATTTTGCAATATTAAATTGTATTCATTGGCATCTCTATTGTCCGTTCATTTACGCCCCCTGTGTGGGTCCGTGTCTTACACTTTCCCAACAGGATAACTCGGCCACACGTCATGGATTCTGAGGGGCATATACCATCCGTTGAACAATCAATGGAGATGCAAGGTGCACAGGCTCCAGCAGGAGGCAGGTTGGGTGAGCTGCAGCAAATATTAACCACCCTCACTGCTCGGCTGGATTTGGTGACCGAGCAGAACATACTGTTCGATCGTAGGATGGAGGCTCTCACCGCTCAGGTGGAAGCGCGCGCACAGGACACGGCTGCTGCTCCTCCTCCTGCGGACCTGTTGCTGAACAGAAACCCTCCAGTGGTCGTTCAACGACCCCCCCCCCCCATATCCCTTGAAGCATTCATTAGCAAGCCGTTGGAAGCTGCAACAGTTCCTCGGCTTTGCGAATTTCTATAGGAGGTTCATCAAGGGTTACCGTCAGGTCGTTGGTCCCCTGACCTCCCCAAAAGTCCCCTTCACCTGGTCGGATCGGTGTGAAGCCGCGTTTAGGGAGTTGCAACGCCGGTTCTCGACTGCACCAGTTCTGGTGCAGCCCGATCCTAGCCGCCAGTTTGTTGTTGAAGTGGACGCCTCTGACTCAGGGATAGGAGCTGTGCTGTCCCAAAGCGGGGAGTCTGACAGGGTCCTCCACCCTTGTGCCTATTTTTCCCGCAGGTTAACCCCAGCAGAACGAAACTATGACGTCGGCAATCGGGAGCTCCTGGCGGCGAAAGAGGCCCTGGAGGAGTGGAGACACTTGTTGGAGGGAGCTGTGGTACCATTCATGGTTTTCACTGACCATCGGAACCTGGAATACATCCAGACCGCTAAGCGTCTGAATCCCAGGCAAGCCCGTTGGTCACTGTTCTTTGGTCGTTTTGACTTCCGGATTACCTGCCAGCAGTACCAGATCTGACAGCTGGGAGCAGTGGCCACCTGGGGACTCGGGATTTGGCGGCTCCGGTGTGTGCATGTCTCTGTTGGCGGTGGAACCTTGTGGGTCCCGGCTCTTCTCTGGATAAGGCGTCTCCTATCCCCGGGCCTGCCCACACGTCACCTACTTGTGGAACTTTTGATTGACAGACTAAAGCAGTATTTGACCTGTAGTGCACATTTTGCAATATTAAATTGTATTCATTGGCATCTCTATTGTCCGTTCATTTATGCCCCCTGTGTGGGTCCGTGTCTTACACTTTCCCAACACTTTTAAGAGTTCGATAATCCTCTCCTTTGTTTCAATTGACATCTCTCGTGTTGGAGCCATGATTCATGTCAGTCCACTTGGTGCAACAGCTCTCCAAGGTGTGATCACTCCTTTTTAGATGCAGACTAATGAGCAGATCTGATTTGATGCAGGTGTTAGTTTTGGGGATGAAAATTTACAGGGTGATTCTATAATTTATTCCTCAGAATTGAGTGAGTCCATATTTTTTTCCCCTGCTTGGTCTAAAAAAGTAACCCTTACTGACTGCCACAATCTTTTTTTCTTGATTTCTTATAGTGTTTCTTAAAGCCAGAACGTTGCCATTTGAAATGACTTTAGTTTTGTGTCATGTCTGTGATCTGCTTTTTTTCTACAAAATTAAACAACTGAATGAACATCCTCAGAGGCCGGTGATTCCATAATTATTGCCAGGGGTTGTATTATTTTAGGATGATGGAATCCCTAAATTCCTTGCCATTGAACGTTGAGAAACATTGTTCTTAAACTGCTGGAATATTTTTTTCACGCAGTTGTTCACAAAGTAGTGATCCTCACCCCATCTTTGCTTATGAATGGCTGAGACTTTTGAGGATGCTCCTTTTATACCCAATCATGACACTCACATATCACTGTCCCAGCTTTTTTTAAACGTGTTGCAGGCATCCATTTCAAAATGAGTAAATATTTGCACAAAAACAATAAAGTTTATCAGTTTGAACATTAAATATCTTGTCTTTGTGGTGTATTCAATTGAATATAGGTTGAAGAGGATTTGCAAATCATTGTATTCTGTTTTTATTTACATTTCACACAATGTCCCAACTTCATTGGAATTGGGGTTGTATTTAAGTGTCATATAAAACAAATAATGAATGTTTTCCTTTTACACAAGTGAATGAATATATTCATTCATCAAAAGTTGGAGTGGTCCATTCAACCAGGTGAACATTCCTCCAACTCATGTAAATATTTACACTCAACAAAAATATAAACACAACACTTTTGGTTTTGCTCCCATTTTGTATGAGATGAACTCGAAGATCTAAAACTTTTTTCCACATACACAATATCACCGTTTCCCTCAAATATTGTTCACAAACCAGTCTAAATCTGTGATAGTGAGCACTTCTCCTTTGCTGAGATAATCCATCCCACCTCACAGGTGTGCCATATCAAGATGCTGATTAGACACCATGATTAATGCACAGGTGTGCCTTAGACTGCCCACAATAAAAGGCCACTCTGAAAGGTGCAGTTTTATCACACAGCACAATGCCACAGATGTCGCAAGATTTGAGGGAGCGTGCAATTGGCATGCTGACAGCAGGAATGTCAACCAGAGCTGTTGCTCGTGTATTGAATGTTCATTTCTCTACCATAAGCCGTCTCCAAAGGCGTTTCAGAGAATTTGGCAGTACATCCAACCAGCCTCATAACCGCAGACCACGTGTAACCACACCAGCCCAGGACCTCCACAACCAGCATGTTCACCTCCAAGATCGTCTGAGACCAGCCACTCGGACAGCTGCTGAAACAATCGGTTTGCATAACCAAAGAATTTCTGCACAACCTGTCAGAAACCGTCTCAGGGAAGCTCATCTGCATGCTCGTCGTCCTCATCGGGGTCTCGACCTGACTCCAGTTCATCGTCGTAACCGACTTGAGTGGGCAAATGCTCACATTCGCTGGCGTTTGGCACGTTGGAGAGGTGTTCTCTTCACGGATGAATCCCGGTTCACACTGTCCAGGGCAGATGGCAGACAGCGTGTGGCGTCGTGTGGGTGAGCGGTTTTCTGATGTCAATGTTGTGGATCGAGTGGCCCATGGTGGCGGTGGGGTTATGGTATGGGCAGGCGTCTGTTATGGATGAAGAACACAGGTGCATTTTATTGATGGCATTTTGAATGCACAGAGATACCGTGACGAGATCCTGAGGTCCATTGTTGTGCCATACATCCAAGAACATCACCTCATGTTGCAGCAGGATAATGCACGGCCCCATGTTGCAAGGATCTGTACACAATTCTTGGAAGCTGAAAATGTCCCAGTTCTTGCATGGCCGGCATACTCACCGGACATGTCACCCATTGAGCATGTTTGGGATGCTCTGGACCGGCGTATACGACAGCGTGTACCAGTTCCTGCCAATATCCAGCAACTTCGCACAGCCATTGAAGAGGAGTGGACCAACATTCCACAGGCCACAATTGACAACCTGATCAACTCTATGCGAAGGAGATGTGTTGCACTGCATGAAGCAAATGGTGGTCACACCAGATACTGACTGGTACCCCCCCCCCCCCCCCCAATAAAACAAAACTGCACCTTTCAGAGTGGCATTTTATTGTGGACAGTCTAAGGCACACCTGTGCACTAATCATGGTGTCTAATCAGCATCTTGATATGGCACACCTGTGAGGTGGGATGGATTATCTCAGCAAAGGAGAAGTGCTCACTATCACAGATTTAGACTGGTTTGTGAACAATATTTGAGGGAAATGGTGATATTGTGTATGTGGAAAAAGTTTTAGATTTTTGAGTTCATCTCATACAAAATGGGAGCAAAACCAAAAGTTTTGCATTTATATTTTTGTTGAGTGTACTTTTTTTTGCTGGATGTCTGCAATTAACAGTGCTACAGAGACAATCTGAAGTTTATATTGATCTGCAGAATGTTTGTGATTGATTGGTATAAGTTGCGTCATCATGAAGTCATAAGGAAGTCACAGAAGGATGTTTGTTCAGATTGCGCAGAGTTCACATCAGGTCTCTGGTGCCTTTTACCTTCACATTGCACATAATCGAGCCCGACCGATATCTCGATCAGCCGATATGAGCCTTTCAAAAACATAACAGCATCTGTGATATTTTTGCTGATATGAAAAAAATTATCTCCACACTGGCCTGGGAACGCCTCGGGATCCCCCAGTCAGAAGTGGTCAATGTGGCCAGGGAAAGGGAAGTCTGGGGTCCCTTGTTAGAGCTGTTGCCCCCATGACCCGATCCCGGATAAGCGGTAGAAGATGAGATGAAATGAAAAATCTATTTTACAGAAAAAATTATTCAGACAAATGTGTTGGCCGTTGGAAAAGGTGTTATTACATAGTTTGTCCAACAGAAGGCACTCTGACATCATTGTTTACAATGTTTCCAATCATGGCTGGGACCCTCATCACACCTTGGTCATACAGACCAGCTGCCATTCATTTATAATCAGAGTGGACATGTGGTCACTGTGACATGTGGTCACTGTGCTGCCAGCTGGGCGGGGCCACAATAGAGGAAAATTCTATTTTATGCAAATGCTGAGCGATGTGAGAGTGTGGAGGGTTGTTTTTTTAACATCAGATAAGGAAGTCTATTTATTATGATGTCACAAAAACATCAGTGTGTGTGCAATTCTGGCAAGTGTCTGGAGGTCCATGGGGCCGGTGGTTGTCTCTGGAAACAGCACCTGGAAATAGAGTCCCTGAATGGGCCACCAGTCCCTCCCAGGTTACTTCTTCAGCTAAAGCCGGTACCCACTTCCAGCTGGGTGGATGGAGACTATGCAAATGAAGTGTATTGTCCAAGGTCACAGAGGTAGTCTGACATGCACACCGGGACCTAAACCCTGGTCTGAAAATTGGTAGTCCTACAGAATGGCCAGCTGTGCCACTGTTCTTAAGTCATCTGAGGTGCCGAACTAATGCAAGGCATTAACGTGCGACGACTCGTGTTGTGGGTGATGGCTATGATTGGTTTTCAACTCCAAGTCAACACTTGGTGACACTGAGGGACCGGTCACACAGCACACAGCGTCAGGTGAACGAAAAAAAAAGTCACAAAGTCACAAATCGTCAAGAAAAAGTGTACGAATGAGCCTGCCCTTCTCCCATCAACAAAAAGCCTGCGAGTCCACAGCGCATAAAAGAACAAAACAAAACTGAAAATAACAAAAGAAAAATGAATGAAAGCAAACGGCGACCATGATGCTTTAAACAAAATCAAAACAAAACATTCATGATGACGTGACTTGACAGCAGGTATCAGACTGAATGCAGCCAGCCTGTGATCATTTCTGCAGCCACCCTGTGCTCTGCACAGCACCTTCAATCAATCAATCAATCAACTTTTTTCTTGTATAGCGCCAAATCACAACAAACAGTTGCCCCAAGGCGCTCCACATTGCAAGGCAAGGCCATACAATAATTATGAAACACAGTCTACGTCTAAAGCAACATAACCAAGGGATGGTCCAGGGTCACCCGATCCAGCCCTAACTATAAGCCTTAGCGAAAAGGAAAGTTTTAAGCCTAATCTTAAAAGTAGAGAGGGTATCTGTCTCCCTGATCTGAATTGGGAGCTGGTTCCACAGGAGAGGAGCCTGAAAGCTGAAGGTTCTGCCTCCCATTCTACTCTTACAAACCCTAGGAACTACAAGTAAGCCCGCAGTCTGAGAGCGAAGCGCTCTAATGGGGTAATATGGTACTATGAGGTCCCTAAGATAAGCTGGGACCTGATTATTCAAACCTTATAAGTAAGAAGAAGAATTTTAAATTCTATTCTAGCATTAACAGGAAGCCAATGAAGGGAGGCCAACACGGGTGAGATATGCTCTCTCCTGCTAGTCCCCGTCAGTACTCTAGCTGCAGCATTCTGAACCAACTGAAGGCTTTTTAGGGAACTTTTAGGACAACCTGATAATAATGAATTACAATAGTCCAGCCTAGAGGAAACAAATGCATGAATTAGTTTTTCAGCATCACTCTGAGACAAGACCTTTCTGATTTTAGAGATATTGCGTAAATGCAAAAAGGCAGTCCTACATATTTGTTTAATATGCGCTTTGAATGACATATCCTGATCAAAAATAACTCCAAGATTTCTCACAGTATTACTAGAGATCAGGGAAATGCCATCCAGAGTAACGATCTGGTTAGACACCATGCTTCTAAGATTTGTGGGGCCAAGTACAATAACTTCAGTTTTATCTGAGTTTAAAAGCAGGAAATTAGAGGTCATCCATGTCTTTATGTCTGTAAGACAATCCTGCAGTTTAGCTAATTGGTGCGTATCCTCTGGCTTCATGGATAGATAAAGCTGGGTATCATCTGCGTAACAATGAAAATTTAAGCAATACCGTCTAATAATACTGCCCAAGGGAAGCATGTATAAAGTGAATAAAATTGGTCCTAGCACAGAACCTTGTGGAACTCCATAATTAACTTTAGTCTGTGAAGAAGATTCCCCATTTACATGAACAAACTGTAATCTATTAGACAAATATGATTCAAACCACCGCAGCGCAATGCCTTTAATACCTATGACATGCTCTAATCTCTGTAATAAAATTTTATGGTCAACAGTATCAAAAGCAGCACTGAGGTCCAACAGAACAAGCACAGAGATAAGTCCACTGTCCGAAGCCATAAGAAGATCATTTGTAACCTTCACTAATGCTGTTTCTGTACTATGATGAATTCTAAAACCTGACTGAAACTCTTCAAATAGACCATTCCTCTGCAGGTGATCAGTTAGCTGTTTTACAACTACCCTCTCAAGAATCTTTGAGAGAAAAGGAAGGTTGGAGATTGGCCTATAATTAGCTAAGATAGCTGGGTCAAGTGATGGCTTTTTAAGTAATGGTTTAATTACTGCCACCTTAAAGGCCTGTGGTACATAACCAACTAACAAAGATAGATTGATCATATTTAAGATTGAAGCATTAAATAATGGTAGGACTTCCTTGAGCAGCCTGGCAGGAATGGGGTCTAATAAGCATGTTGATGGTTTGGATGAAGTAACTAATGAAAATAACTCAGACAGAACAATCGGAGAGAAAGAGTCTAACCAAATACCGGCAACACTGAAAGCAGCCAAAGATAACGATACATCTTTGGGATGGTTATGAGTAATTTTTTCTCTAATAGTCAAAATTTTGTTAGCAAAGAAAGTCATGAAGTCATTACTAGTTAAAGTTAATGGAATACTCAGCTCAATAGAGCTCTGACTCTTTGTCAGCCTGGCTACAGTGCTGAAAAGAAACCTGGGGTTGTTCTTATTTTCTTCAATTAGTGATGAGTAGAAAGATGTCCTAGCTTCACGAAGGGCTTTCTTATAGAGCAACAAACTCTTTTTCCAGGCTAAGTGAAGATCTTCTAAATTAGTGAGACGCCATTTCCTCTCCAACTTACGGGTTATCTGCTTTAAGCTACGAGTTTGTGAGTTATACCACGGAGTCAGACACTTCTGATTTAAAGCTCTCTTTTTCAGAGGAGCTACAGCATCCAAAGTTGTCTTCAATGAGGATGTAAAACTATTGACAAGATACTCTAACTCCCTTACAGAGTTTAGGTAGCTACTCTGCTCTGTGTTGGTATATGACATTAGAGAACATAAAGAAGGAATCATATCCTTAAACCTAGTTACAGCGCTTTCTTGTCTTCACAAAAACAATGTGTGCGCACACGTATGTCAAACCAAAACTGTACCCACCAGTAAACATATGAGAGTGAATGAATGACATGAGTGAGATGAGCGTTTGAATTGCACTGTTTTTACTATTTATTATAGATGTTCAAATGTAAATTAAGATGTTTTTTAGGTCGTGTTAGAAAAGCCTAACCAGGCATGGGAGTTGTAAATTAGCACTTGTTGCTATACTCTGTATGCATCACATCAGCTGCAAGCTTTGATTTGTAGCTATGTCTGACTGTATTGTCCCTGTCAAATAAACTAATAAATAAATGAATAAATAAATGTACACACACGTTCCATGCCGTCTGTGGCTGGAACGTGCGAACAGCCACTTGTGTGTGTGCGCAAAGCCTCTGCATAAATAGTTAAAGTAGTTGATAAAACATTATTGCCACTATTGTTTCTGTATGAAAACATTGCTTTTTGTCCCACACATGGACGAGTCACGTTCAGCTCATCAGATCTTTAGCTATTGATCTGTTCAGATATCGTCAATGTTCATGCAAGACGTTGGACTTGGGAGGTTGGACGAAGTTGGACGACAATCAAATGAAATGCTGACAGTACTGGAACTACGCAAATGATAAGGAACCGTCAAGACAGAAAGCAAAATGGATTATGCACATAGTTTGAAAATTCTGATGAAGCGCCAGCTACAGAATCGAAACTGGACAACAGTTAAACCATGTCTCCGAAAGAGAGAGTAAGTCCAGATTTCTTGTTTCATTTTGGCTTCGGTGTCCTTTAATTAAATTAAATTAAATCTGTTAGTGCCGTGTGACCAGGGCTTGACATTGATGACTGACATCAGACTGGAAACATTTGATATCACATACAGACAGACAGACACACAAAACCGATAGGGTGGCAAACTGAAATTGGCTAACAGCTTAACTAGTTTCCTAATGCTGCCTTTGAACTCAGAGCTTTGATAAAACATGCTGTCAAACAAGGCAGCCAGCAACCCATCAACATGGAAACCCCTCTAAGCAGTGACACACGGATACTGACCAGTGCGCCAAAGTAGATCGTTCGGTCAGGAGACATCAGCTGCATCAGCGGCGGGCCATGGCGGTGCTCCACATAGCTGTCGTCCAGCGCCAGGCTGCTGAAGTTACGGTTAATCTCCAGTGCCACCGTGTGCCAGCTGCCATCGTTAATGCGCCGACCAGAGATCCCCAACATGTCACCAGTGGTGCCACCTGTGCCACTGCCAAAGCTGCACGCCAACTGGAACCAGAGCTTTCCCTCCTCCAACTGCAGACACACAGGGAAAAGAATATATAACCCAACGTTAAAATACCCTCAGCTGTATGAGCATAAAAATAGGACACCGAGTGTGACCTTTTGACCTCTGAGAAAGGGTCGTTAGTCATGTCTGAACTTGTCCAAGGTCTGTGTGCCAACAATGTTCCCTGTGAATTTGAAGACTGTGGCAGTAACAAGACTGAACTTATGCTGAGCACAGACAGACGGAGGGACAGACAGACAGTCTTTGCAGTACCTGATGGACAATACAGCTGCGTACTGTTTAGTCTTAACATGAGTGCAGAGGCATGAAACAGATAAACCTGTGTGTGTGTGTGTATATACCTTCAGTACATTGCTTTGGCACTTTGTGTGTGTGTATCTTCAGTACATTACTTGGGTACTTTGTGTGTGTGTACCTTCAGCACATTACTTTGGTACTTTGTGTGTATGTACCTTCAGTACATTGCTTGGGTACTTTGTGTGTGTGTGCCTTCAGAACATTGCTTGGGTACCTTGTGTGTGTGTAACTTCAGTACATTACTTGGATACTTTGTGTGTGTGTACCTTCAGTACAGTATGTGGGTACTTTGTGTGTGTGTGTATCTTCAGTACATTACTTGGGTACCTTGTGTGTGTGTGTATCTTCAGTACATTACTTGGGTACCTTGTGTGTGTGTGTATCTTCAGAACATTACTTGGGTACCTTGTGTGTGTGTGTATCTTCAGTACATTACTTGGGTACCTTGTGTGTGCGTGTATCTTCAGTACATTACTTGGGTACCTTGTGTGTGCGTGTATCTTCAGTACATTACTTAGGTACTTTGTGTGTGCGTGTATCTTCAGTACATTACTTAGGTACTTTGTGTGTGCATGTATCTTCAGTACATTACTTAGGTACTTTGTGTGTGCGTGTATCTTCAGTACATTACTTAGGTACTTTGTGTGTGCGTGTATCTTCAGTACATTACTTAGGTACTTTGTGTGTGCGTGTGCCTTCAGAGCATTACTTTGTGTGTGTGTGCATGTACCTTCAGTACATTACTTGGGTACTTTGTGTGTGTGTGCATGTACCTTCAGTACATTACTTGGGTACTTTGTGTGTGTGTGCATGTACCTTCAGTACATTACTTGGGTACTTTGTGTGTGTGTGCATGTACCTTCAGTACATTACTTGGGTACTTTGTGTGTGTGTGCATGTACCTTCAGTACATTACTTGGGTACTTTGTGTGTGTGTGTGTACCTTCAGTACATTACTTGGGTACTTTGTGTGTGTGTGTGTACCTTCAGTACATTACTTGGGTACTTTGTGTGTGTGTGTGTACCTTCAGTACATTACTTGGGTACTTTGTGTGTGTGTGTGTACCTTCAGTACATTACTTGGGTACTTTGTGTGTGTGTGTGTACCTTCAGTACATTACTTGGGTACTTTGTGTGTGTGTGTGTATCTTCAGTACATTACTTGGGTACTTTGTGTGTGTGTGTGTATCTTCAGTACATTACTTGGGTACTTTGTGTGTGTGTGTGTATCTTCAGTACATTACTTGGGTACTTTGTGTGTGTGTGTGTATCTTCAGTACATTACTTGGGTACTTTGTGTGTGTGTGTGTATCTTCAGTACATTACTTGGGTACTTTGTGTGTGTGTGTGTATCTTCAGTACATTACTTGGGTACTTTGTGTGTGTGTGTGTATCTTCAGTACATTACTTGGGTACTTTGTGTGTGTGTGTGTATCTTCAGTACATTACTTGGGTACTTTGTGTGTGTGTGTATCTTCAGTACATTACTTGGGTACTTTGTGTGTGTGTGTGTATCTTCAGTACATTACTTGGGTACTTTGTGTGTGTGTGTGTATCTTCAGTACATTACTTGGGTACTTTGTGTGTGTGTGTGTATCTTCAGTACATTACTTGGGTACTTTGTGTGTGTGTGTGTATCTTCAGTACATTACTTGGGTACTTTGTGTGTGTGTGTGTATCTTCAGTACATTACTTGGGTACTTTGTGTGTGTGTGTGTATCTTCAGTACATTACTTGGGTACTTTGTGTGTGTGTGTGTATCTTCAGTACATTACTTGGGTACTTTGTGTGTGTGTGTGTATCTTCAGTACATTACTTGGGTACTTTGTGTGTGTGTGTGTATCTTCAGTACATTACTTGGGTACTTTGTGTGTGTGTGTGTATCTTCAGTACATTACTTGGGTACTTTGTGTGTGTGTGTGTATCTTCAGTACATTACTTGGGTACTTTGTGTGTGTGTGTGTATCTTCAGTACATTACTTGGGTACTTTGTGTGTGTGTGTGTGTATCTTCAGTACATTACTTGGGTACTTTGTGTGTGTGTGTGTGTGTATCTTCAGTACATTACTTGGGTACTTTGTGTGTGTGTGTGTGTATCTTCAGTACATTACTTGGGTACTTTGTGTGTGTGTGTGTGTATCTTCAGTACATTACTTGGGTACTTTGTGTGTGTGTGTGTGTATCTTCAGTACATTACTTGGGTACTTTGTGTGTGTGTGTGTGTGTATCTTCAGTACATTACTTGGGTACTTTGTGTGTGTGTGTGTGTGTATCTTCAGTACATTACTTGGGTACTTTGTGTGTGTGTGTATCTTCAGTACATTACTTGGGTACTTTGTGTGTGTGTGTGTATCTTCAGTACATTACTTGGGTACTTTGTGTGTGTGTGTGTATCTTCAGTACATTACTTGGGTACTTTGTGTGTGTGTGTGTATCTTCAGTACATTACTTGGGTACTTTGTGTGTGTGTGTGTATCTTCAGTACATTACTTGGGTACTTTGTGTGTGTGTGTGTATCTTCAGTACATTACTTGGGTACTTTGTGTGTGTGTGTGTATCTTCAGTACATTACTTGGGTACTTTGTGTGTGTGTGTGTATCTTCAGTACATTACTTGGGTACTTTGTGTGTGTGTGTGTATCTTCAGTACATTACTTGGGTACTTTGTGTGTGTGTGTGTATCTTCAGTACATTACTTGGGTACTTTGTGTGTGTGTGCATGTACCTTCAGTACATTACTTGGGTACTTTGTGTGTGTGTGCATGTACCTTCAGTACATTACTTGGGTACTTTGTGTGTGTGTGTGTACCTTCAGTACATTACTTGGGTACTTTGTGTGTGTGTGTGTACCTTCAGTACATTACTTGGGTACTTTGTGTGTGTGTGTGTACCTTCAGTACATTACTTGGGTACTTTGTGTGTGTGTGTGTACCTTCAGTACATTACTTGGGTACTTTGTGTGTGTGTGTGTATCTTCAGTACATTACTTGGGTACTTTGTGTGTGTGTGTGTATCTTCAGTACATTACTTGGGTACTTTGTGTGTGTGTGTGTATCTTCAGTACATTACTTGGGTACTTTGTGTGTGTGTGTGTATCTTCAGTACATTACTTGGGTACTTTGTGTGTGTGTGTGTATCTTCAGTACATTACTTGGGTACTTTGTGTGTGTGTGTGTATCTTCAGTACATTACTTGGGTACTTTGTGTGTGTGTGTGTATCTTCAGTACATTACTTGGGTACTTTGTGTGTGTGTGTGTATCTTCAGTACATTACTTGGGTACTTTGTGTGTGTGTGTGTATCTTCAGTACATTACTTGGGTACTTTGTGTGTGTGTGTATCTTCAGTACATTACTTGGGTACTTTGTGTGTGTGTGTGTATCTTCAGTACATTACTTGGGTACTTTGTGTGTGTGTGTGTATCTTCAGTACATTACTTGGGTACTTTGTGTGTGTGTGTGTATCTTCAGTACATTACTTGGGTACTTTGTGTGTGTGTGTGTATCTTCAGTACATTACTTGGGTACTTTGTGTGTGTGTGTGTATCTTCAGTACATTACTGGGTACTTTGTGTGTGTGTGTGTATCTTCAGTACATTACTTGGGTACTTTGTGTGTGTGTGTGTATCTTCAGTACATTACTTGGGTACTTTGTGTGTGTGTGTGTATCTTCAGTACATTACTTGGGTACTTTGTGTGTGTGTGTGTATCTTCAGTACATTACTTGGGTACTTTGTGTGTGTGTGTGTATCTTCAGTACATTACTTGGGTACTTTGTGTGTGTGTGTGTATCTTCAGTACATTACTTGGGTACTTTGTGTGTGTGTGTGTATCTTCAGTACATTACTTGGGTACTTTGTGTGTGTGTGTGTGTATCTTCAGTACATTACTTGGGTACTTTGTGTGTGTGTGTGTGTGTATCTTCAGTACATTACTTGGGTACTTTGTGTGTGTGTGTGTGTATCTTCAGTACATTACTTGGGTACTTTGTGTGTGTGTGTGTGTATCTTCAGTACATTACTTGGGTACTTTGTGTGTGTGTGTGTGTATCTTCAGTACATTACTTGGGTACTTTGTGTGTGTGTGTGTGTGTATCTTCAGTACATTACTTGGGTACTTTGTGTGTGTGTGTGTATCTTCAGTACATTACTTGGGTACTTTGTGTGTGTGTGTGTATCTTCAGTACATTACTTGGGTACTTTGTGTGTGTGTGTGTATCTTCAGTACATTACTTGGGTACTTTGTGTGTGTGTGTGTATCTTCAGTACATTACTTGGGTACTTTGTGTGTGTGTGTGTACCTTCAGTACATTACTTGGGTACTTTGTGTGTGTGTGTGTATCTTCAGTACATTACTTGGGTACTTTGTGTGTGTGTGTGTATCTTCAGTACATTACTTGGGTACTTTGTGTGTGTGTGTGTATCTTCAGTACATTACTTGGGTACTTTGTGTGTGTGTGTGTATCTTCAGTACATTACTTGGGTACTTTGTGTGTGTGTGTGTATCTTCAGTACATTACTTGGGTACTTTGTGTGTGTGTGTGTATCTTCAGTACATTACTTGGGTACTTTGTGTGTGTGTGTGTATCTTCAGTACGTTACTTGGGTACTTTGTGTGTGTGTGTATCTTCAGTACGTTACTTGGGTACTTTGTGTGTGTGTATCTTCAGAACATTACTTGGGTACCTTGTGTGTGTGTGTGCGTGCCTTCAGTACATTACTTGGGTAGTTTGTGTGTGTGTCTTAAGTACAGTAATTGGGTACCTTGTGTGTGTACCTTCAGTACATTACTTGCTTACTTTGTGTGTGTGTACCTTCAGTACATTACTTGGGTAGTTTGTGTGTGTACCTTCAGTACATTAGTTGGATACTTTGTGTATGTGTACCTTCAGTACAGTATGTGGGTACGTTGTGTGTGTGTGTGTGTGTGTGTGTACCTTCAGTACATTACTTGGGTAGTTTGTGTGTGTACCTTCAGTACATTACTTGGGTAGTTTGTGTGTGTGTACCTTCAGTACATTACTTGGGTAGTTTGTGTGTGTGTACCTTCAGCACATTACTTGGGTAGTTTGTGTGTGTGTACCTTCAGCACATTAGTTGGATACTTTGTGTGTGTGTACCTTCAGTACAGTACTTGGGTACTTTGTGTGTGTATACCTTCAGTACATTACTTGGATACTTTGTGTGTGTGTACCTTCAATACAGTACTTGGGTACTTTGTGTGTGTGTGTACCTTCAGCACATTAGTTGGATACTTTGTTTGTGTGTACCTTCAGCACATTAGTTGGATACTTTGTTTGTGTGTACCTTCAGCACATTAGATGGATACTTTGTGTGTGTGTACCTTCAGCACATTACTTGGGTACTTTGTGTGTGTATACCTTCAGTACAGTACTTACGTAGTTTGTGTGTGTGTACCTTCAGCACATTAGTTGGATACTTTGTGTGTGTGTACCTTCAGTACATTACTTGGATACTTTGTGTGTGTGTGTGCCTTCAGTGCATTACTTGGGTAGCTTGTGTGTGTACCTTCAGTACATTGTGTGTGTGTACCTTCAGTACATTACTTGGGTACTTTGTATGTGTGTACCTTCAGTACATTACTTGGGTAGTTTGTGTGTGTGTACCTTCAGTACATTACTTGGGTAGTTTGTGTGTGTGTACCTTCAGTACAGTATGTGGGTACTTTGTGTGTGTGTGTGTGTGTGTACCTTCAGCACATTAGTTGGATACTTTGTGTGTGTGTACCTTCAGTACAGTACTTGGATACTTTGTGTGTGTGTACCTTCAGTACAGTACTTGGGTGCTTTGTGTGTGTGTACCTTCAGTACAGTACTTGGGTGCTTTGTGTGTGTGTACCTTCAGTACAGTACTTGGGTGCTTTGTGTGTGTGTATACCTTCAGTACATTACTTGGATACTTTGTGTGTGTGTACCTTCAGTACATTTCCTGGATACTTTGTGTGTGTACCTTCTGTACATTACTTGGATACTTTGTGTGTATACTTTCAGTACATTACTTGGATACTTTGTGTGTGTGTACCTTCGGTACATTACTTGGGTGCTTGGTGTGTATACCTTCAGCACAATGCATGGTTCAGCGGGGATGTATCTTTGTGCAGTATTTGTGTACTTTGTGTGTGTGTACCTTCATTACAGTGCACAGCTCAGTGTGCGTGTACGTTCAGCACAATACGTGGGTACTTTGTGTCTGTAAATCCAGTACAATACTTTATACTTTGTGTGTGTACCTTCATTACAGTGCACACCTCAGTGTGCGTGTACCTTCGGTACATTCATTGGGTACTTTGTGTGTGTAAATGCAGTACAATACTTTATACTTTGTGTGTATGTACCTTCAGGCCATTACTTGGGCACTTTGTGTGTGTGTACCTTCAGAACATTACTTGGGCACTTTGTGTGTGTGTACCTTCAGAACATTACTTGGATGCTTGGTGTGTGTACCTTCAGCACAGTGCACGGCTCAGCGTGTGTGTACATGATGATTCCTCGCCTCTGCAGAGTTCTGATCCTCATGTTGAGCTTCAGTTCCATCTGCAGCCGGTCAGACAGTCTGTACTTAATGTAGCTGTTACCTGCAAAACTCAGAGACGAATGACCTACACACACACACACACACACACACACACACACACACACACACACACACACACACACACACACACACACACACACACACACACACACACACACACACACACACACACACACACACACCCTGCTGTTAGCTGTGAAATATGATCCTTGTATTTTAATAACGGGGCACAAATCAAATGAAACATTCGTTTCAAAAGTGATGGTGACATCCTGAGATTAAAGCACTTTTATTTGCCATTTGTGCAGAGACAGATGGTGGAGGTGCTGTTAGAGTCGTACAAGATAAATGAGAATCAGAGTAAAATATATTAAAAAAAAACTAATGAGAAAACAGAACACTGCAGCGTGCACTAAAAGGCCTCCGTAAAAACATGAGACGAGACACTGACACTGTAAATGTCACTATTCGATAAAGACAAAGTTTAAAAAATATTCCTGAACAGTGTTTGGAGTCAGGTCAGGTCAGGTCTGGGATAATTTGACTCGAGGATCCTCTATTTCGGTCTGCATCAGACAGGAAAATCTCTCAGCGCCCTTGAGGAAGGTCCTTGATCCCTCAGCATACTGTGTGTGTGCGTGTGTGTGTGTGTGTGCATTTCTCAGAGACTCAGACTCAGAGTCACTTTTATTGTCACTCGACCTTTACAGGCAGAACAAAATGCAGTTTCTCCAGGTCTTGGTGTTGTTAACTGGGACATTTTTGTTTAAACCTAACCTATTGTATAAACTTTTGCAGTGTACAATCTGCTCACCCCTGTGGCCATAGAATATATATACAAGGCTTGGACTTGTTTGATTCTTAGCAGAATCAAACAAGCATCAATGACAGATCAGGATCAGGTCTGGAAACATGCACGGATGTTGTGTCACTGCATCCACCACATCCCAAAACTGCCCTCCAATCAGACCACTGGTCCATCCCATCCATCTACCTGCTGCAGCCAGGAGAAACATGGACATTTGACTTCTCCAGTCTCCGAAGTCCAACACTGAGTCAGTGGACTGGATCATGGAAAGAAAAACAGACAGACAGAAATGACGCCACTTTGAAAAAATGCGTCTCCCTACCCATCTTCAAATGACACAAATGGGGGGTCTCAACTCATCAGGGCGCTGACCGAGCAAAAAAAAAAAAGGTGACGACTCAGAAGTGAGAACGTGTTCGCCAAGACCTTCCGTCCAGCAACTGGTTAGATCTCATCGACTGCGTCAGAATCCAAAAGCCACTGCAACTGTTTGTACTGTAAGTGTTTGTCTACTTCCATAAGAGTCCATAAATAATAAAAACACAAAGTTGTGTTTTCCTGAGTTGTAAACATGAGTAAGGCCCCGTGTCCATGTAGCACTTTTTGTTTCTGAGCACCAGTGTGTTTTTTCACTTGCTCTCAATGAGAACAGATCGTATGCAGCCACCTCCACAAAAAAGTGTTGCAACTTTTTTCAGAGGACATTTTTTTGTTTGGCCACTCTCAGTAATTTGTAATTTGCTGTGACATCACTGCAGCACCTTTTCAGGCAACCACTCACATATATATAGAGACAAATGTTTGCATTCTGTGTCAACAGCTGATTCGTCACAGAAAAGCCATCACAATAGACAAGTTAAAATCATCCGTGACAGAAGATTGGACAAATGCTTGGATTCTGTTGAGAGTGAGTGCCTTTATCACGTACAAATAAAAGGTAGTCATCAGCTGTTTGTTGTCATAGAACAATCCCAACAAGAGCATTGTTTATTTTTAAGAACGCAGGCGCTGGGATGAAGCATTTCTCTGCGAACTCTCAGCGTTTTACTGACAAAAAAAAGAAAAAAAAAAAGAACAACCCTAATATGTAGACACGGGGCCAAAAAAGCTGTTGTTAATATAATCAAAGTCCATGTTAATGATGAAGAATAAGTACAGAATCTGACTATGTTTAACCACAAATTTCATTCAGACAAAATAATCAAGCACTCCTGAAGATTTTGGAGTTGTCAATGACAATCGCACTGATACGGAACTCTGCACCTAAAAAGACAAAACAAGGCAAAAACAGAATAAAACCCTCTGTCTTCTTCACCTGTTGAACCTGCTGGGGGTGAATGAGGCTCCTGAAAGTCGTGAGTTATGTTTATGATTCATGTTTGATGCACACTCACCTGCACACTCTCCCAGTTTTCCCGGTGGACACTGGCATGCATATCGCCCTCTGGTGGCCTCGACTGAAATACACTGCATGTCCGCTGGACACGGCTGGTCCTCACACTGCTCAGACGGTGCGGCACAGCTGACATCTGCACAGACAGACACACACACAACTGCATCACAAACTGGGGAAACCCTCCATGATGCCACCTAGAGGTTTTTGGAAGAAGCTCAAATGGTGCTCACTCCGCCTCTGTCCCAGCCAACCCCTAAACAGCTAAAGAGGTGAACCGTGGGTGAGACCCTGCATGAACTGGGTGGGACAAATGAAACCTGAACACACCCTCATCTCAGAGTTATTGAGCTAACAGCTAACAGGCTAACTTTGGGTGCTGTATTAACACATATACGAGGTCTATTAGAAAAGTATCCGACCTTATTATTTTTTTCAAAAACTATATGGATGTGAATCACGTGTGATTACATCAGACATGCTTGAACCCTCGTGGGCATGCGAGAGTTTTTTCATGCCTGCCGGTTACGTCATTCGCCTGTGGGCAGTCTTTGAGTGAGGAGTCGCACACCCTCTCATCAATTTTTTTCATTGTTTAGGAATGGCTCAGCGACTGCTGCTTTGTTTGATCAAAATTTTTTCAAAACTGTAAGGCACAACTGAGTGGACACCATTCGATAAATTCAGCTGGTTTTCGGTAAAAATTTTAACGGCTGATAAGAGATTTTGGTCTGGTAGTGTCGCTTTAAGGACGGCCCAAGGCGCCTGACGGCGATCTGCACTTCGAGGCGGCAGCGTCTCTCCGTTTCAAGTTGAAAACTTCCACATTTCAGGCTCTGTTGACCCAGGAAGTCGTCAGAGAACAGAGAACTTTCAGAAGAAGTCGGCATGAGGAGTTTATTCGGACATTCCATTGTTAACAGACATTTTGTAATGAAAGTACGTGCGGGCAGAGTCGCGTGTCGGGCCGGACCCGACCGCGGGGGGTCGCGATAGGAAAAACATCTCCGTTGGAAACCTTAACGGGCAAGTTGGAACATGCCCAAGCTGTTAAACAATTTCTCAGTTACTCACTTGCTGAAAGCCATCAAAAGCCGCCTGAATTTTACAAATGGTTTTCAACACGGAGGTGTTTTTCCTGTCGCGGCGCACACAGATTTGCCGAGTCGTCACGGAAACGACTTGGTGAATTTCCGCGCACGTCTTTCATTAAAAAAATGTCCTTAAACAGTGGAATGTCCGCATAAAATCCTCATGCCGGCCTCTTCTGAATCTTCTCTGTTCTCTCACGACGTCCTGGGTGAATTAAGCCTTAAATTAGGATGTTTTCAGGTCGAAACAGGCCGACGACGGCGCCTGGAAGCGCTGCACGACGTCCTGCTCTGTGGGAAGTCCTTACACCGACAGAAACACCCCATAATCTCTCATCAGCCGTTAAACTTTTCACCGAAAACCAGCTTAATTTCTTGAATAGTGTCCACTCGGATATTCCTCACAGGTCCAGAAAAAATATTGATAAAGCAACGTGCGCCATCTCGAGCAGCGTGTGAAACAAAGGAATTCAGCCGAGAGGGCGGGACCACATCTCACTCAAGGCCTGCCCACAGGGAAATGACGTCACCGACACGCGTGAAAAAACTCACGCATGCGCACGAGGGTTCAAGCATGATTGGTGTAATCGCATGTCATTCAAATCCATATAGTTAAAAAAAATAAATAAAAGGGTCGGTTTATTATCTAATAGACCTCGTATTTGGGGACTGCGTGGTTCTTTTCATATCAGATGGCTTACAAACATACAAACATGACCATTTGGCAGTTGTATTTTTTGAACAGCTGAGATATACACAAAACTGCAGCCAAGCACACTGTAATTACCATGTCATTACCATTTATTAGGGAGGTGAATCGTACAACTCACAATTCAATTCGATTCCGATTCTTGGGGTGACGATTCGATTCAGAATCGATTTTCGATTCAAAGAGCTCTGAGAAATAGTTATATTACTTAAAAAATATTTATGTTTAAGAAAATTCAGCTTTACAAGGTTAATCAAGTGATTCTAGATGTAAATTTACTTATCTGCTTTGCTCGTTCAGAGTTGACAGGCAGCTTAGTGAAGTGCTGGTCAGTAGTCGGCAGATACCGCTGCTCCGCTCCTTTTAGCTCCAGGTGATGGCGCAGCATGTGGGCTTGCGGATTTGAAGTGTTTCTGAAGTACTTGAATTTCATTTTGCAGATTTTGCACACTGCATAAGTCATGTCAAGCTCCTTCTTACGCAGCAAATAATAAAATCCAAAATGCGCCGAAACATTTGCCTTCAGCAAAGACGGTGCTGTCTGAATTAGCTCTTCGTCCGCCATGCTAAGCTGCAGCTCACGAGTGTTTGAAGCACGCCGGACCCCCCCGCCCCTCGCGGAGGCGCTGCAGTACGGAAGCCGTTGCCTGACAAACAGTACACGCAGCGAGTAAGCAAGGAAATGTTTAATAAAATGCTTTTTAAAAATCAATTCTTGGACATTTTGGATCGATTCAGAATCGTAATAAATAAGAATCGCGATTCAGACGTGAATCGATTTTTTCCGACACCCCTACTATTTATATGGCAATTACATTTTGTGCCCAACTTGTGACCATAAAAAATGTTTTGTGCATCAACTATAACTTTTTACAAACACAGCAAAACATGTTAATGAAGATCTGAGCCAAGAAAATTACTGTCGTGACAAAAAATAAAAATTTATTTAAATCTCGACAACACTAGTGATGTCATCAATCCAACACAAATGATTAGGTCAATTTGTTTCAGCCCAAAGAGAGACACATTCATGCAGATTCTGTGTACGACAGCACCATTTATTCTGCCAGCACAGAATGAGCCAGAGTGGTGCAGAGCGCGCACACGTTACACTGCAGATAATCGTTTGTAAACAGTTAAACTAATGAAACAATGGCGCTTGGGAGGCGCAATAATGGCCGCGGTTATCTGTGTTTGTCATGTCATCTGTGCTCAGAGCTTAGTCGTTATTTTAAAGGCCATCTTCATGTTGTAATGTTCTTTGTTTTAAAAACATGGATATTTGCATGCACTACTTCTCTCACCAGTACACGTGCAGCGTGACGTCCGGTGGAAGCGTGGAGAGACGAAGCTGATGCGCGGCGTGCTGTAAGTTGCCAGGTTGTGGGAGTCTAAGATGATGCTCTGCTCACACTGGGCCCCGCGACACTCCAAACCCGAGCAGTTCTTCTCCAGAATGGCTGAAACCCTGAGCACCTCCTCCAGCTGCCGCCGTGAGGTGCTGAGTTTCTGGGTGAGGTAGGCTGCCTTGTAGTACCCGCTGCCTACTGTTTCCACGGCGACGAGCATGTCAAGCTGCTGCGTGCCCCCGACTGGCTGCAGGCTGAGGATGTGCAGCCTGTCCTGCTGCTGCGAGGCCGCGGCCTGCTGCAGCACCTTGAACACACTTTTCAGGTGCAACGCCACGAAGTCTTGGGGTGCGATGCTCTCAAAGCGCACCGTCACTGCCTCTTGCAGCATCTCCGGCGTCGCCTGTTCTACATGTACACTCACGGGCACTGGTACAGCGAAGCGGCCGTCGCTGACACTTGCGTTGAGGGAGTACCTGCCTGCGTCCAACCCACCCAAGGCAATGATCTTGCCATCACGAGGGCTGATCTTGAAGAGACTACGCTGGGATGGCGGGGCGTGGCCAAAGACCAGTGCGTCATAGGGATCAGCGTCAGTTGCATGCAACTGACCAATCACACCCCCAGGAAACTCGTCTTCCATGGTGACAATGTGAACCTCCAGTGGCAGCGCCACAGGGCGATGGAGGCTCTCTTCAATGACTCTAACTGTCAATGTGGACGAGGAGGAGAGGCGGGGCTTACCGGAGTCCATCACCTGGAAGGAGGAGGGAAAAGGAGAACACATTCTGAGAAAACGGACTGACCAAGATGAAGGGGACAAATGGAAATTATACAGCGCCGCCTAGAGACCAAATAAAGAAAACCACAAATATGAGAGGAATAATGAACTATAAATCCAGAAATGTTCAAATATTTAAACCCATAGATGCAGTTTAAGAGTTTAGATATTGAGATTTAAAATTGTCCAAGTCTCCATGATAAAAGAGATCTTGATCCCAATGGGAATAAGCTGGTTAAATAAAGGTTAAATCAAATTAAATTAGATTCTACGGTGCCTGACAAGACTTCAGGGGAGGGGCACCATATTGAGAAGATGGAAAAGTACAAATACTGCAAAGGAACTTATCAAAGTACATCAGCTGCAGATATACACACATGGGGGAAGGTTGGCAAACAGGTAGACAGACAGGCAGAGTTTGAATGTAACTCTACCTGAATCTGAATAACATATTCAGTGGCGATGTCTCTCCTGAACACCTGATTGGCCAAAAGTGTTCCATCTTTCTCAAGCACAAACTCTCCACCTTCATTTCCAAACACTATGTGGAAGTCAAAGGGCGGGCCATTATGGGAGGAGTCTTGGTCGATGACAGACAGCTGTAGGATGCTCGTGCCAACTGGCTTATTCTCCTGTGGAAAGAATCAGAAGCTACATGTATCATGTTATCAGAGTGTGCATGGCTGCCTCGCCTCTACAATGGCAGGGCACAAAAGGCTAGATCATGAGGTTTAACGTCATCATTTGGTGGTTGTGTTTGGATGATGCTGCTTTTGGCCTTAAATTAGTGAGAATTTCACCAACTACAGAACCAAAAGCCCCTCTAACACTTGGGCTGAACGCTGTTTTTTTTTTCTCTGTTATAGTCTCTTCTGGACAAGTGTGTGGAAAAAAGAAACTTGATCTGTGTTCCTGCCCACATCTGACAGTAATATGAGCGAAGCGTCGTGCAGCGGCTGAAGCTCACTCATGGTACAGGGCATCCTAAACAGGAAGTGCCAAAATTCAAATCCACAGTAAAACAGGAAATTGTTCAAATGTCGAACACTTCCTGGATTGACAGACCAGATCCCATGGAGTCTCACAGGAACTCAGTGGCAAGCTCACACTCAAACAGGAACTTAAATCAGTCACAGTGAAACAGGAATGTTGAACACTTCATGGCATGGGTGGAGCTAGAGCAGAGGCCGGGGTTTCACTGGACTCCCCTAAAATCTGGACACAGATGATTGACATGTCACAGCACCACACGTCTGGTTGAAAGAGCTGCATTTTCATATTAGTGAGCCACATTGACTGCTAGGTTCCTCCTGTCCAGTAGTTTGTGCTGTGTATCACAAAAAGGTTTTATCCACCTTATTAGAAGAAAAATGTTTGCTTCAGATTTGAACTGAACACGTCATTTGAACTATGGACTTCTAATCACACCAAACTTATATTGGTGAGTAAACGACCATATTTTATGCCGGAAATGAGGTCCAGGTTGTTAAAAGCAGCATTTCTCTTTTAATTCGGGTTGTCTTATATACCCATGTTTAAGCTAACAGACAGCAGCTGGTTCATGCTCTGTTGACTTATTAGTGCACCCGATAACTGAAACAATCCTTCAAATGGTGACACAAGCATCAAATTCAGCACAAATACAGCTGGAGCAAAATTAATGAATCAACTTTAACTTTTGACCCCTGTACAAACTGAAACTGACCTTTGTCACCATTCTTGCTGCTTTTACCTTATAACTCCATAATATTCAGTTGCAGATTGTCCAAACAATACCTTTTTGGAATCTTTATGGTCAGGCAAATAATGTGGTGTAGTTTTCTATATGATTGGAGCATCTTTTAATTTAGACCCCTGTCTAATTCTTCAGGTGACCCCTACGTGGCTGCCTATTGAATTTTTTTTTTTTTTAAGAGTTCATGTCTTGGGATTATTTGTGCCAAATGTGATGCTTGTATCACCATTTGCAGGATTCCACTCTCAGTTGCCCTCAAAAGTATTAGAATACTTGGTATTTCACACATTTTAATTTGTTTATTCCATTTCAAATACATTTTTTTCCTAAAATTATCTTCCTTAACTCAAACTGAAAGCAAATCTCTACAACTTGATATAAATTAATTAAAAATATAAAATCCAGCTTCCTGATGAAGTGGTGTAGAGGAGTATTTTCTTAAAAAGAAGACCTGAAAGTTCAGCTACAATTTGACAGAAAGTACATTTGAGATGAAAGACTAGATTTGATGTTTTGGTGAAAGAAACTTTTGTATTTCTTCATAATTGATGTAAATAAAGTCCAAGGCATTTTCAGTAACTTGGAAATGTTCATGTTTCCATCCCCTGACTTGTCTAAAGAAAACTGATAATAAAACTAAGTATTATTTACAGGTTTGATCAAGTTTTAGAGATTTGCTTTCAGTTTGAATTTGAGGAAGATAATTTTAGAAAATGTTATTCTTTATTTTTTGTATTTCTTGTATTTAAAATGGCACAAACAAATAAAATGTGTGAAATTCCAAGTGTTCCAATACTTTTGGAAGGCACAGTATCCTAACCTTATGATGAGTGCAAAATGAGTGTGGTATTATTACTGTTTTGTTTAAGAATGTTCAATATGATGTATGATATGACTATGATTTGACACATAGTGTCAACTGGTGGGGGGGGTGGGGGGAGCTGATTATGTGAATTCACAAGTTGTTGCAAGTCAAGGACAGAGTGTGGGAGCCCTCTTTTTGTTTTGTCTTTGTGATCCATCACAGTGGAGCTGAAATCAAACAGTCAGGATGTTTTCGTCGTGTTGACTTTGCACTTTAATTCAAAGGTTTAATAAATTAAACAGGTTTAGGAATTACAGCCATTTTTATTCACGGTCGCTGCGTCAGAACTCAGAAGGTTCTGGAGAGGACCTGGCTGGGAGATTGGTTGTGAACACCAGGGTTTGTGTGCATGATTCTCAGTGGAGATATGGTGATGCATCAGAAATCGCATCCTGCATAAAACCTGCACCAAATCCCAGTGCAGATCTGTCCTGGATCCACTGTGGTGACCCTGATGTAGCTAAACGATGACCCAGGTGTAGCTAAACGATGAGCAACATCAGTGAGTGGACAAACTAGGTATCTAAGGATTACTTGTATTTCAGTTACTGACTGCCTGAAGCCTGGAACTCATGGACATCTCCAAATACTGGGGTTTCTCCCTTGATACACTTGGTCCAGCCTCGACTGCACCTCCACTTGCTGCTTGTTGGTGTTTTTTGCCCTCAGTTTTGTCTTTGGGGATTGAAGGTTTGTTCTATTGGGTGATCACATGATCACACTCACATGATCTCTTCATGTGAGTAACTTGCCATGGAAGTTTGCTCTTTGCCTTGAGAATTTTTTTTAGCTTCCTTTGGCAGGATATTTTGGGCCATTATCCATCTTCACCATGAAGCTCCATCCTGTGTGTTTGGCAGCATTTGTCTCAATCTGAGCAGAATTCATGACGCTGCTTCCATCAACAGTCACATTGCCAATAAACACTACTGGTGCAGTTCCACCGGCAGCCGTACGTGCCCACGCTCGAACACTGCCTCTACCGTGTTTGACAGATGGTGTCCTAGACCTCATCCTGAGCTGTTCTTTTCCTTCTCCATACTCTTCTCTTACCATCACTGTGGTAACGGGTCTCATCTGTCCAAAGAATCTTCTTCCAGAATGAACAATGTCAGTGAAGTCTAAGACATACTGAGTGACTTTGAAGAATACTGGCTGGAAAAGTCCTGATTCGCATCTTTTTATGATGACCATAGTGTGGAGAGAGTGAGGAGACACAATGAAGACAAAGTGGCAGGTTGGCCACCAACATTTCAAGACGTTCTTTACAATCCCGGAGCCGAGCACAACTTCTGATTAACTTACAGGTTAAGAAGATAAGATAAGATAATCCTTTAATTGTCCAAGGGCGGGGAAATTTACAGTAAAGCAGCACAGGGAGAGACAATTCAAATCAAATCAATTTTATTTATATAGCGCCAAATCACAACAAACAGTTGCCCCAAGGCGCTTTATATTGTAAGGCAAGGCCATACAATAATTACGGAAAAACCCCAACGGTCAAAACGACCCCCTGTGAGCAAGCACTTGGTGACAGTGGGAAGGAAAAACTCCCTTTAAACAGGAAGAAACCTCCAGCAGAACCAGGCTCAGGGAGGGGCAGTCTTCTGCTGGGACTGGTTGGGGCTGAGGGAGGAGAACCAGGAAAAAGACATGCTGTGGAGGGGAGCAGAGATCGATCACTAATGATTAAATTCAGAGTGGTGCATACAGAGCAAAAAGAGAACAACAGTGCAAATATGCAACCAGAAATCCGTGTTTTACTCATGTGGTGAATGTTTCCGGGTTATTTTTTAATAACAGACCTCAGAATCCATTCAATTCCAAGCCCAAACAGTTGGTGTCGGTAATGTGCCGTGTTGTTTTGCAAGCTGCCAATAATCTCCAAAGAAGAAGGAGGATTATTTTTTGTTTTTGTTTGTTTGTTTTGGGTTTGGGAGTTTATTAATTTATATTTTTGGGGACTGCACTGTGGTTCTTCTAATGCTTCCTTCACTTTTGTCACTGATATCCAAGCAGAAGGAATGTTCCCTAATACTGCACAAGTGTTGAAGTGATGGACACAAGTGTACAAGTATTATTGCACAGAATGTGTAGTACTGTCGCAAATCGCTGAAAAATTGCTACTATACTTATGAGCTGAGTGGTCGACTGGGAACAGTGCTGGTTGTGGAGTCTGACAGCAGCAGTGTGTGAAGGACCTGTGGTGTCACTCCTTCACACACTTTGTGTGGAGCAGCTGGTCACTGAAAGAGCTTTCCAGTGCAGTCAGCATGTCACACACGGGGTGTGAGGTGTTCTCCAGCGGGGATGACAACTTAGCCATCATCCTCCTTTCTCCCACCTCCTGCACTGAGTCCAGGGGACTTCCCAGGACAGAGCTGGCCTTCCAAATCACTTTGTCAAGTCTCATCCTCTCAGCACTTGTGATCCTGCTGCTCCAGCAGACCACTCCTTAAAAAATGACTGATGCCACTGCTGACTCAAAGAACATCCTCAGGAGCACCCCCTGCAGTCCAAGGACCTGAGTGGCCTCAGCAGTAGAGTCCGTTCTGGCCTTTCTTGTAAAGTGCAGCTGTGTTGTTTGACCAGTCCAGTTTTTGTTTAGGTGTACACCCAGGTACTTGTTAAGAGTTCCCTATCTCGATATCCATTCCCTGGATCTTCACGGGTGTCGGTGGAGGGCGCCTGTGCCTGTGGAGGTCCACCACCAGCTCTTTGGTTTCCACACATTGATCTGGAGGTGATTCTGCTGACACCAATCCACAAAGTCTTGGGTCACCCCTCTAAGATCTCTAATGATCTCTAAGAGAATGACTCTCTTCTTGAATTAATAAAATTGATTGATTGATTTTTTTGAGCATGCACACGGTGTAAATAACAAAAAGTGTATCCAGCACTGCTCCAGGACGACACACACTTATGAAGGTGGAAGTTTAATTAAGAAGTCAGCAGGACTGCACGCGGTTTGTGTCAGAAGGCATCGAGCGAGACGAACAACTATGCAACTAAAACCTTCTCTGACAATAAGACACTCATTCTAAATGTAACATCACTTTCTGCAAAGTGACTCAAACACCCTGGGAACTTTGCTTCCACTTCATCTGTGTGTTCCATAATATGCATATGTCACGGACATGAACGAGCAAAGCTCGTCAGCATCTCACCATGTCATTTAGGTCCTTCAGACTTTATTTTGAAAATATTTTGAAGCATTTTGTAAATGCTTTAGGGGAGCATTAGCATGGCAAAAAACCTTTCAGCTCCCCCCACCTTTTTAAGCATTTTTCTTTATTTGCCTCTCACATGCCTGGAAAAGCTCCTCACCATCTAACCATGTCCTTTTGGTCCTTCAGACATTTTTCAGTAAAACTGTTCTTTGGAGCATGACTAAAACCTTTCAGCACCGCCCCCCAGACCCCCCACCTTTTTAAGCATTTTCCTTATTTTGCCTTTCAGCTTCTGGAGGAGCTCTGCCCCCTATTTCCTTTTTTGCTTTTCAGATGATCCCCCAATTACAGCCCTCTTCACCTCCTGCCACTTTAAGCATTTGTTAATGTAGTTTTAAGTTTTCAGCTAGTTGACAGTACGGCTGTACAATATGGCCAAATTATCGTATCTCAATATTATCATATAAATTGTCATGTAAATGTCACTTATATACATGCTGTCCATATTCTTGAGCCTCTTAGGTGAATAGGGAAAGTTCCCATGGGATAAAAAAGCTTTTCAACTGACCATCCCTGGTTCTCAAGACCAGGCACCTAAGTGGCTCTACTGTCTCACTCTTTTTTTGTTTTAAAGATATTTATGTGTACCTTAGTAAACACTAGTAGAGTTCCACTTAGATCTGAAATGTATAATAGAAGATATACCTTACTGAATTTTCACATCAATATGATATATGATATGACTATGATTTGACACAAAGTGCAGCAACAGTTTAAAATTAAACCTTCTTAAACAAAACAGTAATAATACCACACTCATTTTGCACTCATCATAAGGTTAGGATAATGTGGCCTCCAAAAGTATTGGAACACTTGGAATTTCACACATTTTAATTTGTTTATGCCATTTTAAATACAAGAAATACAAAATAAATAAATAAAGAATAAAAATTTCTAAATTATCTTCCTCAAACTCAAACTGAAGCAAATCTCTAAAACTTGATAAAACCTGTAAATAATAATCAGTTTTATTGCTAGTTTTCTTTAGACAATTCAGGAGATGGAAACATGAACATTTCCAAGTCACTGAATATGTCTTGGACTTTATTTACATCAATTATGAAGAAATACAAAACTTTCTTTCACCAAAACATCAAATCTAGTCTTTCATCTCAAATGTACTTTCTGTAAAATTGCAGCTGAACTTTCAGGTCTTCTTTTTAGGAAAATCCTCCTCTACACCACTTCATCAGGAAGCTGGATTTTATATTTTTAATTAATTTATATCAAGTTGTCAAGATTTGCTTTCAGTTTGAGTTAAGGAAGATAATTTTAGAAAAAAATGTATTTGAAATGGAATAAACAAATTAAAATGTGTGAAATACCAAGTGTTCCAATACTTTTGAGGGCAATTGAGAATGGAATCCTGCAAATGGTGATACAAGCATCAAATTTGGCACAAATAATCCAAAGACATGAACTCTTTAAAAAAAAAAAAAACTGATTGGCCACTTGAATTTTCAATAGGTAGCCAGGTAGGGGTCAATTGAAGAATTAGACAGGAGTCAAAATTAAAAGATGCTCCAATCATATAGAAAACTACACTGCCTTATTTACCTGATCATAAAGATTCCAAAAAGGTAGAGTTGGACAATCTGTGACTGAATGTTATGGAGTTATGAGGTAAAAGCAGTAAAAATGGTGACAAAGGTCAATCTCAGTTTGTACACGGGTCAAAAGTTAAAGCTGCTCCATTAATTTTGCTCCAGCTGTATTTGTGCGGAATTTGATGCTTATATCACCATTTGAAGGATTGTTTCAGTTATCGGCTGCACTAATAAGTCAACAGAGCATGAACCAGCTGCTGTCTGTTAGCTTAAACATGCGTATATAAGACAACCCGAATTAAAGGAGAAATGCTGCTTTTAACAACCTGGACCTCATTTCCGCCATAAAATATGGTTGTTTACTCACCAATATAAGTTTGGTGTGATTAGAAGTCCATAGTTCAAATGACGTGTTCAGTTCAAATCTGAAGCAAACATTTTCTTCTTCTAATAAGGTGGATAAAAACTTTTTGTGGTACACAGCACAAACTACTGGACAGGAGGAACCTAGCAGTCAATGTGACTCACTAATTTGAAAATGCAGCTCTTTCAACCAGACGTGTGGTGCTGTGACATGTCAATCATCTGTGTCCAGATTTTAGGGGAGCCCAGTGAAACCCCGGCCTCTGCTCTAGCTCCACCCATGCCAGGAAGTGTTCAACATTTCCTATTCACTGTGACTGATAAACTGGCACTTCCTGTTTATGTGTGAACTTGCCACTGAGTTCCCACGAGATTCCATGGGATCTGGTCTGTCAATCCAGGAAGTGTTTGACATTTGAACATTTCCTGTTTTACTATGGATTAGAATTTTGGCACTTCCTGTTTTAGGACGCCCTGTACCATGAGTGAGCTTCACGCCGCTGCGCGACACTTCGCTCATATAAATCAACTTGTTGAAATTTGACTTTGCTTCGGGCACGTGTTGACTTTGTGTACTTTACAGCTGACAATAAATCGTGATGACATCATCACTGAAACTCACGAGGTTTTCACAGAAACTGAATCATGGTCCGGCACTGGTGCCACCGCACTGTCAGACTCACCTGGATGACAGCGGTGAAGTTGGCGGGGGAGAAGGTGGGCGGGTTGTCGTTAATGTCAGAGATGTCGATGTTCACGGTCACAGTGGACGACATGGCTGGCACGCCGCTGTCCAGGGCTCTGATGACCAATGAGTAGCCAGGAACCTACAAGGACAAAGACAATGACAACAAGTCCATGATTTGAGGAATGATGTAAAATATGAACGTCGTAAACTGGACTTTTGTTGATTTTATCCATCTTGAGTGGTTGCCATCCAGGATCTAAAGTCTTTCTGTAGAGATGTTTGCGCCCCACATTCCACAAACATGCCCCGGGGTTCCAGACACCAGTGCTAAAAAGATTCAGTCTTTATTATCCTGAGTCTTTGTGGTCCAGTCCTGACTTTGTGTTGGTTTTCTTGCTGACGGCAGATCACACAAGCAGTGTCGGTGTCGGCTCCAGCTCCACGCTTACGTAAGAACTCCACGTGCTCGTCTCCAAACTGTGTGTGCTCACTGGCTTTCCTCCAGACGAGCGGAGGATGTGTGGAATCGTTTGTTCTGCTGCATGCTGGGAACACGCTGCAGGATATTTTTCTGCACACCGCTGCAGAACATCAGCGGTAATGAAGCGGACTGAACACAAAACCACGTGTTGCTTCCTGAGAACATCCAGAATCCAGCAACAGGCCGCTGAGCAGAGGAAGAGCAACCTGAGTGAAGACACACCAACATACTGTCCGCGCTTTGATCCAGCTGCGCTCATGAATACTTCATGAAAGCAACGGGAAGGAAATGACAGGCGGCCGCGTGCTCCGCTGCAAATTAAAGAGCTCGCTGTGAGACAGATTCATAGGCGCTGGGACCAGGATTAGCTGCCATCTGGTCACTATAAGACCAGCAGTTAATGAGCTCAACAAATCATTACCGCGAGCGTCATTAAGCGCCGCCATGACGCCAGTATTTATTAATGTGTCCATTAGCTTCACAATGAGCTTTAAGGCCTCAGAGGATTCATTCACTCTCCACGTGGCCTCCCTCCTCTGTGCTGGATCCAAGTGCTGTGTCCCCCAGGTAGCCCTGAGTCCCGGGGTGGGACATAAAGACGCTGCAGGATGCACCAAAGTCAACAACGCAAAAAATAAATAAATAAATAAATAACAACAAGGCAACATTTACGTGAAAATACACTGAATTGTAACGATAATCTGAGCAGGACTGGCCTGTTTGTTTTGTATTGTTTTCACTCGTGTGTGTGTGTGTGTGTGTGTGTGTGTCTATATTTGGACAAGATAACTCAAAAATGGCAAGCCAGATTTCCTTCAGACTTGGTGGTAATACTGGACTGACATCTAAAAGAAAAGAGCTGTTTGGTCAAAGGTCATAGGTCAAGAGTCAAGAAAAAACATTTAAAAAAAAAAGACCTTTTTTTAATGTCAACAACCAAGATGTCTGGATGGATGATCTAAAGCATATACTGATCAGTAAAATATTTGTGATTGATTGGTATCAATGACTTCATAATGATGAAGTCACACAAAGACAAAAACTGACAGATGTGTATTGGTTGTACATTTATATTCTGGTGTACAGCGCAACCCCGGGGATTAAAGCAAGCAAACCAACAACAAAACTTGTCTGACTGAAATTTTTTTCACGACCAAATCTTTTTTTTTGTCATGGACTTTGAGAACTGATTTAAGGTTATTTTAGTTGTTAAAATTATTCTTCAAAGGAACAGACACAGAGGAACAGGTGCAGAGGAACAGATGCAAAGGAACAGATGGAGGGGAACAGACACAGAGCAACAAACCCAGTGGAACAGATGGAGGGGAACAGATGCGGAGGAACAGATGCAGAGGAGCAGAGAAACAGACGTAGGTGAACAGACACAGAGGAACACATGTAGGGGAACAGACACAGAGGAACAAATACAGAGCAACAGACGCAGAGGAATAGATGCAGAGGAACGGATCCAGAGGAACAGATGTCGGGGAATAGATGCAGTGGAACAGATGTAGGGGAACAGATGCAGAGGAACAGAAACAGAGCAACAGACGCAGAGGAACAGATGCAGTGGAACAGATGTAGGGGAACAGACGCAGAGGAACAGAAACAGAGCAACAGACGCAGAGGAACAGATGCAGGGGAACAGATGCGGAGGAACAGATGCAGAGGAACAGATGTAGGGGAACAGATGCAAAGGAACAGATGCAGAGGAACAGATGCAGAGGAAACAGATGCAGAGGAACAGATGCAAAGGAACAGATGCAGAGGAACAGATGCAGAGGAACAGATGCAGAAGAACAGATGCAAAGGAACAGATGGAGGGGAACAGACACAGAGCAACAAACCCAGAGGAACAGACAGAGGGGAACAGATGCAGAGGAACAGATGTAGGGGAACAGATGCGGAGGAACAGAGGAACAGATATAGAGGAACAGATGCAGAGGAACAGATGCAAAGGAACAGATGGAGGGGAACAGACACAGAGCAACAAACCCAGTGGAACAGACAGAGGGGAACAGATGCGGAGGAACAGATGCAGAGGAACAGATGGAGGGGAACAGATGCAAAGGAAACAGATGCAGAGGAACAGATGCGGAGAAACAGACGTAGGTGAACAGACACAGAGCAACAAACCCAGAGGAACAGACGGAGGGGAACAGATGTAGGGGAACAGATGCGGAGGAACAGATGCAGAGGAACAGAGGAACAGACGCAGAGGAACAGATGCAGAGGAACAGACGCAGAGGAACAGATGCAGAGGAACAGATGCAGAAGAACAGATGCAAAGGAACAGATGCAGAAGAACAGATGCAAAGGAACAGATCGAGGGGAACAGACACAAAGCAACAAACCCAGAGGAACAGATGGAGGGGAACACATGCAGAGGAACAGATGTAGGGGAACAGATGCGGAGGAACAGATGCAGAGGAACAGAGGAACAGATGCAGAGGAACAGATGTAGGGGAACAGATGCGGAAGAAGAAACAGACGTACGAGGTGAACAGGACACAGAGGAACACATGTAGGGGAACAGACACAGAGGAACAAATACAGAGCAACAGACGCAAAGGAATAGATGCAGAGGAACGGATCCAGAGGAACAGATGTCGGGGAACAGACACAGAGGAACAGATGCAGTGGAACAGATGTAGGGGAACAGCGCAGAGGAAGAGAAACAGCAACAGATGCAGAGGAACAGATGCAGGGGAACAGATGTAGGGGAACAGATGCAGAGGAACAGAAACAGAGCAACAGACACAGAGGAACAGATGCAGTGGAACAGATGTAGGGGAACAGATGCGGAGGAACAGAGGAACAGACACAGAGGAACAGATGCAGTGGAACAGATGTAGGAGAACAGACATAGAGGAACAGATGTAACAGATGTCAGGGAACAGACAGAACAACAGACACAGAATAACAGGCACAGAGGAACAGACGCAGTGGAACAGATGTAGGGGAACAGATGCAGAGGAACAGACACAGAGCAACAGACATAGAGGAACAGATGTAGGGAAACAGACACAGAGGAACAGATGCAGAGGAACAGATGTAGGAGAACAGACACAGAGGAACAGATGCAGAGGAACAGACACAGAGCAACAGACATAGAGGAACAGATGTAGGGAAACAGACACAGAGGAACAGATGCAGAGGAACAGACACAGAGCAACAGACATAGAGGAACAGATGTAGGGAAACAGACACAGAGGAACAGATGCAGAGGAACAGATGTAGGAGAACAGACACAGAGGAACAGATGTAGGGGAACAGATGCAGAGGAACAGACGTAGGAGAACAGACAGAGCAACAGACATAGAAGAACAGATGTAGGGGAACAGACGCCGAGGAAGATATGCAGAGGAACAGATGTAGGGGAACAGATACAGACGAATAGACACAGGGGAAAAGACACAGAGGAACAGACGTTATTCTAAAAATCTATTTTTGAATGAAGAAAATTTTATATCTTGTGTCCAGCCTTGATTTTTCATCTGGATGAGTCAGAGCAAAACCCACCATTTGGCAGCCCAATTGACCGAAATCCGTTGTAGCGATGGAGAACTTTAATCCTTTCACACAGGATGGGCACCAGCACCCTGAAGCTTTTTAATTGTTTGTTTGGTTTTTTGTCTGTTCCTCTTTCGGCTGATTTCCACTAATGTTGGTATATGGTTGGAGGTTGACCTCAGAACTGTCCTTAAAGGGTTCAGTGTGGCAAAGATCAAGGTCACTGGATCAAAGGTCAAAATTTGCATTTCACTTCAACTTTCAGCAAACATATCGTGCCTGCAGTTTGTTGGCATGTTCTGTATTTGAGGCAAGGTCAAATTTGCAAAATGTCAGTCATCGGGATTAACTCTCAGGGGTTCAGTAAAAAAAAAAAAAAAAAAAATCCCTCACCTGCAAGACCATGGACCCCTCCCATTAGGGTTAGGGTTAGGGTCTAGGCAATGTCTGTCTAACGGTTTGCATGTTGGTTGAGTCCTCCCAGCCACAGTTGGCATTTGACTTAATCTTAATGGGTTAATATTGGGAAAGAGCAAAGCCATTGGGTCAAGGTCAAAGAATTTGTGTTTGAGTTAAGTCTGGGCCAAACCTGCACACATATGTTGGTGGATTCAGTAACTGCACTACTAACGTCAGTCATAGATCAGTTATTCAGGTGAAGATCAAGGTGTCTCCTGCATTAAAAACTAAAGACTAAGATTCAGCCTTTAAAAGAAGCACACAGTCTGCAGCGACCCACGACACCTCGAGCAAACATTCATAAGCACACTACGGATATGTGGAGCTCATCTGCAGAAGGCTGGAACCAAGTACAGTTCAGTGACTGTTACCTTTTGACTTAGGGACCCAACAGACAATAGGCTTCTTGTGCTCAATTTAGGTGTCTTATAACCAGACATGGGGCCAAATACAAAAGTATTTGTATTTGAAAATGCTTTAAATTTTTTTTTTTGGAGTATTTGTATTTGTATTTTCTGATTTTGAATTCAAAGTATTTGGGCAATTCTATAGTAACGGAATACAGCAGCAGCAAATCTGGACATACTGCATCTAACCACGACAGATTAGCTCAAATTGTAATTCCGTTGCTGTAGAATTGCCCATTTGTATTTGTATTTCAAATACATCGCCGATCCCAAGTATTTCCAAATACTTTCACAAATACTTTTTCAAATACTTTTCAAACTTGGGAATCTCTGTGACACCGTGTTGAATATAGATTGTGATAGTTTGATTATTGCCTGTGATATTATAATAGTGAATTTGTGATAAAACATTCAATCCTTTACTTATCAATAGTATTTGGTCATGCTATTTTGACAATAAATTGTCACTGGTTTATCAGTTTTTGTGTTGATTTGTTGTTTATAGTTCACAGAAAGTATCTGTATTTGTATTTGAAATACTCAAAATATAAAGTATTTGTATTTATATTTAAAAAGTACAAAGTATTTGTATTTGGAATTCAAAACTCTAAAGTATGTGTATTTAAATACAATGCAAAGTACTTGACCCCATATCTGCATAACCCGGTGCTCTGGGTGCATTTTTCAGCCCGCCGCCAACATGAAGAAAATATCACTTATTTTAAAAGCTGAAAGTCCATTCTGCATTGATTTAAATCCCATTAATGATCCGCCAAGACCAAAAAATAAAATAAAAAACAAACAAATGTAAATTACAATGTTAACAACATTTCATTAATTATGAGTTGCTGAGGTTAGAGGGGCGGGACTATGACATCATCATTTCAGAAGGTTCTGTACCTTCAGTGTCGTTGTACTGACATGACTGAACTCCACCACAATCAGAGTCATTTCAAAGTATTTGTCTGACACTATCCACACTCAATGGCTGACTGACTTACTGAGTGACTGACTGGCTGATTGAATGACTGGCTGATTAACCTAACGTCTGATTGCCTAGCTGACTGACTGACTCCTTGTACATAGTGGCGTGGCACCTGCAGGCTGCACTGTGCATAAGAAATTACTTTCTTCCTAATTTAGTGAATTTCCTGTTCTCCATCAAATCTGGTGTCACTGACTGAACACCCCCCCCCCCCCCCAACAATCAGTGCATCCTGCCTTCACTGCATCATTTCGAAGTGCCATTTCTGAGTGTCACTAGCGATTCACCAATTATGACCTCGTTTCTGCTCAAACTGCCTCGTCATCATCTATCTCAGCGACAGATATCTGAAACTTTAGTACAACAATCATTTGCATATAAATTCAGCATTATTTCATAATAAAAGAGGGGGAGCAATCACAGCGCCACAGCAGCACATCTGAGCCTGATGTGCTGCTGCTGCGTCTACGTCATTTCGGCATGTTAGTAGTGAAATGAGGCGATTATCACTTTGTTTTCTGCATAAAATGCCTCCTTTCTGCTTAAAACTGACTTTAGAATGATTTAAGAGGTTTTACTTTGTTATCCGATGGTTAATAATCACATTATTCCCTTTGATCGCTTTGGGTGAAGAACGTCAGTCTCAGACGCATGTGCAGTGAAGGCAGGATGGACCAATTTTTAGAAGGGACTGTTTGGTCGGCAACACCGTTTCCAAACTACAGACCTCCCAACCTGCTGTCTGAGAGAGGCTTCAGAGACATCTGTGTGTTGGTGTGTGAACGTGTTCTCACTGTCTCACGGTCCAGCTGCTTGTTGACCTTGATGACCCCACTAAGTGGGTCAATGAAGAACTGGTTGTCCCGATCTCCACTGACGATGGAGTAGAGTACCGCCCTGTCAGTGGACTGTCCACATCTTCTGCTGAGAGCTGTGGGTGCACACACAACACACACACACACACACACACACACACACACACAACACACACACAACACACACACACACACACACACACACACTTTTTAACTTGCAAAGTGTCTTAATAGGATTTATACATGCCCATTGTTTTTGTTTAAGTAGCAATTTTGTCCTCATAGTGTCTGGTTACTATGGTTACAGGACAAAAGAGATATTATAAAGGAGTCCACAGAGTTCAGATTATAAAATGCAGACATCAAAGGTTAAAGGTCACTGCACTGATCGTGCTCTGGAGGAGACTTGGTACTTCAGGTTTTATCAAGAAATAGTGAACTGATTTTCTTCCATCTTGGTCGTCAAGTTAAACAGAAAACAAAATTTGAAATGACCTGTGAGTAAAGTACGCAGGTTTAGAAAATTAATTAAATGATTACAATTATGTTCTTGTTTTATTTTATTTATTGATATCTGCTGGTCTGTATGTTTTTTTTTTTTTTGCACGATTATTTTAATTTTAATATTTCTTCTCAATGGTGAATTTTGATTCATTGCTGTCGTGGTTGGTTGGTCGTTGTCTTGATTTATTATGTTGAGTACATAAAGTGCTGTATAAATAATCATCAGAATTATTCCTGTCGTTGTCCGGCTGCAGTCAGGCCCTCGGGCGATGTGAGATGGACTGTGTATAATAAATCAAACATCAGTGTTCTGTGCCGTCCTTTCCACGAAGTCAAACATGACTGACAGTCAAAGACCTGCCCCACTGGGACAGGTGACCTGGGCTTGTATTTTATTTATTTACTTATTTATTTTTCTCACGTTGTAGAGTGTTGGGAGTGGTCCACTCATCGATGACTGATCTCCATGTGGTCCTCTGTTGGGTGCATGTAGATGTTACTATTTTAAAGGTGATAGAGAGAGGTTGAATGGGGCATTAATCCTTGTTCTGTGATGTGATATGTAGCCCCAAAAAAATTGGTTGGGTCTGTAATGGCTCAGAACCTTCCTAAAAGGCTCTCTGAAACAGCTATGTTACTATGCTGGGTTTAGAATGCCTTGTTTGCCTTTAATGGCGTCGTTTCGGAGCTTATTTGGCAACCTCATTATGAAATGCAAGTAGGTGGTGCTGATCGGTTGCCATTGTTTGATTGGCTGCCCTTGCTCTCACTGAAAAAGAAAGCATTATTTATTTATTTTCATTGCTTTTATATTTTCTGTTGTGTTTCTATTCAGGTTTTTTTGCCTCTTTCTCTAAAATTGTATATAATAATCATTAGATTATTAATATATAAAACAAAATACATTTAAGAAACATTACAATTGAAAACAAATGCCACCCGAACGTGATGACAGCTGCAATGCTAACTTTTAACATTGAAAATGCCACAGACATGCTAACGCATTAGCATCGCTCCCGTTTTTAAGTTATAAAATACATCTTCCACTGTTTCAGAAGAACATAACAGGTCGGTTTAACATAGAAAAGGTAAATAATACTCACAGATGTATGCTCTTAGGGTTTTAGCAGGAGAAAATTAAGCAAAAAAAGAAAGAATAATCGAAGCATTGCTTCAATCTGCGAAGCACTGCTTCGATTGGTTCAAGGTTTCAAAGCAAAGCCGCGCTGCAGAAAAGTTGTTTACGGACCCGCTGCAGGGTCTGTAATCAATACAGAAATTATAATTTTCCTGACAAACACCCCCAAAACAACGGCCACTCTGAAGGACCGATAACATAATCGTTAAGCACAAAGCTTATTGATGTCGGTGGATCAAGTCATTTCTTAACGATACCCAAAAGGAACCAGTTCTCGATACACATCCCTAGCTGCTAAGGGGTTAGCTCATTCCCTTTAGAGGAACAAACCAGAGCTAACGTGCCATTCTAACGTGCAATTCTTACAACAGGAATATGGCGCAACACAAATTTAAAACAAAAGAAAATGTGATACTCACAGGCTGTACTGATTGCTGGGGTTGATTTTGTTGCAGAGTCGGAACTGACCCTCTACTGAGTATTAAATGCCGACTGAAGCCAGCTCGAAATCGTGCAAGGTTTGTGAAACAGTCCTCTGTGAAATGCGCAGAGCAAAGAAATATTCTGCGGTTGTATGTACTGGGGATGTGGTTAAAAATGAATAAAAGCCAGTGATCGCGTACAATGCTTTCCGTGGGAAGATCGTAGTCCGCTAAAACAGCCTGGGAAAGCACACCTGTAGCTCGCCATTGCTTCTCTTCGAGTGTTACAAATGGGTGGGCACAACCTTATGAATAATTAATTTCGAAGGGGTGTGTGTGAAAGGGGGTGGGTGTGTTTGTGTGTGTGGGGGGGCTATTGGTGAAAAAGTGACGTAAGTTTTCTCTCAAAAACGGATTGGCCTGTTTTCTAGGGGCAATTCAAAAAAGGAGAAATACTTGAAACAGAGGTTCTGAAACTTGCTGGCACTTCGTGTGTTTTCCCCACAGCGGGGAGACTCTGAACTAACACCAAAAACATGAAAAAGATGATTTTGATTCTCTATCCCCTTTAAGGTTGTCCTTACAGTCTTACAATGCTGTTTGTCTCCTCCTCCATAATGTTCCTTTCTGGAACTAACCATAACAAAGTCTACTCTCGTCCAGTTAAAAACATGCCCTGTCCAGTGGAGACACTTCCTGTTACTTGTGTCAGTGCTGCTGGACTTGGATTCATTCAGGACACTGATATTTCTGTTGTCCTACCACCCTGAGAAAGAACTATGATGGAAGCCACGTGCAGCACCTGATCAGCACCATGGACAGCTCACCTGGGGTGGCTCTCCTCAGAAGTCGAGTGTGTTCACTTGTACAAACTGCTTTGGGAGATGCAGTTATTGCATTTTCTAGAGTAACGTTTGTTTCTGGATGTGGAACTCATGTTTGAACACAGTTTGAAAACAGCACACCACAGCCTCTGCTCTTACTTAATACAAGGGTTTCCACAGCAGATCGGGCCGGGTCTACGTGTTGACGTGGCACAACTT
This sequence comes from Thalassophryne amazonica, assembly GCF_902500255.1. Classification (NCBI taxonomy): domain Eukaryota; kingdom Metazoa; phylum Chordata; class Actinopteri; order Batrachoidiformes; family Batrachoididae; genus Thalassophryne; species Thalassophryne amazonica. The sequence continues at coordinate 140,887,064 of NC_047106.1, forward strand.
TTATGCCATATGCCCGTCCTGACACAGCTGCAGATGTAGGTGGCGGTTCCTCTTCGTACAGCGGCTCTGCAGTTTGCTGGCTGCACTTTCAGTGTCAAACAAAGCCATCCTTTGTGATGTGACCTCTGAGCTGATCCTTTGTGCTCTGAATCCTCTTGTGAATCCTCACAAGAATGCCAGAAGGACTTTGCAGTCTGTACAACACATGTCTACAGCCGTGCCCCCCCCCCCTCCCCCACCACAGGTGAGGCAAGAAGGACCTACCTGGACTACAGACTCTCCTATGGTGGCGTCCTCTGACACGACCGCCGTGTAGAGCTCACGGCTGAAGATGGGTGCATTGTCATTGACGTCTGTCAGGTTTATATTGACTGTGGTAATGGCACTCAGTGGTGGCGTGCCGCCGTCACGAGCCTCCACTGACAGGAAATAGTCCCTGCACGTCTCATAGTCCAGAGCCTGGGCGACTAAAATGGCACCTGATACAAAGAGACAAAAGCGGTTTAAAGAGCAAATCAAAACCTCTTTTTGTTCTCCTGATTTTTTTTTGTTTGTATTTTGTTTTTTGAAGTGGCAACAGTTCTGAAAGTGCTATACAAATAAATTCTAATTATTATTATTTTCTAAAATGGCAAATGCTGATGCCTTGTGCTTCAGAGGTCTTCCCACATATGCTCGTGGACATGAGCATATGTGGGAAAGACCATCCCTGGTTCTCAAGACCAGGCACCTAAGTGGCTCTACTCTACTCTTTTCTACTCTCCTATTTTATTCTTCCTTTTTAGATATTTAGATATACCTTTGTATACTGGTATAGTTCCACCTTAGAATTGGAATATAATATAAGATATACCTTACTGAATTTTCATGAATAAAAACAGGTTTATTGGACAAGGTTACAAGCATAATTAAAGCAGCAGCGGCTGCCCCTCTCCTTCAGCTCTCCATTACACCGCCACACATCCAACAATGAGCCACAACTCTTTACGTTTCCATCCAAAAGGGGCTCCACCTCTGGGCCAGGTTTCATGAGAAAGAAGTGATTGTTTCAAAGTATCGCAGCAGTGACCTTGGCCATCATCACACCACACTGATGCTGGTGCAGATGGTGGAAAGAATCCAACTGTCCCTGAGTTGTCCCATCTCTGTGTTTCAAAGTTAATGCAAATTTTTTTTTAAAACATTATCATCTTTAACCCTCTGGGTGCATGGTCACGGCAGTCCATCGAACTTTTATGATATTTCTATGAGTAGTCCAGTGACAGAATTTCACAGAGACTTCATTCATCCACTTCCTGAAAGTACAGGACTGTCACTTCTCATTTTAATCCCTGTTGTAGATGATCTTTGATTCACTGCCAATCCCAGAGGCTGGAGAAGGTCACATGAGTCTGCCTGCCTGCCAGAGGCTGCAGTCAGAATACAGCTTCTCTCTCTATGGAGGATTCACCTGCCACTAAATGCTCATGAATGCTAAATGAAAGATCCTGTCAGCTTGAAAACACTTTAAATTTTATTTAGTCTCACAGATAAAAACAGTTATGGAAAACATGCGGAGGGATTCTTTTTCTAGCATCATCAAGCTGCCCCCCTCTCCTCCCATGGAGCAAATGGATATTTTTGAGGGACTTTCCACTTTTCCTCATCGAAGGATATTTATGGACATTTCTGAAGACAGATATTAAATGAACGAGTCTCTCCCACTGACAGTTCCCAGTGGCTGGAGCTGCTGCACTGCACTACACGTTTTGTAATTTACTTATCCATTGTGTTCGAAAATAATTTTCTTGTATTGCACTACTTTTTTCTGTCTTAAACACTTTGGTAAACCCATCTGTAGCACCAAAACAGTTCATCCACATGAATAAAATAAATAGTCACTCAAGATTTGAGCAGGGGTGGTGCCAAGTGGCTAATGCGCTTGGTTTCAGTTCAGAAGGTTCCGGGTTCAAATCCCACTCCTGCCACATTTCTCCATGTAATGTGGAGTTGCGTCAGGAAAGGCATCCGGCGTAAAACTTGAGCCAATTCAACATGCAGATCCACCTTGGATTTGCTGTGGCAACCCCGAGTGCAAACAAGGGAGCAGCCGAAGGGACTTACGAGTCACTCAAGATTTGAAAAATTTTGAAAAAAAAAAAGAAAATGAAACATTTTCAGCTGTAGAGCCATACTGCACATTTTCTGTGCAGTGTTTCAAACAATATATGGCCACATATTCTGAAAGATGAGATTTCTTTAAAAACTTTGATATGCAACACCTGGACATTAAAGTATGGTAAAATTGAGAAAATGCCTTCATGATATGAATATTTCAACCCCAGGGGGTTAAAATCCTCACATTTGTTGCTATATTAGAACAGATTAACAGGCCAAGATGGTAGATGGAACAGGAGTCAGAATCTGTATCCAACAGGCCTATAATGTTCCAGAATGAGGTGGAGACGTCTTCTCAAAACCTCTGCAGGTTGTTGGGATCACTGGTTGTTACATATATTGTCCATGTGTCAAGTACTACTAGAGCTATATATATATATATATATATATATATATATATATATATATATATATCACAGATTCTAATGGATATTCCCATTGCTTGACCTTTACTTTGGACACCAAGCATTCAACATGGTCCAAACTATTCCATTTATTAATCCTATTAGCTCAACCAATTTTTTTTGTGGTGTATAAGATGTCTTGTTTTTTTTTTGTGGTGTAGAGTCGCTGTGCGGGAGCACCCCCAATTTGGTTCCCCCCCTCCTCCTTGTACAATGACAACAAAGACTATTCTATTTTACTCTATTTTAACCAATCATTTTCATCATCATACCAAAATTGGAGCAACCTACGAGCACATCTGTATACGAGGTCTGTCCAAAAAGTAACGGACCTTTTTATTTTTTTCAAAAACCATATGGATTTGAATCATGTGTGATTGCATCAGCCAAGCTTGAACCTTCGTGCGCATGCGTGAGTTTTTTCACGCCTGTCAGTTGCGTCATTCGCTGTGGGCAGGCTTTGAGTGAGCACTGGTCCAGCCCCTCGTGAGATTTTTATTGTCAGGGAAATGGCTGTGAGGCTGCCGCTTTGCTCCATGAAATGTTTTTCAGAAACTGTTAGAGACAGCCAGTTGGAAACCATTCAAAAGATTCAGATGGATTTCGGTGAAGATTATGCGTCTCCCTACCCATCTTCAAATGACAAATGGGGGGTCTCAACTCATCAGGGCGCTGAGACGAGCAAAAAAAAAAAAGGTGACGACTCAGAAGTGAGAACGTGTTCGCCAAGACCTTCCGTCCAGCAACTGGTTAGATCTCATCGACTGCGTCAGAATCCAAAAGCCACTGCAACTGTTTGTACTGTAAGTGTTTGTCTACTTCCATAAGAGTCCATAAATAATAAAAACACAAAGTTGTGTTCTTCCTGAGTTGTAAACATGAGTAAGGCCCCGTGTCCATGTAGCACTTTTTGTTTCTGAGCACCAGTGTGTTTTTTCACTTGCTCTCAATGAGAACAGATCGTATGCAGCCACCTCCACAAAAAAGTGTTGCAACTTTTTTCAGAGGACATTTTTTGTTTGGCCACTCTCAGTAATTTGTAATTTGCTGTGACATCACTGCAGCACCTTTTCAGGCAACCACTCACATATATATAGAGACAAATGTTTGCATTCTGTGTCAACGCCTGATTCGTCACAGAAAAGCCCATCACAATAGACAAGTTAAAATCATCCGTGACAGAAGATTGGACAAATGCTTGGATTCTGTTGAGAGTGAGTGCCTTTATCACGTACAAATAAAAGGTAGTCATCAGCTGTTTGTTGTCATAGAACAATCCCAACAAGAGCATTGTTTATTTTTAAGAACGCAGGCGCTGGGATGAAGCATTTCTCTGCGAACTCTCAGCGTTTACTGACAAAAAAAGAAAAAAAAAAAAGAACAACCCTAATATGTAGACACGGGGCCAAAAAAAGCTGTTTGTTAATATAATCAAAGGTCCATGTTAATGATGAAGAATAAGTACAGAATCTGACTATGTTTAACCACAAATTTCATTCAGACAAATAATCAAGCACTCCTGAAGATTTTGGAGTTGTCAATGACAATCGCACTGATACGGAACTCTGCACCTAAAAAGACAAAACAAGGCAAAAACAGAATAAAACCCTCTGTCTTCTTCACCTGTTGAACCTGCTGGGGGTGAATGAGGCTCCTGAAAGTCGTGAGTTATGTTTATGATTCATGTTTGATGCACACTCACCTGCACACTCTCCCAGTTTTCCCGGTGGACACTGGCATGCATATCGCCCTCTGGTGGCCTCGACTGAAATACACTGCATGTCCGCTGGACACGGCTGGTCCTCACACTGCTCAGACGGTGCGGCACAGCTGACATCTGCACAGACAGACACACACACAACTGCATCACAAACTGGGGAAACCCTCCATGATGCCACCTAGAGGTTTTTGGAAGAAGCTCAAATGGTGCTCACTCCGCCTCTGTCCCAGCCAACCCCTAAACAGCTAAAGAGGTGAACCGTGGGTGAGACCCTGCATGAAATGGGTGGGACAATGAAACCTGAACACCACCCTCATCTCAGAGTTATTGAGCTAACAGCTAACAGGCTAACTTTGGGTGCTGTATTAACACATATACGAGGTCTATTAGAAAAGTATCCGACCTTATTATTTTTTTCAAAAACTATATGGATGTGAATCACGTGTGATTACATCAGACATGCTTGAACCCTCGTGGGCATGCGAGAGTTTTTCATGCCTGCCGGTTACGTCATTCGCCTGTGGGCAGTCTTTGAGTGAGGAGTCGCACACCCTCTCATCAATTTTTTTCATTGTTTAGGAATGGCTCAGCGACTGCTGCTTTGTTTGATCAAAATTTTTTCAAAACTGTAAGGCACAACTGAGTGGACACCATTCGATAAATTCAGCTGGTTTTCGGTAAAAATTTTAACGGCTGATAAGAGATTTTGGTCTGGTAGTGTCGCTTTAAGGACGGCCCAAGGCGCCTGACGGCGATCTGCACTTCGAGGCGGCAGCGTCTCTCCGTTCAAGTTGAAAACTTCCACATTTCAGGCTCTGTTGACCCAGGAAGTCGTCAGAGAACAGAGAACTTTCAGAAGAAGTCGGCATGAGGAGTTTATTCGGACATTCCATTGTTAACAGACATTTTGTAATGAAAGTACGTGCGGGCAGAGTCGCGTGTCGGGCCGGACCCGACCGCGGGGGGTCGCGATAGGAAAAACATCTCCGTTGGAAACCTTAACGGGCAAGTTGGAACATGCCCAAGCTGTTAAACAATTTCTCAGTTACTCACTTGCTGAAAGCCATCAAAAGCCGCCTGAATTTTACAAATGGTTTTCAACACGGAGGTGTTTTTCCTGTCGCGGCGCACACAGATTTGCCGAGTCGTCACGGAAACGACTTGGTGAATTTCCGCGCACGTCTTTCATTAAAAAATGTCCTTAAACAGTGGAATGTCCGCATAAAATCCTCATGCCGGCCTCTTCTGAATCTTCTCTGTTCTCTCACGACGTCCTGGGTGAATTAAGCCTTAAATTAGGATGTTTTCAGGTCGAAACAGGCCGACGACGGCGCCTGGAAGCGCTGCACGACGTCCTGCTCTGTGGGAAGTCCTTACACCGACAGAAACACCCCATAATCTCTCATCAGCCGTTAAACTTTTCACCGAAAACCAGCTTAATTTCTTGAATAGTGTCCACTCGGATATTCCTCACAGGTCCAGAAAAAATATTGATAAAGCAACGTGCGCCATCTCGAGCAGCGTGTGAAACAAAGGAATTCAGCCGAGAGGGCGGGACCACATCTCACTCAAGGCCTGCCCACAGGGAAATGACGTCACCGACACGCGTGAAAAAACTCACGCATGCGCACGAGGGTTCAAGCATGATTGGTGTAATCGCATGTCATTCAAATCCATATAGTTAAAAAAAATAAATAAAAGGGTCGGTTTATTATCTAATAGACCTCGTATTTGGGGACTGCGTGGTTCTTTTCATATCAGATGGCTTACAAACATACAAACATGACCATTTGGCAGTTGTATTTTTTGAACAGCTGAGATATACACAAAACTGCAGCCAAGCACACTGTAATTACCATGTCATTACCATTTATTAGGGAGGTGAATCGTACAACTCACAATTCAATTCGATTCCGATTCTTGGGGTGACGATTCGATTCAGAATCGATTTTCGATTCAAAGAGCTCTGAGAAATAGTTATATTACTTAAAAAATATTTATGTTTAAGAAAATTCAGCTTTACAAGGTTAATCAAGTGATTCTAGATGTAAATTTACTTATCTGCTTTGCTCGTTCAGAGTTGACAGGCAGCTTAGTGAAGTGCTGGTCAGTAGTCGGCAGATACCGCTGCTCCGCTCCTTTTAGCTCCAGGTGATGGCGCAGCATGTGGGCTTGCGGATTTGAAGTGTTTCTGAAGTACTTGAATTTCATTTTGCAGATTTTGCACACTGCATAAGTCATGTCAAGCTCCTTCTTACGCAGCAAATAATAAAATCCAAAATGCGCCGAAACATTTGCCTTCAGCAAAGACGGTGCTGTCTGAATTAGCTCTTCGTCCGCCATGCTAAGCTGCAGCTCACGAGTGTTTGAAGCACGCCGGACCCCCCCGCCCCTCGCGGAGGCGCTGCAGTACGGAAGCCGTTGCCTGACAAACAGTACACGCAGCGAGTAAGCAAGGAAATGTTTAATAAAATGCTTTTTAAAAATCAATTCTTGGACATTTTGGATCGATTCAGAATCGTAATAATAAGAATCGCGATTCAGACGTGAATCGATTTTTTCCGACACCCCTACTATTTATATGGCAATTACATTTTGTGCCCAACTTGTGACCATAAAAAATGTTTTGTGCATCAACTATAACTTTTTACAAACACAGCAAAACATGTTAATGAAGATCTGAGCCAAGAAAATTACTGTCGTGACAAAAATAAAAATTTATTTAAATCTCGACAACACTAGTGATGTCATCAATCCAACACAAATGATTAGGTCAATTTGTTTCAGCCCAAAGAGAGACACATTCATGCAGATTCTGTGTACGACAGCACCATTTATTCTGCCAGCACAGAATGAGCCAGAGTGGTGCAGAGCGCGCACACGTTACACTGCAGATAATCGTTTGTAAACAGTTAAACTAATGAAACAATGGCGCTTGGGAGGCGCAATAATGGCCGCGGTTATCTGTGTTTGTCATGTCATCTGTGCTCAGAGCTTAGTCGTTATTTTAAAGGCCATCTTCATGTTGTAATGTTCTTTGTTTTAAAAACATGGATATTTGCATGCACTACTTCTCTCACCAGTACACGTGCAGCGTGACGTCCGGTGGAAGCGTGGAGAGACGAAGCTGATGCGCGGCGTGCTGTAAGTTGCCAGGTTGTGGGAGTCTAAGATGATGCTCTGCTCACACTGGGCCCCGCGACACTCCAAACCCGAGCAGTTCTTCTCCAGAATGGCTGAAACCCTGAGCACCTCCTCCAGCTGCCGCCGTGAGGTGCTGAGTTTCTGGGTGAGGTAGGCTGCCTTGTAGTACCCGCTGCCTACTGTTTCCACGGCGACGAGCATGTCAAGCTGCTGCGTGCCCCCGACTGGCTGCAGGCTGAGGATGTGCAGCCTGTCCTGCTGCTGCGAGGCCGCGGCCTGCTGCAGCACCTTGAACACACTTTTCAGGTGCAACGCCACGAAGTCTTGGGGTGCGATGCTCTCAAAGCGCACCGTCACTGCCTCTTGCAGCATCTCCGGCGTCGCCTGTTCTACATGTACACTCACGGGCACTGGTACAGCGAAGCGGCCGTCGCTGACACTTGCGTTGAGGGAGTACCTGCCTGCGTCCAACCCACCCAAGGCAATGATCTTGCCATCACGAGGGCTGATCTTGAAGAGACTACGCTGGGATGGCGGGGCGTGGCCAAAGACCAGTGCGTCATAGGGATCAGCGTCAGTTGCATGCAACTGACCAATCACACCCCCAGGAAACTCGTCTTCCATGGTGACAATGTGAACCTCCAGTGGCAGCGCCACAGGGCGATGGAGGCTCTCTTCAATGACTCTAACTGTCAATGTGGACGAGGAGGAGAGGCGGGGCTTACCGGAGTCCATCACCTGGAAGGAGGAGGGAAAAGGAGAACACATTCTGAGAAAACGGACTGACCAAGATGAAGGGGACAAATGGAAATTATACAGCGCCGCCTAGAGACCAAATAAAGAAAACCACAAATATGAGAGGAATAATGAACTATAAATCCAGAAATGTTCAAATATTTAAACCCATAGATGCAGTTTAAGAGTTTAGATATTGAGATTTAAAATTGTCCAAGTCTCCATGATAAAAGAGATCTTGATCCCAATGGGAATAAGCTGGTTAAATAAAGGTTAAATCAAATTAAATTAGATTCTACGGTGCCTGACAAGACTTCAGGGGAGGGGCACCATATTGAGAAGATGGAAAAGTACAAATACTGCAAAGGAACTTATCAAAGTACATCAGCTGCAGATATACACACATGGGGGAAGGTTGGCAAACAGGTAGACAGACAGGCAGAGTTTGAATGTAACTCTACCTGAATCTGAATAACATATTCAGTGGCGATGTCTCTCCTGAACACCTGATTGGCCAAAAGTGTTCCATCTTTCTCAAGCACAAACTCTCCACCTTCATTTCCAAACACTATGTGGAAGTCAAAGGGCGGGCCATTATGGGAGGAGTCTTGGTCGATGACAGACAGCTGTAGGATGCTCGTGCCAACTGGCTTATTCTCCTGTGGAAAGAATCAGAAGCTACATGTATCATGTTATCAGAGTGTGCATGGCTGCCTCGCCTCTACAATGGCAGGGCACAAAAGGCTGGATCATGAGGTTTAACGTCATCATTTGGTGGTTGTGTTTGGATGATGCTGCTTTTGGCCTTAAATTAGTGAGAATTTCACCAACTACAGAACCAAAAGCCCCTCTAACACTTGGGCTGAACGCTGTTTTTTTTTTTCTCTGTTATAGTCTCTTCTGGACAAGTGTGTGGAAAAAAGAAACTTGATCTGTGTTCCTGCCCACATCTGACAGTAATATGAGCGAAGCGTCGTGCAGCGGCTGAAGCTCACTCATGGTACAGGGCATCCTAAACAGGAAGTGCCAAAATTCAAATCCACAGTAAAACAGGAAATTGTTCAAATGTCGAACACTTCCTGGATTGACAGACCAGATCCCATGGAGTCTCACAGGAACTCAGTGGCAAGCTCACACTCAAACAGGAACTTAAATCAGTCACAGTGAAACAGGAAATGTTGAACACTTCATGGCATGGGTGGAGCTAGAGCAGAGGCCGGGGTTTCACTGGACTCCCCTAAAATCTGGACACAGATGATTGACATGTCACAGCACCACACGTCTGGTTGAAAGAGCTGCATTTTCATATTAGTGAGCCACATTGACTGCTAGGTTCCTCCTGTCCAGTAGTTTGTGCTGTGTATCACAAAAAGGTTTTATCCACCTTATTAGAAGAAAAATGTTTGCTTCAGATTTGAACTGAACACGTCATTTGAACTATGGACTTCTAATCACACCAAACTTATATTGGTGAGTAAACGACCATATTTTATGCCGGAAATGAGGTCCAGGTTGTTAAAAGCAGCATTTCTCTTTTAATTCGGGTTGTCTTATATACCCATGTTTAAGCTAACAGACAGCAGCTGGTTCATGCTCTGTTGACTTATTAGTGCACCCGATAACTGAAACAATCCTTCAAATGGTGACACAAGCATCAAATTCAGCACAAATACAGCTGGAGCAAAATTAATGAATCAACTTTAACTTTTGACCCCTGTACAAACTGAAACTGACCTTTGTCACCATTCTTGCTGCTTTTACCTTATAACTCCATAATATTCAGTTGCAGATTGTCCAAACAATACCTTTTTGGAATCTTTATGGTCAGGCAAATAATGTGGTGTAGTTTTCTATATGATTGGAGCATCTTTTAATTTAGACCCCTGTCTAATTCTTCAGGTGACCCCTACGTGGCTGCCTATTGAATTTTTTTTTTTTTTAAGAGTTCATGTCTTGGGATTATTTGTGCCAAATGTGATGCTTGTATCACCATTTGCAGGATTCCACTCTCAGTTGCCCTCAAAAGTATTAGAATACTTGGTATTTCACACATTTTAATTTGTTTATTCCATTTCAAATACATTTTTTTCCTAAAATTATCTTCCTTAACTCAAACTGAAAGCAAATCTCTACAACTTGATATAAATTAATTAAAAATATAAAATCCAGCTTCCTGATGAAGTGGTGTAGAGGAGTATTTTCTTAAAAAGAAGACCTGAAAGTTCAGCTACAATTTGACAGAAAGTACATTTGAGATGAAAGACTAGATTTGATGTTTTGGTGAAAGAAACTTTTGTATTTCTTCATAATTGATGTAAATAAAGTCCAAGGCATTTTCAGTAACTTGGAAATGTTCATGTTTCCATCCCCTGACTTGTCTAAAGAAAACTGATAATAAAACTAAGTATTATTTACAGGTTTGATCAAGTTTTAGAGATTTGCTTTCAGTTTGAATTTGAGGAAGATAATTTTAGAAAATGTTATTCTTTATTTTTTGTATTTCTTGTATTTAAAATGGCACAAACAAATAAAATGTGTGAAATTCCAAGTGTTCCAATACTTTTGGAAGGCACAGTATCCTAACCTTATGATGAGTGCAAAATGAGTGTGGTATTATTACTGTTTTGTTTAAGAATGTTCAATATGATGTATGATATGACTATGATTTGACACATAGTGTCAACTGGTGGGGGGGTGGGGGGAGCTGATTATGTGAATTCACAAGTTGTTGCAAGTCAAGGACAGAGTGTGGGAGCCCTCTTTTTGTTTTGTCTTTGTGATCCATCACAGTGGAGCTGAAATCAAACAGTCAGGATGTTTTCGTCGTGTTGACTTTGCACTTTAATTCAAAGGTTTAATAAATTAAACAGGTTTAGGAATTACAGCCATTTTTATTCACGGTCGCTGCGTCAGAACTCAGAAGGTTCTGGAGAGGACCTGGCTGGGAGATTGGTTGTGAACACCAGGGTTTGTGTGCATGATTCTCAGTGGAGATATGGTGATGCATCAGAAATCGCATCCTGCATAAAACCTGCACCAAATCCCAGTGCAGATCTGTCCTGGATCCACTGTGGTGACCCTGATGTAGCTAAACGATGACCCAGGTGTAGCTAAACGATGAGCAACATCAGTGAGTGGACAAACTAGGTATCTAAGGATTACTTGTATTTCAGTTACTGACTGCCTGAAGCCTGGAACTCATGGACATCTCCAAATACTGGGGTTTCTCCCTTGATACACTTGGTCCAGCCTCGACTGCACCTCCACTTGCTGCTTGTTGGTGTTTTTTGCCCTCAGTTTTGTCTTTGGGGATTGAAGGTTTGTTCTATTGGGTGATCACATGATCACACTCACATGATCTCTTCATGTGAGTAACTTGCCATGGAAGTTTGCTCTTTGCCTTGAGAATTTTTTTTAGCTTCCTTTGGCAGGATATTTTGGGCCATTATCCATCTTCACCATGAAGCTCCATCCTGTGTGTTTGGCAGCATTTGTCTCAATCTGAGCAGAATTCATGACGCTGCTTCCATCAACAGTCACATTGCCAATAAACACTACTGGTGCAGTTCCACCGGCAGCCGTACGTGCCCACGCTCGAACACTGCCTCTACCGTGTTTGACAGATGGTGTCCTAGACCTCATCCTGAGCTGTTCTTTTCCTTCTCCATACTCTTCTCTTACCATCACTGTGGTAACGGGTCTCATCTGTCCAAAGAATCTTCTTCCAGAATGAACAATGTCAGTGAAGTCTAAGACATACTGAGTGACTTTGAAGAATACTGGCTGGAAAAGTCCTGATTCGCATCTTTTTATGATGACCATAGTGTGGAGAGAGTGAGGAGACACAATGAAGACAAAGTGGCAGGTTGGCCACCAACATTTCAAGACGTTCTTTACAATCCCGGAGCCGAGCACAACTTCTGATTAACTTACAGGTTAAGAAGATAAGATAAGATAATCCTTTAATTGTCCAAGGGCGGGGAAATTTACAGTAAAGCAGCACAGGGAGAGACAATTCAAATCAAATCAATTTTATTTATATAGCGCCAAATCACAACAAACAGTTGCCCCAAGGCGCTTTATATTGTAAGGCAAGGCCATACAATAATTACGGAAAAACCCCAACGGTCAAAACGACCCCCTGTGAGCAAGCACTTGGTGACAGTGGGAAGGAAAAACTCCCTTTAAACAGGAAGAAACCTCCAGCAGAACCAGGCTCAGGGAGGGGCAGTCTTCTGCTGGGACTGGTTGGGGCTGAGGGAGAGAACCAGGAAAAAGACATGCTGTGGAGGGGAGCAGAGATCGATCACTAATGATTAAATTCAGAGTGGTGCATACAGAGCAAAAAGAGAACAACAGTGCAAATATGCAACCAGAAATCCGTGTTTTTACTCATGTGGTGAATGTTTCCGGGTTATTTTTTAATAACAGACCTCAGAATCCATTCAATTCCACGCCCAAACAGTTGGTGTCGGTAATGTGCCGTGTTGTTTTGCAAGCTGCCAATAATCTCCAAAGAAGAAGGAGGATTATTTTTTTGTTTTTGTTTGTTTGTTTTGGGTTTGGGAGTTTATTAATTTATATTTTTGGGGACTGCACTGTGGTTCTTCTAATGCTTCCTTCACTTTTGTCACTGATATCCAAGCAGAAGGAATGTTCCCTAATACTGCACAAGTGTTGAAGTGATGGACACAAGTGTACAAGTATTATTGCACAGAATGTGTAGTACTGTCGCAAATCGCTGAAAAATTGCTACTATACTTATGAGCTGAGTGGTCGACTGGGAACAGTGCTGGTTGTGGAGTCTGACAGCAGCAGTGTGTGAAGGACCTGTGGTGTCACTCCTTCACACACTTTGTGTGGAGCAGCTGGTCACTGAAAGAGCTTTCCAGTGCAGTCAGCATGTCACACACGGGGTGTGAGGTGTTCTCCAGCGGGGATGACAACTTAGCCATCATCCTCCTTTCTCCCACCTCCTGCACTGAGTCCAGGGGACTTCCCAGGACAGAGCTGGCCTTCCAAATCACTTTGTCAAGTCTCATCCTCTCAGCACTTGTGATCCTGCTGCTCCAGCAGACCACTCCTTAAAAAATGACTGATGCCACTGCTGACTCAAAGAACATCCTCAGGAGCACCCCCTGCAGTCCAAAGGACCTGAGTGGCCTCAGCAGTAGAGTCCGTTCTGGCCTTTCTTGTAAAGTGCAGCTGTGTTGTTTGACCAGTCCAGTTTTTTGTTTAGGTGTACACCCAGGTACTTGTTAAGAGTTCCCTATCTCGATATCCATTCCCTGGATCTTCACGGGTGTCGGTGGAGGGCGCCTGTGCCTGTGGAGGTCCACCACCAGCTCTTTGGTTTCCACACATTGATCTGGAGGTGATTCTGCTGACACCAATCCACAAAGTCTTGGGTCACCCCTCTAAGATCTCTAATGATCTCTAAGAGAATGACTCTCTTCTTGAATTAATAAAAATTGATTGATTGATTTTTTTGAGCATGCACACGGTGTAAATAACAAAAAGTGTATCCAGCACTGCTCCAGGACGACACACACTTATGAAGGTGGAAGTTTAATTAAGAAGTCAGCAGGACTGCACGCGGTTTGTGTCAGAAGGCATCGAGCGAGACGAACAACTATGCAACTAAAACCTTCTCTGACAATAAGACACTCATTCTAAATGTAACATCACTTTCTGCAAAGTGACTCAAACACCCTGGGAACTTTGCTTCCACTTCATCTGTGTGTTCCATAATATGCATATGTCACGGACATGAACGAGCAAAGCTCGTCAGCATCTCACCATGTCATTTAGGTCCTTCAGACTTTATTTTGAAAATATTTTGAAGCATTTTGTAAATGCTTTAGGGGAGCATTAGCATGGCAAAAAACCTTTCAGCTCCCCCCACCTTTTTAAGCATTTTTCTTTATTTGCCTCTCACATGCCTGGAAAAGCTCCTCACCATCTAACCATGTCCTTTTGGTCCTTCAGACATTTTTCAGTAAAACTGTTCTTTGGAGCATGACTAAAACCTTTCAGCACCGCCCCCCAGACCCCCCACCTTTTTAAGCATTTTCCTTATTTTGCCTTTCAGCTTCTGGAGGAGCTCTGCCCCCTATTTTCCTTTTTTGCTTTTCAGATGATCCCCCAATTACAGCCCTCTTCACCTCCTGCCACTTTAAGCATTTGTTAATGTAGTTTTAAGTTTTCAGCTAGTTGACAGTACGGCTGTACAATATGGCCAAATTATCGTATCTCAATATTATCATATAAATTGTCATGTAAATGTCACTTATATACATGCTGTCCATATTCTTGAGCCTCTTAGGTGAATAGGGAAAGTTCCCATGGGATAAAAAAGCTTTTCAACTGACCATCCCTGGTTCTCAAGACCAGGCACCTAAGTGGCTCTACTGTCTCACTCTTTTTTTGTTTTAAAGATATTTATGTGTACCTTAGTAAACACTAGTAGAGTTCCACTTTAGATCTGAAATGTATAATAGAAGATATACCTTACTGAATTTTCACATCAATATGATATATGATATGACTATGATTTGACACAAAGTGCAGCAACAGTTAAAATTAAACCTTCTTAAACAAAACAGTAATAATACCACACTCATTTTGCACTCATCATAAGGTTAGGATAATGTGGCCTCCAAAAGTATTGGAACACTTGGAATTTCACACATTTTAATTTGTTTATGCCATTTTAAATACAAGAAATACAAAATAAATAAATAAAGAATAAAAATTTCTAAAATTATCTTCCTCAAACTCAAACTGAAGCAAATCTCTAAAACTTGATAAAACCTGTAAATAATAATCAGTTTTATTGCTAGTTTTCTTTAGACAATTCAGGAGATGGAAACATGAACATTTCCAAGTCACTGAATATGTCTTGGACTTTATTTACATCAATTATGAAGAAATACAAAACTTTCTTTCACCAAAACATCAAATCTAGTCTTTCATCTCAAATGTACTTTCTGTAAAATTGCAGCTGAACTTTCAGGTCTTCTTTTTAGGAAAATCCTCCTCTACACCACTTCATCAGGAAGCTGGATTTTATATTTTTAATTAATTTATATCAAGTTGTCAAGATTTGCTTTCAGTTTGAGTTAAGGAAGATAATTTTAGAAAAAAATGTATTTGAAATGGAATAAACAAATTAAAATGTGTGAAATACCAAGTGTTCCAATACTTTTGAGGGCAATTGAGAATGGAATCCTGCAAATGGTGATACAAGCATCAAATTTGGCACAAATAATCCAAAGACATGAACTCTTTAAAAAAAAAAAAAACTGATTGGCCACTTGAATTTTCAATAGGTAGCCAGGTAGGGGTCAATTGAAGAATTAGACAGGAGTCAAAATTAAAAGATGCTCCAATCATATAGAAAACTACACTGCCTTATTTACCTGATCATAAAGATTCCAAAAAGGTAGAGTTTGGACAATCTGTGACTGAATGTTATGGAGTTATGAGGTAAAAGCAGTAAAAATGGTGACAAAGGTCAATCTCAGTTTGTACACGGGTCAAAAGTTAAAGCTGCTCCATTAATTTTGCTCCAGCTGTATTTGTGCGGAATTTGATGCTTATATCACCATTTGAAGGATTGTTTCAGTTATCGGCTGCACTAATAAGTCAACAGAGCATGAACCAGCTGCTGTCTGTTAGCTTAAACATGCGTATATAAGACAACCCGAATTAAAGGAGAAATGCTGCTTTTAACAACCTGGACCTCATTTCCGCCATAAAATATGGTTGTTTACTCACCAATATAAGTTTGGTGTGATTAGAAGTCCATAGTTCAAATGACGTGTTCAGTTCAAATCTGAAGCAAACATTTTTCTTCTTCTAATAAGGTGGATAAAAACTTTTTGTGGTACACAGCACAAACTACTGGACAGGAGGAACCTAGCAGTCAATGTGACTCACTAATTTGAAAATGCAGCTCTTTCAACCAGACGTGTGGTGCTGTGACATGTCAATCATCTGTGTCCAGATTTTAGGGGAGCCCAGTGAAACCCCGGCCTCTGCTCTAGCTCCACCCATGCCAGGAAGTGTTCAACATTTCCTATTTCACTGTGACTGATAAACTGGCACTTCCTGTTTATGTGTGAACTTGCCACTGAGTTCCCACGAGATTCCATGGGATCTGGTCTGTCAATCCAGGAAGTGTTTGACATTTGAACATTTCCTGTTTTACTATGGATTAGAATTTTGGCACTTCCTGTTTAGGACGCCCTGTACCATGAGTGAGCTTCACGCCGCTGCGCGACACTTCGCTCATATAAATCAACTTGTTGAAATTTGACTTTGCTTCGGGCACGTGTTGACTTTGTGTACTTTACAGCTGACAATAAATCGTGATGACATCATCACTGAAACTCACGAGGTTTTCACAGAAACTGAATCATGGTCCGGCACTGGTGCCACCGCACTGTCAGACTCACCTGGATGACAGCGGTGAAGTTGGCGGGGGAGAAGGTGGGCGGGTTGTCGTTAATGTCAGAGATGTCGATGTTCACGGTCACAGTGGACGACATGGCTGGCACGCCGCTGTCCAGGGCTCTGATGACCAATGAGTAGCCAGGAACCTACAAGGACAAAGACAATGACAACAAGTCCATGATTTGAGGAATGATGTAAAATATGAACGTCGTAAACTGGACTTTTGTTGATTTATCCATCTTGAGTGGTTGCCATCCAGGATCTAAAGTCTTTCTGTAGAGATGTTTGCGCCCCACATTCCACAAACATGCCCCGGGGTTCCAGACACCAGTGCTAAAAAGATTCAGTCTTTATTATCCTGAGTCTTTGTGGTCCAGTCCTGACTTTGTGTTGGTTTTCTTGCTGACGGCAGATCACACAAGCAGTGTCGGTGTCGGCTCCAGCTCCACGCTTACGTAAGAACTCCACGTGCTCGTCTCCAAACTGTGTGTGCTCACTGGCTTTCCTCCAGACGAGCGGAGGATGTGTGGAATCGTTTGTTCTGCTGCATGCTGGGAACACGCTGCAGGATATTTTTCTGCACACCGCTGCAGAACATCAGCGGTAATGAAGCGGACTGAACACAAAACCACGTGTTGCTTCCTGAGAACATCCAGAATCCAGCAACAGGCCGCTGAGCAGAGGAAGAGCAACCTGAGTGAAGACACACCAACATACTGTCCGCGCTTTGATCCAGCGCGCTCATGAATACTTCATGAAAGCAACGGGAAGGAAATGACAGGCGGCCGCGTGCTCCGCTGCAAATTAAAGAGCTCGCTGTGAGACAGATTCATAGGCGCTGGGACCAGGATTAGCTGCCATCTGGTCACTATAAGACCAGCAGTTAATGAGCTCAACAAATCATTACCGCGAGCGTCATTAAGCGCCGCCATGACGCCCAGTATTTATTAATGTGTCCATTAGCTTCACAATGAGCTTTAAGGCCTCAGAGGATTCATTCACTCTCCACGTGGCCTCCCTCCTCTGTGCTGGATCCAAGTGCTGTGTCCCCCAGGTAGCCCTGAGTCCCGGGGTTGGACATAAAGACGCTGCAGGATGCACCAAAGTCAACAACGCAAAAAATAAATAAATAAATAAATAACAACAAGGCAACATTTACGTGAAAATACACTGAATTGTAACGATAATCTGAGCAGGACTGGCCTGTTTGTTTTGTATTGTTTTCACTCGTGTGTGTGTGTGTGTGTGTGTGTGTGTCTATATTTGGACAAGATAACTCAAAAATGGCAAGCCAGATTTCCTTCAGACTTGGTGGTAATACTGGACTGACATCTAAAAGAAAAGAGCTGTTTGGTCAAAGGTCATAGGTCAAGAGTCAAGAAAAAACATTTAAAAAAAAAAGACCTTTTTTTAATGTCAACAACCAAGATGTCTGGATGGATGATCTAAAGCATATACTGATCAGTAAAATATTTGTGATTGATTGGTATCAATGACTTCATAATGATGAAGTCACACAAAGACAAAAACTGACAGATGTGTATTTGGTTGTACATTTATATTCTGGTGTACAGCGCAACCCCGGGGATTAAAGCAAGCAAACCAACAACAAAAACTTGTCTGACTGAAATTTTTTTCACGACCAAATCTTTTTTTTTGTCATGGACTTTGAGAACTGATTTAAGGTTATTTTAGTTGTTAAAATTATTCTTCAAAGGAACAGACACAGAGGAACAGGTGCAGAGGAACAGATGCAAAGGAACAGATGGAGGGGAACAGACACAGAGCAACAAACCCAGTGGAACAGATGGAGGGGAACAGATGCGGAGGAACAGATGCAGAGGAGCAGAGAAACAGACGTAGGTGAACAGACACAGAGGAACACATGTAGGGGAACAGACACAGAGGAACAAATACAGAGCAACAGACGCAGAGGAATAGATGCAGAGGAACGGATCCAGAGGAACAGATGTCGGGGAATAGATGCAGTGGAACAGATGTAGGGGAACAGATGCAGAGGAACAGAAACAGAGCAACAGACGCAGAGGAACAGATGCAGTGGAACAGATGTAGGGGAACAGACGCAGAGGAACAGAAACAGAGCAACAGACGCAGAGGAACAGATGCAGGGGAACAGATGCGGAGGAACAGATGCAGAGGAACAGATGTAGGGGAACAGATGCAAAGGAACAGATGCAGAGGAACAGATGCAGAGGAACAGATGCAGAGGAACAGATGCAAAGGAACAGATGCAGAGGAACAGATGCAGAGGAACAGATGCAGAAGAACAGATGCAAAGGAACAGATGGAGGGGAACAGACACAGAGCAACAAACCCAGAGGAACAGACAGAGGGGAACAGATGCAGAGGAACAGATGTAGGGGAACAGATGCGGAGGAACAGAGGAACAGATATAGAGGAACAGATGCAGAGGAACAGATGCAAAGGAACAGATGGAGGGGAACAGACACAGAGCAACAAACCCAGTGGAACAGACAGAGGGGAACAGATGCGGAGGAACAGATGCAGAGGAACAGATGGAGGGGAACAGATGCAAAGGAACAGATGCAGAGGAACAGATGCAGAAGAACAGATGGAGGGGAACAGACACAGAGCAACAAACCCAGAGGAACAGACGGAGGGGAACAGATGTAGGGGAACAGATGCGGAGGAACAGATGCAGAGGAACAGAGGAACAGACGCAGAGGAACAGATGCAGAGGAACAGACGCAGAGGAACAGATGCAGAGGAACAGATGCAGAAGAACAGATGCAAAGGAACAGATGCAGAAGAACAGATGCAAAGGAACAGATCGAGGGGAACAGACACAAAGCAACAAACCCAGAGGAACAGATGGAGGGGAACACATGCAGAGGAACAGATGTAGGGGAACAGATGCGGAGGAACAGATGCAGAGGAACAGAGGAACAGATGCAGAGGAACAGATGTAGGGGAACAGATGCGGAGAAACAGACGTAGGTGAACAGACACAGAGGAACACATGTAGGGGAACAGACACAGAGGAACAAATACAGAGCAACAGACGCAAAGGAATAGATGCAGAGGAACGGATCCAGAGGAACAGATGTCGGGGAACAGACACAGAGGAACAGATGCAGTGGAACAGATGTAGGGGAACAGACGCAGAGGAAGAGAAACAGCAACAGATGCAGAGGAACAGATGCAGTGGAACAGATGTAGGGGAACAGATGCAGAGGAACAGAAACAGAGCAACAGACGCAGAGGAACAGATGCAGGGGAACAGATGTAGGGGAACAGATGCAGAGGAACAGAAACAGAGCAACAGACACAGAGGAACAGATGCAGTGGAACAGATGTAGGGGAACAGATGCGGAGGAACAGATGTCAGGGAACAGACAGAACAACAGACACAGAATAACAGGCACAGAGGAACAGACGCAGTGGAACAGATGTAGGGGAACAGATGCAGAGGAACAGACGTAGGGGAACAGACACAGAGCAACAGACATAGAGGAACAGACGTAGGGAAACAGACACAGAGGAACAGATGCAGAGGAACAGATGTAGGAGAACAGACACAGAGGAACAGATGCAGTGGAACAGATGTAGGAGAACAGACATAGAGGAACAGATGTAGGGAAACAGACACAGAGGAACAGATGCAGAGGAACAGACACAGAGCAACAGACATAGAGGAACAGATGTAGGGAAACAGACACAGAGGAACAGATGCAGAGGAACAGATGTAGGAGAACAGACACAGAGGAACAGATGTAGGGGAACAGATGCAGAGGAACAGACGTAGGAGAACAGACAGAGCAACAGACATAGAAGAACAGATGTAGGGGAACAGACGCCGAGGAAGATATGCAGAGGAACAGATGTAGGGGAACAGATACAGACGAATAGACACAGGGGAAAAGACACAGAGGAACAGACGTTATTCTAAAAATCTATTTTTGAATGAAGAAAATTTTATATCTTGTGTCCAGCCTTGATTTTTCATCTGGATGGAGTCAGAGCAAAACCCACCATTTGGCAGCCCAATTGACCGAAATCCGTTGTAGCGATGGAGAACTTTAATCCTTTCACACAGGATGGGCACCAGCACCCTGAAGCTTTTTAATTGTTTGTTTGGTTTTTTGTCTGTTCCTCTTTCGGCTGATTTCCACTAATGTTGGTATATGGTTGGAGGTTGACCTCAGAACTGTCCTTAAAGGGTTCAGTGTGGCAAAGATCAAGGTCACTGGATCAAAGGTCAAAATTTGCATTTCACTTCAACTTTCAGCAAACATATCGTGCCTGCAGTTTGTTGGCATGTTCTGTATTTGAGGCAAGGTCAAATTTGCAAAATGTCAGTCATCGGGATTAACTCTCAGGGGTTCAGTAAAAAAAAAAAAAAAAAAATCCCTCACCTGCAAGACCATGGACCCCTCCCATTAGGGTTAGGGTTAGGGTCTAGGCAATGTCTGTCTAACGGTTTGCATGTTGGTTGAGTCCTCCCAGCCACAGTTGGCATTTGACTTAATCTTAATGGGTTAATATTGGGAAAGAGCAAAGCCATTGGGTCAAGGTCAAAGAATTTGTGTTTGAGTTAAGTCTGGGCCAAACCTGCACACATATGTTGGTGGATTCAGTAACTGCACTACTAACGTCAGTCATAGATCAGTTATTCAGGTGAAGATCAAGGTGTCTCCTGCATTAAAAACTAAAGACTAAGATTCAGCCTTTAAAAGAAGCACACAGTCTGCAGCGACCCACGACACCTCGAGCAAACATTCATAAGCACACTACGGATATGTGGAGCTCATCTGCAGAAGGCTGGAACCAAGTACAGTTCAGTGACTGTTACCTTTTGACTTAGGGACCCAACAGACAATAGGCTTCTTGTGCTCAATTTAGGTGTCTTATAACCAGACATGGGGCCAAATACAAAAGTATTTGTATTTGAAAATGCTTAAATTTTTTTTTTTGGAGTATTTGTATTTGTATTTTCTGATTTTGAATTCAAAGTATTTGGGCAATTCTATAGTAACGGAATTACAGCAGCAGCAAAATCTGGACATACTGCATCTAACCACGACAGATTAGCTCAAATTGTAATTCCGTTGCTGTAGAATTGCCCATTTGTATTTGTATTTCAAATACATCGCCGATCCCAAGTATTTCCAAATACTTTCACAAATACTTTTTCAAATACTTTTCAAACTTGGGAATCTCTGTGACACCGTGTTGAATATAGATTGTGATAGTTTGATTATTGCCTGTGATATTATAATAGTGAATTTGTGATAAAACATTCAATCCTTTACTTATCAATAGTATTTGGTCATGCTATTTTGACAATAAATTGTCACTGGTTTATCAGTTTTTGTGTTGATTTGTTGTTTATAGTTCACAGAAAGTATCTGTATTTGTATTTGAAATACTCAAAATATAAAGTATTTGTATTTATATTTAAAAAGTACAAAGTATTTGTATTTGGAATTCAAAACTCTAAAGTATGTGTATTTAAATACAATGCAAAGTACTTGACCCCATATCTGCATAACCCGGTGCTCTGGGTGCATTTTTCAGCCCGCCGCCAACATGAAGAAAATATCACTTATTTTAAAAGCTGAAAGTCCATTCTGCATTGATTTAAATCCCATTAATGATCCGCCAAGACAAAAAATAAAATAAAAAACAAACAAATGTAAAATTACAATGTTAACAACATTTCATTAATTATGAGTTGCTGAGGTTAGAGGGGCGGGACTATGACATCATCATTTCAGAAAGGTTCTGTACCTTCAGTGTCGTTGTACTGACATGACTGAACTCCACCACAATCAGAGTCATTTCAAAGTATTTGTCTGACACTATCCACACTCAATGGCTGACTGACTTACTGAGTGACTGACTGGCTGATTGAATGACTGGCTGATTAACCTAACGTCTGATTGCCTAGCTGACTGACTGACTCCTTGTACATAGTGGCGTGGCACCTGCAGGCTGCACTGTGCAATAAGAAATTACTTTCTTCCTAATTTAGTGAATTTCCTGTTCTCCATCAAATCTGGTGTCACTGACTGAACACCCCCCCCCCCCCCCAACAATCAGTGCATCCTGCCTTCACTGCATCATTTCGAAAGTGCCATTTCTGAGTGTCACTAGCGATTCACCAATTATGACCTCGTTTCTGCTCAAACTGCCTCGTCATCATCTATCTCAGCGACAGATATCTGAAACTTTAGTACAACAATCATTTGCATATAAATTCAGCATTATTTCATAATAAAAGAGGGGGAGCAATCACAGCGCCACAGCAGCACATCTGAGCCTGATGTGCTGCTGCTGCGTCTACGTCATTTCGGCATGTTAGTAGTGAAATGAGGCGATTATCACTTTGTTTTCTGCATAAAATGCCTCCTTTCTGCTTAAAACTGACTTTAGAATGATTTAAGAGGTTTTACTTTGTTATCCGATGGTTAATAATCACATTATTCCCTTTGATCGCTTTGGGTGAAGAACGTCAGTCTCAGACGCATGTGCAGTGAAGGCAGGATGGACCAATTTTTAGAAGGGACTGTTTGGTCGGCAACACCGTTTCCAAACTACAGACCTCCCAACCTGCTGTCTGAGAGAGGCCTTCAGAGACATCTGTGTGTTGGTGTGTGAACGTGTTCTCACTGTCTCACGGTCCAGCTGCTTGTTGACCTTGATGACCCCACTAAGTGGGTCAATGAAGAACTGGTTGTCCCGATCTCCACTGACGATGGAGTAGAGTACCGCCCTGTTCAGTGGACTGTCCACATCTTCTGCTGAGAGCTGTGGGTGCACACACACACACACACACACACACACACACACACACACACACACACACACACACACACACACACACACACACACACACACACACACACTTTTTAACTTGCAAAGTGTCTTAATAGGATTTATACATGCCCATTGTTTTTGTTTAAGTAGCAATTTGTCCTCATAGTGTCTGGTTACTATGGTTACAGGACAAAAGAGATATTATAAAGGAGTCCACAGAGTTCAGATTATAAAATGCAGACATCAAAGGTTAAAGGTCACTGCACTGATCGTGCCTGGAGGAGACTTGGTACTTCAGGTTTTATCAAGAAATAGTGAACTGATTTTCTTCCATCTTGGTCGTCAAGTTAAACAGAAAACAAAATTTTGAAATGACCTGTGAGTAAAGTACGCAGGTTTAGAAAATTAATTAAAATGATTACAATTATGTTCTTGTTTTATTTTATTTTATTGATATCTGCTGGTCTGTATGTTTTTTTTTTTTTTGCACGATTATTTTAATTTTAATATTTCTTCTCAATGGTGAATTTTGATTCATTGCTGTCGTGGTTGGTTGGTCGTTGTCTTGATTTATTATGTTGAGTACATAAAGTGCTGTATAAATAATCATCAGAATTATTCCTGTCGTTGTCCGGCTGCAGTCAGGCCCTCGGGCGATGTGAGATGGACTGTGTATAATAAATCAAACATCAGTGTTCTGTGCCGTCCTTTCCACGAAGTCAAACATGACTGACAGTCAAAGACCTGCCCCACTGGGACAGGTGACCTGGGCTTGTATTTTATTTATTTACTTATTTATTTTTCTCACGTTGTAGAGTGTTGGGAGTGGTCCACTCATCGATGACTGATCTCCATGTGGTCCTCTGTTGGGTGCATGTAGATGTTACTATTTTAAAGGTGATAGAGAGAGGTTGAATGGGGCATTAATCCTTGTTCTGTGATGTGATATGTAGCCCCAAAAAAATTGGTTGGGTCTGTAATGGCTCAGAACCTTCCTAAAAGGCTCTCTGAAACAGCTATGTTACTATGCTGGGTTTAGAATGCCTTGTTTGCCTTTAATGGCGTCGTTTCGGAGCTTATTTGGCAACCTCATTATGAAATGCAAGTAGGTGGTGCTGATCGGTTGCCGTTGTTTGATTGGCTGCCCTTGCTCTCACTGAAAAGAAAGCATTATTTATTTATTTTCATTGCTTTTATATTTTCTGTTGTGTTTCTATTCAGGTTTTTTTGCCTCTTTCTCTAAAATTGTATATAATAATCATTAGATTATTAATATATAAACAAAAATACATTTAAGAAACATTACAATTTGAAAACAAATGCACCCGAACGTGATGACAGCTGCAATGCTAACTTTTAACATTGAAAATGCCACAGACATGCTAACGCATTAGCATCGCTCCCGTTTTTAAGTTATAAAATACATCTTCAACTGTTTCAGAAGAACATAACAGGTCGGTTTAACATAGAAAAGGTAAATAATACTCACAGATGTATGCTCTTTAGGGTTTTAGCAGGAGAAAATTAAGCAAAAAAAAGAAAGAATAATCGAAGCATTGCTTCAATCTGCGAAGCACTGCTTCGATTGGTTCAAGGTTCAAAGCAAAGCCGCGCTGCAGAAAAGTTGTTTACGGACCCGCTGCAGGGTCTGTAATCAATACAGAAATTATAATTTTCCTGACAAACACCCCCAAAACAACGGCCACTCTGAAGGACCGATAACATAATCGTTAAGCACAAAGCTTATTGATGTCGGTGGATCAAGTCATTTCTTAACGATACCCAAAAGGAACCAGTTCTCGATACACATCCCTAGCTGCTAAGGGGTTAGCTCATTCCCTTTAGAGGAACAAACCAGAGCTAACGTGCCATTCTAACGTGCAATTCTTACAACAGGAATATGGCGCAACACAAATTTAAAACAAAAGAAAATGTGATACTCACAGGCTGTACTGATTGCTGGGGTTGATTTTGTTGCAGAGTCGGAACTGACCCTCTACTGAGTATTAAATGCCGACTGAAGCCAGCTCGAAATCGTGCAAGGTTTGTGAAACAGTCCTCTGTGAAATGCGCAGAGCAAAGAAATATTCTGCGGTTGTATGTACTGGGGATGTGGTTAAAAATGAATAAAAGCCAGTGATCGCGTACAATGCTTTCCGTGGGAAGATCGTAGTCCGCTAAAACAGCCTGGGAAAGCACACCTGTAGCTCGCCATTGCTTCTCTTCGAGTGTTACAAATGGGTGGGCACAACCTTATGAATAATTAATTTCGAAGGGGTGTGTGTGAAAGGGGGTGGGTGTGTTTGTGTGTGTGGGGGGGGCTATTGGTGAAAAAGTGACGTAAGTTTTCTCTCAAAAACGGATTGGCCTGTTTTCTAGGGGCAATTCAAAAAAGGAGAAATACTTGAAACAGAGGTTCTGAAACTTGCTGGCACTTCGTGTGTTTTCCCCACAGCGGGGAGACTCTGAACTAACACCAAAAACATGAAAAAGATGATTTTGATTCTCTATCCCCTTTAAGGTTGTCCTTACAGTCTTACAATGCTGTTTGTCTCCTCCTCCATAATGTTCCTTTCTGGAACTAACCATAACAAAGTCTACTCTCGTCCAGTTAAAAACATGCCCTGTCCAGTGGAGACACTTCCTGTTACTTGTGTCAGTGCTGCTGGACTTGGATTCATTCAGGACACTGATATTTCTGTTGTCCTACCACCCTGAGAAAGAACTATGATGGAAGCCACGTGCAGCACCTGATCAGCACCATGGACAGCTCACCTGGGGTGGCTCTCCTCAGAAGTCGAGTGTGTTCACTTGTACAAACTGCTTTGGGAGATGCAGTTATTGCATTTTCTAGAGTAACGTTTGTTTCTGGATGTGGAACTCATGTTTGAACACAGTTTGAAAACAGCACACCACAGCCTCTGCTCTTACTTAATACAAGGGTTTCCACAGCAGATCGGGCCGGGTCTACGTGTTGACGTGGCACAACTTTTATGCCATATGCCCGTCCTGACACAGCTGCAGATGTAGGTGGCGGTTCCTCTTCGTACAGCGGCTCTGCAGTTTGCTGGCTGCACTTTCAGTGTCAAACAAAGCCATCCTTTGTGATGTGACCTCTGAGCTGATCCTTTGTGCTCTGAATCCTCTTGTGAATCCTCACAAGAATGCCAGAAGGACTTTGCAGTCTGTACAACACATGTCTACAGCCGTGCTCCCAACCCACCCCCTCCCCCCACCACAGGTGAGGCAAGAAGGACCTACCTGGACTACAGACTCTCCTATGGTGGCGTCCTCTGACACGACCGCCGTGTAGAGCTCACGGCTGAAGATGGGTGCATTGTCATTGACGTCTGTCAGGTTTATATTGACTGTGGTAATGGCACTCAGTGGTGGCGTGCCGCCGTCACGAGCCTCCACTGACAGGAAATAGTCCCTGCACGTCTCATAGTCCAGAGCCTGGGCGACTAAAATGGCACCTGATACAAAGAGACAAAAGCGGTTAAAGAGCAAATCAAAACCTCTTTTTGTTCTCCTGATTTTTTTTTTGTTTGTATTTTGTTTTTTGAAGTGGCAACAGTTCTGAAAGTGCTATACAAATAAATTCTAATTATTATTATTTTCTAAAATGGCAAATGCTGATGCCTTGTGCTTCAGAGGCCTCTTCCCACATATGCTCGTGGACATGAGCATATGTGGGAAAGACCATCCCTGGTTCTCAAGACCAGGCACCTAAGTGGCTCTACTCTACTCTTTTCTACTCTCCTATTTTATTCTTCCTTTTTAGATATTTAGATATACCTTTGTATACTGGTATAGTTCCACCTTAGAATTGGAATATAATATATAAGATATACCTTACTGAATTTTCATGAATAAAAACAGGTTTATTGGACAAGGTTACAAGCATAATTAAAGCAGCAGCGGCTGCCCCTCTCCTTCAGCTCTCCATTACACCGCCACACATCCAACAATGAGCCACAACTCTTTACGTTTCCATCCAAAAGGGGCTCCACCTCTGGGCCAGGTTTCATGAGAAAGAAGTGATTGTTTCAAAGTATCGCAGCAGTGACCTTGGCCTCATCACACCACACTGATGCTGCTGGTGCAGATGGTGGAAAGAATCCAACTGTCCCTGAGTTGTCCCATCTCTGTGTTTCAAAGTTAATGCAAATTTTTTTTTTAAAACATTATCATCTTTAACCCTCTGGGTGCATGGTCACGGCAGTCCATCGAACTTTTATGATATTTCTATGAGTAGTCCAGTGACAGAATTTCACAGAGACTTCATTCATCCACTTCCTGAAAGTACAGGACTGTCACTTCTCATTTTAATCCCTGTTGTAGATGATCTTTGATTCACTGCCAATCCCAGAGGCTGGAGAAGGTCACATGAGTCTGCCTGCCTGCCAGAGGCTGCAGTCAGAATACAGCTTCTCTCTCTATGGAGGATTCACCTGCCACTAAATGCTCATGAATGCTAAATGAAAGATCCTGTCAGCTTGAAAACACTTTAAATTTTATTTAGTCTCACAGATAAAAACAGTTATGGAAAACATGCGGAGGGATTCTTTTTCTAGCATCATCAAGCTGCCCCCCTCTCCTCCCATGGAGCAAATGGATATTTTTTGAGGGACTTTCCACTTTTCCTCATCGAAGGATATTTATGGACATTTCTGAAGACAGATATTAAATGAACGAGTCTCTCCCACTGACAGTTCCCAGTGGCTGGAGCTGCTGCACTGCACTACACGTTTTGTAATTTACTTATCCATTGTGTTCGAAAATAATTTTCTTGTATTGCACTACTTTTTTCTGTCTTAAACACTTTGGTAAACCCATCTGTAGCACCAAAACAGTTCATCCACATGAATAAAAATAAATAGTCACTCAAGATTTGAGCAGGGGTGGTGCCAAGTGGCTAATGCGCTTGGTTTCAGTTCAGAAGGTTCCGGGTTCAAATCCCACTCCTGCCACATTTCTCCATGTAATGTGGAGTTGCGTCAGGAAAGGCATCCGGCGTAAAACTTGAGCCAATTCAACATGCAGATCCACCTTGGATTTGCTGTGGCAACCCCGAGTGCAAACAAGGGAGCAGCCGAAGGGACTTACGAGTCACTCAAGATTTGAAAAATTTTGAAAAAAAAAAAGAAAATGAAACATTTTCAGCTGTAGAGCCATACTGCACATTTTCTGTGCAGTGTTTCAAACAAATATATGGCCACATATTCTGAAAGATGAGATTTCTTTAAAAACTTTGATATGCAACACCTGGACATTAAAGTATGGTAAAATTGAGAAAATGCCTTCATGATATGAATATTTCAACCCCAGGGGGTTAAAATCCTCACATTTGTTGCTATATTAGAACAGATTAACAGGCCAAGATGGTAGATGGAACAGGAGTCAGAATCTGTATCCAACAGGCCTATAATGTTCCAGAATGAGGTGGAGACGTCTTCTCAAAACCTCTGCAGGTTGTTGGGATCACTGGTTGTTACATATATTGTCCATGTGTCAAGTACTACTAGAGCTTATATATATATATATATATATATATATATATATATATATATATATATATATATCACAGATTCTAATGGATATTCCCATTGCTTGACCTTTACTTTGGACACCAAGCATTCAACATGGTCCAAACTATTCCATTTATTAATCCTATTAGCTCAACCAATTTTTTTTTGTGGTGTATAAGATGTCTTGTTTTTTTTTTTGTGGTGTAGAGTCGCTGTGCGGGAGCACCCCCAATTTGGTTCCCCCCCTCCTCCTTGTACAATGACAACAAAGACTATTCTATTTTACTCTATTTTAACCAATCATTTTCATCATCATACCAAAATTGGAGCAACCTACGAGCACATCTGTATACGAGGTCTGTCCAAAAAGTAACGGACCTTTTTATTTTTTTCAAAAACCATATGGATTTGAATCATGTGTGATTGCATCAGCCAAGCTTGAACCTTCGTGCGCATGCGTGAGTTTTTTCACGCCTGTCAGTTGCGTCATTCGCCTGTGGGCAGGCTTTGAGTGAGCACTGGTCCAGCCCCCTCGTGAGATTTTTATTGTCAGGGAAATGGCTGTGAGGCTGCCGCTTTGCTCCATGAAATGTTTTTCAGAAACTGTTAGAGACAGCCAGTTGGAAACCATTCAAAAGATTCAGATGGATTTCGGTGAAGATTCTGTCAGCGTCACACGGATTAAGGAGTGTTAAAACCTTTTTAAAGACGGCCCACAGCGGCGGAGGGCGCGCGGTGCACCGAGCGGCCATTCGTCAGGCTGGAACGACCAGATCATTTCTAAACTGAACGTTGTGTTGATCCGGGACTTCGTGTGACTACCACAGAAATGGCAACAGAGCTGGACATAGTACTTTTGCGGCACATTCCACTGTTACAGGAGATTTTGTAATGAAAGACGTGCGGAGGATTTCGCGCGTCGGCACTGAGCCGCTCATGTCGCACAACAAAAAAACACCTCCGTGTTGAAAGTCTCACAGGACATGTTGTGGCATGTCCAGCTGTTACACAATTTCTCGGATACTCACTCGACTGAAAAGCCATCGAAAGCCATCTGAATCTTCTGAATGGTTTCCAACACGGAGGTGTTTTTTTTTGTTGCGCGCAATGAGCGGCTCATTGCCGACGCGCAAAATCCTCCGCACGTCTTTCATTACAAAATCTCCTGTAACAGTGGAATGTGCCGCAAAAGTGCTATGTCCAGCTCTCTTGCGCAACCGACAGGTGTGAAAAAACTCACGCTTGTGCATGATGGTTCAAGTCTGGCTGATGCAATCACACGTGATTGAAATCCATATAGTTTTTGAAAAAAATAAAAAGTCCGTTACTTTTTGGACAGACCTCGTATATTGGTTTTAGTATGTGTATTTTTGTTTATTTATTTGTCGTGATTCTGCCCCATCAGCCCGTTTAGCTGGGTTTTTAAGTTGTCTTTATTTTTGTATTGACTGCATTTAGGTTTGATCATCTGTGTTATTGCTTTCTTAGTAGTTCTTATTTGTGTTATTCTGTTCTATTGTTTCTCTCACACCTTTGGGTATCCATTGTTGTGTGATCACCATTCCTATCCATTTAGTTCTGTGTCCCATTTGCCATTTAGTTTCCCTATGTCCAAGTGCTCTTGCCCTGAGTCACCACTTGGTGTCGCCCTTTGATCCTGTTTTATTTTCGCTTCACTCGGCAGCCACTCAACAATATTAATTAATTTTCTGTGCATTATTTTCTGCATGTTTATTCCTGTTATTATGGGGTTTCTGTTGTATTATTTTCTGACAGTTTCTTTCTCATATCAGTTCTGGCTTTACATGTTTTGTGTTGTAGTCTATCTATATGAAAATTCAGCAAAGTATGTCTTCTATAATACATTCCAATTCTAAGGTAGAACTCTACTACTGTATACTAAGGTATATCTAAATATCTAAAAAAGAAGAGTAATAGTAGTACTAGTAGAGTAGAGTAGAGCCACTTAGGTGCTTGGTCTTGAGAAATGTACTTGCTGGTTGTCATGTATTTCTCTATAAAAGTCTGCTTAAATATGTCATTGAATGGAGAGTAGAAAACATATAAAGAAGATCATAAAATGATCTCAAATGCTTTAAAATGACAAACAAAACCAGAAAGACATGGAAGAAAAAGGAAAACTGCCATTTGAATGAATTGAAGAATAGCCAGAATGGCAACGATTCAGCCAATGATCAGCCCAGGGGGATCAAAGAAGGGCTAAAGTTACCTTTGAGTACTGTAACAATTAGAAGAAGTCTATGTGAAGACAAATTATCGTCCTAGGGTCTGGCATCCACATATGTGGACATGACATTTTTGGTTGTCTAGTCCATAAACTAAGTTTTGTTTCATGAGAACCTCCGGGTCTTAGAAGGTTAAGAACCAGAAGACCCCACAAAGTCCCACTGATGGAAAAACCACATGTGCTGAATACGTTATAATGTGACAAAGAACACACTGACTGAACTAAAGAGAAATGGTGCAACATTTTGTGGACTGATGAAAGAAAGATTGCTCTTTTTAGGTCTGGGGCCACAGACAGTTTATCAGATGACCCCCAAAAACTGAATTCAAGCCACAGTCCACTCTGAAGACAGTGAAGCATGGTGGGGCAGGTATCATGATGGAGATTGTTTCTCATACTATGGTGTCGGGTCTATTGATCACATATCAGGGATTATGGATCAGCTTGAATACCACCCCAATTCCAATGAAGGTGGGACGTTGTGTAAAATGTAAATAAAAACAAAATCCTCTTCAACCTATATTCAATTGAATACACCACAAAGACAAGATATTCAATGTTCAAACTGATAACTTTTTTGTTTTTGTGCAAAAATTTGTTCATTTTGAAATGAATGCTTGGAACACATTTGAAAAAAGTTGGGACGAGGCAACAAAAGACTGAAAGAAAGTTGATGAATGCTCAAAGAACACCTAATTGGAAACAGGTGAGTGTCACGATTGGGTATAAAAGCAGCATCCTCAAAAGTCTCAGCCATTCACAAGTAAAAACGGGGCAAGGATCACCACTTTGTGAACAACCGCCTGAAAAAATAGTCCAACAGTTTAAGAACAATGTTTCTCAATGTTCAATTGCAAGGTATTTCGGGATTCCATCATCAACAGTCCATAATATAATCAGAAGATTCAGAGAATCTGGAGAACTTTCTACACGTAAACGCCAAGGCTAAAAACCAACATTGAATGCCCGTGACCTTCAATCCCTCAGGTGGCAGTGCATTAAAAACTGACATCATTGTGAAAAGGATCTTACCGCGTAGGCTCAGGGACACTTCAGAAAACCATTGTCAGTTAACACAGTTCGTCGCTACATCTACAAGTGCAAGTTAAAACTCTACCTTGCAAAGTGAAAGACATACATCAACAACATCCAGAAATGCAGCCGCCTTCTCTGGGCTCAAACTCATTTGAAATGGACAGACACAAAGTGGAAAAGTGTGCTGTGGTCTGATGAGTCCACATTTCAAATTGTTTTTGGAAATCATGGACGCCGTGTCCTCCGGACAAAAGAGGAAAAAGACCATCCAGATTGTTACCAGCGCAAAGTTCAAAAGCCAGCATCTGTGATGGTATGGGGGTGTGTTAGTGCCCACGGCATGGACAACTTACACATCTGTGATGGCACCATCAATGCTGAAAGGTACATCCACTTTTTGGAGCAACACATGCTGCCATCCAAGCAACGTCTCTTTCAGGGACGTCCCAGCTTATTTCAGTAAGACAATGCCAAGCCACATTCTGTACATGTTACAACAGGGTGGCTTCATAGTAAAAGAGTGCAAGTACTAGACTGGCCTGCCTGCAGTCCAGACCTGTCGCCCACTGAAAATGTGAGGCACATTATGAAGTGCAAAATACGACAACGGAGACCCCGGACTGTTGAACAACTGATGTCGTGCATCAAGCAAGAATGGGAAAGAATTCCACCTACAAAGCTTCAACAATTAGTGTCCTCAGTTCACAAACGTTTATTGAGTGTTGTTAGAAGGAAAGGTGATGTATCACAGTGGTAAACATACCACTGTCCCAGCTTTTTTGAAATGTGTTGCAGGCATCCAAGGTGAGGTGGAGATATACTCTGGAGAGAAGGGGAATGAAATTCAGTAGGGGCAAGGCTGGATACGTGTGTGAATGAGAGGGAACCCGGTGGAATAGTGCAGTTACAAGGAGTAGAAGTGGTGAAAGTAGATGAGTTTAAATACTTGGGCTCAACTGTCCAAAGTAATGGAGAGTGTGGAAGAGAGTGTAGGCAGGGTGGAGAAAGGTGGCAGGAGTGATTTGTGATAGAAGAATATCTGCAAGAGTGAAGGAGAATGTCAACAAAACAGTAGTGTTGGACAGTTTAGAGACAGTGGCACTAACAAAAATACAGGAGGCAGAGCTGGAGGTGTTACGATTCTCTTTGGGAGTGATGAGAATGGACAGGATTAGGAATAAACATATCAGAGGGACAGCTCAGGTGGGACAGTTTGGAGACAAGTCAGAGAGGTGAGACTGAGATGGTTTGGATAGGTGCAGAAGAGAGACCCAGGGTATACAGGGAGAAGGATGCTGAAGAAGGGCCCATGAAGCAGGAGGGGAAGAGGGAGGACATGCAGGTGTTTGGTGAGACAGAGGAAGATACAGAGAACAGGGTGAGATGGAGACGACTGATCTGCTGTGGAGACCCCTAATGGGAGCAGCTGAAAGAAGAAAAAGTCATGTTCTGTTCCTATTTTTATGCTATGAATAATGCAAACCCATTTTTTTTTAGGAAGGGAGGGGGTGTAGGATGACAGCCAATCAGAGTAGAGTGGCATCGTGATGTCACTGTCTGGTCTCTCTGGCGCTCCAACATTGCTTCATTTCTGGCCAAATATAACACATTTCTGATAATATGTAAAAGCTAGCAACAAAGAAACACTTCAAAAACTGGAACTGCTGTTTATGGTAACCCAATAACACCTCTGGAGTCTTTTACAAGTTATCATGTGAACTGTTTCATTTCTGTGTAAATCTCATATGTTATGTACAAGCTAGAGGGAAATAAACACTTCTAAAACTGAAAACACTATTTTTGTAACCTGATGACACCTTTGGAGTGATTTACAAGACGTCTTGTGGATATGAGTGCGCACGCACATCACATGCGGTCAAAGCTACCGTCTGCCCTTTTCAAAAGCTCAGGTATGTGCACACGCACGCCCTCCTGCAGACGACGTTAAAACATAAATAAAATGCTGTTTATGATGGATTGATTGAGTTTATTTTGCAACATCAATACAAACATACAGAGGTGAATATATCAATGATACACACATAGTAGATAACACAAAGTATGACCACTTATCTCCACTTTGGTCCTTGTGAAATTATCACGTGACAAAATAAATTGACTGAACATGTACAAATTGTAAATAAGACAATAGGATCTTAATAGTTTGCACTGGGATACAAATTAAACATATGCAAATAATAAAGAACACAATGCTGATACGGCCGAGGGTGCTTCTGCATTGCGTTATATTTTACTTTACATAGTAAATGTTTGAGTTTGTAAAGAAAAATGCAAACACTTTTTTTAACACCCTTTTTCTTCACATTCTGTAAAGCAGGGGTGGCCAAGTTCGGTCCTCGAGAGCCACATTCCTGACACTCTTAGTTGTCTCCCTGCTCCAACACACCTGAATCCAATGAAGCCTTTCATTGGATTCAGGTGCTCCAACACACCTGAATCCAATGAAGCCTTTCATTGGATTCAGGTGTGTTGGAGCAGGGAGACAACTAAGAGTGTCAGGAATGTGGCTCTCGAGGACCGAACTTGGCCACCCCTGCTCTAAAGGAAATATCAAATTTGATGAATTTTCTTCATGTTTTGCTTTGGAATAGAATGTTGCGTTCACAACACATTTGCTTTTGTTTGGAATTAAAAGCTATTATAAGGACTTTAACCTCTTAAACCCTAGACTCCCCAAATTTGGGGACTTGCCCTGTTTTGGAACATTTGAACACTCATAACTAACCAATGCTGACACCAACATATACTCATGTCAAGCGAAGTCTCTTCTACAAGTATCCACTTCAATCACATATCAACTAACCACAGCTGAAACGCCAAGCAAATAAAGGCATAAATTGGAATTCATTTTTTGGGAAAAAAAAAACATTTACTCAGTGCCCGATTTATAGTTGTGGAGGCCCAGGGGCAAAGTGAGGTGTGGAGGCCCCTACAGTACGTGCGACCTAACATAACACATTAGTAAAAGAACTCGAAAATGAAATTTTGCCTAAAAACATTTTATTATATACAAACACACATATCACTTACAAAACCTAAATCAAAACTCTTCTAGCTTTACGTTTAGAAAAAATTACATTTGGACAAAATTGTTTACCAGTTGGCGTATTAATAGAACACTGGAGAATACCGACTTCTGGTTGAGATTATACTTGATGAATAAGACCAGAAGCTATTACTGTTTTGAAGCTATTAACTAACTGTTACATTTGGTGTAAGATGTAATATTGCGAATTGGTAATGTCATCAACACAGTCGACGACACCGATTCGACGGTTTGTCATAGTAATAATTTTTTTGTGGAGGCCCCCTATTTGTGGAGGCCCATGGGCAACTGCCCACCATGCCCCTATGGTTAATCGGGCCCTGCATTTACTCCTACCAAGTATTATTTACTTTCAATTTTTGTTGCATCCACAACATTCCCTAGGACCTGTCTTTTAGCTGATCCAAACGTTTGCATTTTTGACCTTGTACAAGCTGAGAAATAAATCATCATGTCTGGGTATGTGATTTTGATGAAACAGGCTCTAGGTTAAACACACTGCTGTTATTTTGAACACAACAGGAACTTCACTTTCTCTGAACTTCCTGTTTGTTCAAGTACACATTACTGTGAATTTACCTTTCCACAGCATAGAAAGTGAGGAACAAGTATTGTACAAAGCTCACGGGCACTCACCAGTAACAGGGTGGATGTGGAACTTGCCATACTCGTTGCCGGATCGGATGCTGTACGTAATCTCAGCATTGGCCCCAATGTCCTTACTGGCAGCATAGACTCTATGAACCTCTGTTCCCACTCCTGCATCCTCTGGCACAGTTGCCAGCTGATCACGTCGCTCAAACACCGGCGGGTTGTCGTTGACATCCAACACAGTAATCGTGACATTGACCAGTGAGGAAAGTGGAAGTGGCGAACCCTGGTCTGAAGCCCGGACTGTTATCTGATAGGATGGCTGGACCTCACGGTCCAGGATGCGTTCCAGAACCACAATGCCCAAGGACTTGTCGATGGAGAAAAAACCTCCGGCAGAATCAATGAGGGAGTAGACCACCATACGACCCGGACCAGCTGCAGAAGCAAGATTCACATCAGAGGATGGCCAAACATCAAACGGACTGGCAGGCTACTACCACCGACAGCACCCCTTTTTAAGTCTTTGGCTCAGAACCGTTGATGAGGTCCTGAATAATTATCAAAATGTGTTTGGACACATTC
This sequence comes from Thalassophryne amazonica, assembly GCF_902500255.1. NCBI lineage: Eukaryota > Metazoa > Chordata > Actinopteri > Batrachoidiformes > Batrachoididae > Thalassophryne > Thalassophryne amazonica. Next base: position 140,923,539 of record NC_047106.1, read on the forward strand.
TGATATTTATTCAGGACCTCGTCAAATACAATAATTGTCTTATGTTCCTAATTTAAACTTGTTAGACAATTAGAAAATTCTCTGATTTAGATATTCTGATCATAGGGACATGAAGTTTGGGGTTCCGCAGGGATCCGTTTTAGGCCCCCTGCTTTTTTCCCTTTATGTAGCACCCCTTGGGAATATACTGCAGCGCTTTGGGATTCCCTTTCATTGCTATGCTGATGACACTCAATTGTACATGCCAATAACTGCTGGTAATCTCATTCACATAAAATCTTGATTGCCTTGCATCAGTAAGAAGTTGGATGTCTAGTAACTTCCTACTTTTAAATTCTGATAAGACTGAAGTTATGGTTCTTGGTCCAGGGAGGTATCGGCATCAATTTGATCAGCTAGCACTTAGCTTAGGTTCGTATTAATTCCACCTGATTGAACTGGTTCCCTGTATAAAAGACACCAGCCCACACACTCAATCAATCACATCCCAACCTGTCCACCATGGCCAAGACCAAAGAGATGTCTAAGGACACCAGGGACAAAATTGTGCATTTGCACAAGGCTGGGATGGACTATAGGATATCAGGCAAGCAGCCTGGTGAGAAGACAACTGTTGCCGTAATTATTAGAAAATGGAAGAAACACAAGATGACTGTCAATCTTCCTCGGTCTGGGGCTCCATGCAAGATCTTGCCCCTGGGGTAATGATGATTCTGACAAAGCCCAGAACTACACGGGAGGACCTGGTCAATGCAGGTGGTGGTCTTTTTGCTCCAGTATTCTTTTGTTTCATTACTCCGTAACTTGTCCGACACATTAGTGTAATAACTTTTAAGGCTTCAGTCAAGTTTTCTGATTTTTCTAGACAACTTCCAAGCCATGTTTTTCAGATTAAGACTAAATTCGTCAAAAGAGTTATTTTTTCCTTTTTCAGTAACTTTATAACTATTTTTGATCTCGTCTTGAATTGTTTTCCAAATTTTTACCAAGACATTAATTCTGCCTTCCACAAGTTTTTGAAGCCAGCAGAGCATTCTTTCATCCGTGGGTCAATCAGAACCAAACAACACAACTGCAGAAATAACAGGTTCTGTCAGCAAGGAGCTGGACCGGCAGTCTGTCGTCAACTTAGGAAGCCCGCTTTAGGCTCAACCCCAACATAGACAAGAACGACCATACAGGCCCATGAAGTAATTGGGCCAGAGCGGTAATCAGACCCACCTCCAAGCTGAGAGACCCCAGCTAAGTGAACCACCTAGGGTTCCTCAGGGCTTTGTTGTCAATTAATGCAAAGTGGCTATAGACATATTTGTTTGGTCATTTTCTTAATAATAATAATAACTGGTGACAAAATTCATCACGAAATTCCAATCAAATTTGTTCCGTGTTAGTTTGGTCAATTGTAACAGGAACTCATGACTTCAGATCAGAGACTGATTAATAAATGTTAAAGTTCCTGCATGTTTAAAACAGGTGGTCCCCCTTTCCAAGCTTTAATTCAGTTTCATATTTAATCAAATATTGTCTTAACTTCTATTTTATTACATGAATTTATTGTGAGCACACAGGTGCTTTCCAAGTTAATAGTATTAATGGTAATACTAATGATGCATGACTCATCCTGGTCCCCATAAGGACAACATTTCAATATTAAAGATGAATAAATTTTATTATTATATGGCTGCGACGCTACACGCGCTCTGACTGGCTGATTACTGGTCGGATATTTTCCCATATCAGGCCGGTTCCACCACAATCAGTCCGAAATGTGTATTTTCTTTACACACCAGAAGCTAAAAACGTGATTAGAAAAAGCAAGTCGGACATGAACGTACTCCATAAATATCTAAACAGCATCTGAAAAAACACACAGATTGAAAGCTAACCAGCTAACGACCAGATCATCTGTTAGCAAGTTCTTCGCGGAGGTGAAGCGAACAAGTCAGACTACAAGCTGTCAGCAGCTTTCATATTCGGGCGATACTGTTTGGGTGTGTATACGAGGTCTATTAGAAAAGTATCCGACCTTATTATTTTTTTCAAAAACCATATGGATTTGAATCACGTGTGATTGCGTCAGACAAGCTTGAACCCTCGTGCGCATGCCTGAGATTTTCCACGCCTGTCGGTTGCGTCATTTGCCTGTGAGCAGGCTTTGAGAGAGGAGTGGTCCAGCCCCCTCGTCATTGTTTCATTGCCAGGAAATGGCGGAATGACTTGGGCTTTTTTACCATCAGAATTTTTTCAGAAAATGTTAGAGACTGGCAGCTGGAAACCATTAGAAAAATTTATCTGGCTTTCGGTGAAAATGTTATGGGCTTGGTAGAGAATAAGGAGTGTTACTGTTGTGTGGGCCGCTGAAGAGGAGGTACTGCTGGCCCACCACCACCAGAGGGCGCCCTGCCTGGAGTGCGGGCTCCAGGCACCAGAGGGCGCCGCCGCCTTATGAGAGCAGTCAGGGTGACAGCTGTCACCCATTACTGGACACAGCTGACTCCACTCAGCACGGGGGTATATCATCAGGACGGCGTCTCCACCTCAGTGCCGAGATATCGCCTTAAGACTGAGGTAACGTTCTCTGCATTCATATTCTGAATAACCAGCTAAAACTTGTTAAACCTTTTCAGGACTGCTGACTACTGATAGCTAAATTGCTTGGATAAGTACTCACCTTCCTGCTATATATTGACAAGAGGTGGAGGCGGCTTCTCCCCTCTCCGTTACTGGGTGCTGTCGCATCCACACCTGTGTGTTGTTGCTCTCTCCCGCCAGCAGTACCGGATCCGACGAGCGGAGGCAGTGGCCACCTGGGAATTCGGGACTTGGCGGTTCCAGTATTTCCAGGGTTCGGTGGCAGAGGAGATCTGGGTGGTTCCGGTTCGACTGAGACGGACGTCTCCTACCTTCGAGCCTGCCCACACGACACCAGCGGATTCGACCCCAAATTGTTAATTGTTGTATTCGTTGTGCTCGTTTCACAACAGTAAAACTTGTTATTCACCTTTCTCCATTGTCCGTTCATTACGCCCCCTGTTGTGGGTCCGTGTACCTACACTTTCACAACAGTTACTGTCGCTTTAAGGACGGTCCCCAGCGGCTGTGGGGCGCACCGCGCTCCGAAGCCGCCATCGACAGGCTGAACGACCATTTCATTTCTAAACGGATGGCTGTCTGGATCCGTGACCATCGTGTGCCATTTCTCTGGTTATCACAAGAGCTGGACATCAACCATTTTCCGGCAGATTTCACTTTTAACAAGAGATTTTGTCATGGAAAGCCGAGCGGAGGCTTTACGCGTCACGATGGATTCGCTACTGGAGCGAGACAAAACCACCTCCATTTTGGTCTCACAGGACGGCTTTGAGATGGTGTTCAGACAGCTGTCAGTGGTTTTTCCATCAAGTGATTATCCGAGAAATTGTGGATATGCCTGGACATGCCAGAACATGTCCTGTGAGGCTTCATCACGGCATTGCTGTGCGCCATACGGCACCGGCGTGACGCGCGAAGCCTCCGCTCCTCTTTCCATGACAAAAACTCCTGTAACAGTGGAATGTGCCATTCATTTCCAAACTGGACGCTGTGTTTTATCCGGGACGTCATCTGACTAGTACAGGAATTGTGAAAAGACGTGGACATCAGCACTTTTTCGGCACATTGAGAAAGACGTGCGGAGGAATTCCGCGCGTCGTGGGAAAAAAAGCCCAAATCATTCCGCCATTTCCTGGCAATGAAACACCGACGAGGGGGGTGGACCACTCCTCACTCAAAGCCTGCTCACAGGCGAATGACGCAACCGACAGGCGTGGAAAAACTCACGCATGCGCACGAGGGTTCAAGCTTGTCTGACGCAATCACACGTGAGTCAAATCCATATGGTTTTTGAAAAAAATAATAAGGTCGGATACTTTTCTAATAGACCTCGTATATATATATATATATATATATATATATAAACAGCCATATAATAAACCTCGCTTGGGATATCAGACCTCTGTGTTTTTGACAACACGTCAGTCTGATATTTCTCCGTACAGACCTCACAGTCAATCAATCAATCAATTTTTTTATATAGCGCCAAATCACAACAAACAGTTGCCCCAAGGCGCTTTATAGTCAGTTAACAATCCTTTAATATTTAAATGAATTACAATTCATGGTCTGCCCATTTGGTCGTAATGATCATTAAATATTACATTTTGATAGATTTTCTGGTGCCCCGTATGTGACGCACATTCAGTCACATCTTAATTTTAAAGATTAATAATTACTAATGTTTCAAATTGCTACACTGTTATGGTGCCACCATGTGTGGCAAAATGATTAATAATTATTTAAAACCTTACATTATTTTAGTGCCGCTGTGTGAGGCACATTTTAATCTTAAAGAGAACAAATTAATGAATCTTAAAATTCATTACACAAGTGACTGATCTGGGTATGAATAATAAATTCTTCAGATCTGATGATGTTGGATTCTTCAAGTTCCTTAAAGGCACAAAATGATGATATTTACAGCACAAAGTGATGGACACACACAAAGGATGTGTCAGCGGTACCTTCATCAGGGTCTAGAGCCTGGATGCGGGTGAGCAGGGCCTTGGTGGGCGTGTCCTCGTACACACTGGCAGTGTACTGTGACATGGTGAATACGGGCGGATTGTCATTCACATCCATCAACATCAGCTTCACCTCAGCACGACACCATCGGCCTCCACCATCAGTCGCCTGGGCTACCATCCAGTAGTGCTGCGTCACTTCCCGGTCCAGAACCACAGACGTCTTCAACTCGCCTGCACGGGTCAGAAACGACACAAACAAATGAAATGAGGAAATTACACAAAGAAACGACATGAGGAAAGGACACAGGGAAATGACACAAAGAAATGACACAAGGAAATTACAAAAAGAAACAACATGAAGATAAAGCACAAAGAATCAACATGAGCAAATGACACAGAAATGATACAACGAAATTACACAAAGAAACAACATAAGGAAAGGACATGAGGAAATGACAAAGAAATGAAATGAGGAAATTACACAAAGAAACGACATGAGGAAACGACACCAGGAAATGACACAAAGAAATGAAATGAGGAAATTCCACAAAGAAACGACATGAGGAAAGGACACAGGGAAATGACACAAAGAAACGACATGAGGGAACGACACAAAGAAATGAAACGAGGAAATGACATGAGGAAACGACCAAAGAAATGAAATGAGGAAATGATATGAGGAAATGACAGAAAGAAATGAAACGAGGAAATGACACAAAGAAGCGACATGAGGAAATGCCACAAGGAAACAACGCAAAGATATGAAACAAGGAAATGACACAAAGAAGCGACATGAGGAAATGACATGAGGAAACAACACAAAGAAATTACATGGGGAAATGACATAAAGAAATGAAACAAGGAAATGACACAAAGAAATGAAACGAGGAAATGACATGAGGAAAGGGCACAAAAAAATTTAATGAGGAAATGACACAAAGAAGCGTGATGAGGAAATGACACGAAGAAACAACACGAGAAAATGACACAAAGTGACACAAGGAAATGACACAAAGTGACACAAGGAAATGACATGAGAAAAGGATGCAAATAAATGAAACCAGGAAATGACACAAAGAAATGACACAAAGAAACAACACAAAGAAATGAAACCAGGAAATGACACAAAGAAATGACACAAAGAAACAACACAAAGAAATGAAATGAGGAAAGGACACAAAGAAACAATATGAAGAAACAGCACAAAGAATCAACATGAGGAAATGACACGAGGAAATGACACAAAGAAATGACATGAGGAAATGACAAGGAATCGACACAAAGAAATGAAACGAGGAAATGACACAAAGAAACGACATGAGGAAATGACACGAGGAAATGACAGAAAGAAATGAAATGAGGAAATGAGATGAGGAAATGACAGAAAGAAATGAAATGAGGAAATGACACAAAGAAATGAAACGAGGAAATGACAAAGAAGCCACATGAGGAAATGCCACAAGGAAACAACACAAAGATATGAAACAAGGAAATGACACAAAGAAGCGACATGAGGAAATGACATGAGGAAACAACACAAAGAAATGAATTGAGGAAATAACATTAAGAAATGAAACAAGGAAATGACACAAAGACGCAACATGAGGAAATGACACAAAGTAATGAAACAAGGAAATGACACAAAGAAGCGACATGAGGAAACAACACGAGGAAATGACACAAAGAAATGAAACGAGGAAATGACATGAGGAAAGGGCACAAAAAATTTAATGAGGAAATGACACAAAGAAGCGACATGAGGAAATGACACGAAGAAACAACACAAGAAAATGACACAAAGTGACACGAGGAAATGACATGAGAAAAGGATGCAATGAAATGAAACCAGGAAATGACACAAAGAAACAACACAAAGAAATGAAATGAGGAAAGGACACAAAGAAACAATATGAAGAAACAGCATAAAGAATCAACATGAGGAAATGACATGAGGAAATGACACAAGGAACCGACACAAAGAAATGAAACGAGGAAATGACACAAAGAAATGACACAAAGAAATGACATGAGGAAACGACGCAAAGAAATGAAATGAGGAAATGACACAAAGAAATGCAATGAGGAAAGACACAAAGAAATGATATGCTGTTAATAGTGTGAAAACAAGAAGTCATCAGTGTGATGTGCACATCAGAGACACACTGATGAACAATTAACACACCCACGTGTTTGCAATTATATGGGTGGATATAAAAGCATGCGTAAAGTGATGCGTAAAATGGCACCAACGTCTGCATTAGTGTTGTTAGAGGACCTTGTAAATGGTGCAATCCGACATGAGCGTGTATTCAGGAAAACCAAGGATTACCAAGGCCACTGCTACTGCAGTTGCGCACAGAACTACAACCGGCCCAGAGTGCAACATGGCAGGGAGCCAAGGGTTGTCTGTGCCCACACAGTTGCTGCCCACGCTGGCCTTCCTGGCAAGAGGGGCATTTCAGTGTGAGCTGGCTGATCGGTTAGACATGTGCCAGTCAACCTTGAGCCATGCCAGCTGTGTGGAATGCAATCATCCAAATGTCATCCAGGTACATCACATTCCAACATTAAATAGCAATTTGCAGCGAGGACCGCAGATGCCATCACACGATGAAATTGTTTTGGTTAATAGGAAATAATTTGATTCCATCACGTGCACGATGGGGGAGGGGGGAGCTGCTTAGTGAGTATACCGTTTGTTTGTGTAATTGTTCTGAATGAAAACCAGCATGGGCACATTTGAGCATGTGCACATTCACATATGCTTTTTGTTATTACAACCCCAATTCCAATGAAGTTGGGACGTTGTGTAAAATGTAAATTAAAAACAGAATACAATGATTTGCAAATCCTCTTCAACCTATATTCAATTGAATACACCACAAAGATGAGATTTTTAATGTTCAAATTGATAAACTTTATTGTTTTGTGCAAATATTTGCTCATTTTGAAATGAATGCCTGCAAGATGTTTCAAAAAAGCTGGGACAAGGGCAACAAAAGACTGGGAAAGTTGATGAATGCTCAAAGAACACCTGTTTGGAACATTCCACAGGTGAACAGGTTCATTGGAAACAGGCAAGTGTCATGATTGAGCAAAAAAGGAGCATCGCCAAAAGGCTCAGCCGTTCACAAACAAAGATGGGGTGAGGATCAAGACTTTGTGAACAACTGCCTGAAAAAAATAGTCCAACAGTTTAAGAACAATGTTTCTCAATGTTCAATTGCAAGGAATTTTTAAATCGACTAAAGACTCACTTTTTTAGACTGTCTTATTAATCTAATTTGTTTTTATGTTTTCTTTGTAATTTCTTTTTATTCCACTGTGTTTTATCTTTTTATTGTGCTTTTCTTGATTTTAATTTTGATTTTAAATTACTTTGTGTTGTTATGAATTGTGTGAAGCGCCTTGGGGTGACTCTGTCATGAGTTGGCGCTATATAAATTAATAAATTTAAATTGAATTGAAATGAAATTGAATTTAGGGATTCCATCATCTACAGTCCATAATATAATCAGAAGATTCAGAGAATCTGAAGAACTTTCTATACGTAAGCAGCAAGACCGAAAACCAACATTGAATGCCCGTGACCTTTGATCCCTGAGGCAGCACTGCATTAAAAACCGACATCATTGTGTAAAGGATCTTACCACGAAGGCTCAGGAACACTTCAGAAAACCATTGTCAGTTAACACAGTTTAAAACACTATGAGCATCTGATGCAGATGGAAAAGCGCGATATAAATGCAGTCCATTTACCATTTCAGTGTGTGTGTGCACTGGTTCTGTTTCATGTTTATTGTAGTTGACAGGGCACCAAATAAAATAACCCTGCATATTTCCATTTCATTTACTTGATTTACTCCACTTCATCTGTAGCTCACACTCGGTAAAATTCCTTTTCTTACCGTGATCATTCATGTCCAAGGGCCAATTTAAATACATGCATATTTATATAGGGGAATGGAAAGGGAGGATCTTCGTGCGTCTGCACATGCACTCAGTTCCATGTTCAATGGGATGTACAAAAGGAATGTGCATGGATCCATGCATGCTCACACTTTAATACATTTGAATATTTTTGTGCCCACGCCAGTTTCTGGGTTTTGGCATACGCCATGTTTCAGTAGGAAATCCACGCAAGTCTTTGTACACGAGGACCCTGGTGAGTGGTTCATTCTGAAGGCTGCAGTGTTCATACCGGTTTCAGGGTCCATGCTGAAGTCCTCTGATCCGGGACCATATAATGAGTACTGGATCCAGGAACTGACACCAACATCAGTGTCTGTGGCCTCAACCCTCAGAACCACACTGTTGACCGGGACATCCTCCGGAATAGATGCAGAATACACGGCCTGTCAACACAAACACACAAACATAAAGACATCAACAAAAACACACAAACATGAAGACATCAACACAAACATAAAGACATCCACAAAAACACACAAACATGAAGACATCAACACAAACACACAAACATAAAGACATCAACGTAAACACACAAACAAAAAGACATCAACAAAAACACACAAATATAAAGACATCAACACAAACACACAAACAAAAAGACATCAACGCAAACACACAAACATGAAGACATCAACACAAACACACAAATATAAAGACATCAACACAAACACACAAACAAAAAGACATCAACGCAAACACAAACATGAAGACATCAACACAAACATAAAGACAACAACACAAACACACAAACAAAAATACATCAACACAAGCACACAAACCTGAAGACATCAACAAAAGCACACAAAGACATCAACACAAATATAAAGACATCAACACAAACACACAAACAAAAAGACATCAACACAAACACACAAACATGAAGACATCAACACAAACACACAAATATAAAGACATCAACAAAAACACACAAACAAAAATACATCAACACAAGCACACAAACCTGAAGACATCAACACAAACACACAAACAAAAAGACATCAACACAAACACACAAACATGAAGACATCAACGCAAACATGAAGACATCAACATGAACATAAAGACAACACAAGCATAAAGACAACAACACAAACACACAAACATGAAGACATCAACGCGAACATGAAGACATCAACACGAACATAAAGACAACACAAGCATAAAGACAACAACACAAACACACAAACAAAAAGACACCAACACAAACACACAAACGTGAAGACATCAACGCGAACATGAAGACATCAACACGAACATAAAGACAACAACACAAGCATAAAGACAACAACACAAACACACAAACAAAAAGACACCAACACAAACACACAAACATGAAGACATCAACGCGAACATGAAGACATCAACACAAACATAAAGACAACAACACAAGCATAAAGACAACAACACAAACACACAAACATGAAGACATCAACGCGAACATGAAGACAACGCGAACATAAAGACAACACAAACAAAAAGACATCAACACAAACAAAGACAACACAAACACACAAACAAAAAGACATCAACACAAACACACAAATATAAAGAAATCAACACAAACACACAAACATAAAGACATCAACATAAACAAACACACAAACCTGAAGACATCAACACAAACACACAAACATAAAGACATCAACACAAACACACAAACAAAAAGACAACGTAAACACACAAACAAAAAGACATCAACATAAACACACAAACAAAAAGACATCAACAAAAACACACAAATATAAAGACATCAACACAAACACACAAACAAAAAGACATCAACGCAAACACACAAACATGAAGACATCAACACAAACACACAAATATAAAGACATCAACACAAACACAAACAAAAAGACATCAACACAAACACACAAATATAAAGACATCAACACAAACATAAAGACAACAACATAAACAAACACACAAACCTGAAGACATCAACATAAACAAACACACAAACCTGAAGACATCAACACAAACACACAAACATAAAGACATCAACACAAACACACAAACAAAAAGACAACGTAAATACACAAACAAAAAGACATCAACATAAACACACAAACAAAAAGACCTCAATCAATCAATCAATCAATTTTTTTTATATAGCGCCAAATCACAACAAACAGTTGCCCCAAGGCGCTTTATATTGTAAGGCAAGGCCATACAATAATTATGTAAAACCCCAACGGTCAAAACGACCCCCTGTGAGCAAGCACTTGGCTACAGTGGGAAGGAAAAACTCCCTTTTAACAGGAAGAAACCTCCAGCAGAACCAGGCTCAGGGAGGGGCAGTCTTCTGCTGGGAAATGATATGAAAGAAATGATATGCTGTTAATAGTGTGAAAACAAGAAGTCATCAGAGTGATGTGCACATCAGAGACACACTGATGAACAATTAACACACCCACGTGTTTGCAATTATATGGGTGGATATAAAAGCATGCGTAAAGTGATGCGTAAAATGGCACCAACGTCTGCATTAGTGTTGTTAGAGGACCTTGTAAATGGTGCAATCCGACATGAGCGTGTATTCAGGAAAACCAAGGATTACCAAGGCCACTGCTACTGCAGTTGCGCACAGAACTACAACCGGCCCAGAGTGCAACATGGCAGGGAGCCAAGGGTTGTCTGTGCCCACACAGGTGCTGCCCACGCTGGCCTTCCTGGCAAGAGGGGCATTTCAGTGCGAGCTGGCTGATCGGTTAGACATGTGCCAGTCAACCTTGAGCCATGCCAGCTGTGTGGAATGCAATCATCCAAATGTCATCCAGGTACATCACATTCCAACATTAAATAGCAATTTGCAGCGAGGACCGCAGATGCCATCACACGATGAACTGGTTTTGGTTAATAGGAAATAATTTGATTCCATCATGTGCACGATGGGGGAGGGGGGAGCTGCTTAGTGAGTATACCGTTTGTTTGTGTAATTGTTCTGAATGAAAACCAGCATGGGCACATTTGAGCATGTGCACATTCACATATGCTTTTTGTTATTACAACCCCAATTCCAATGAAGTTGGGACGTTGTGTAAAATGTAAATTAAAAACAGAATACAATGATTTGCAAATCCTCTTCAACCTATATTCAATTGAATACATGAAGACATCAACGCGAACATGAAGACAACGCGAACATAAAGACAACAACACAAACAAAAAGACATCAACACAAACAAAAAGACAACACAAACACACAAACAAAAAGACATCAACACAAACACACAAATATAAAGAAATCAACACAAACACACAAACATAAACACATCAACATAAACAAATACACAAACCTGAAGACATCAACACAAACACACAAACATAAAGACATCAACACAAACACACAAACAAAAAGACAACGTAAACACACAAACAAAAAGACATCAACATAAACACACAAACAAAAAGACATCAACAAAAACACACAAATATAAAGACATCAACACAAACACACAAACAAAAAGACATCAACGCAAACACACAAACATGAAGACATCAACACAAACACACAAATATAAAGACATCAACACAAACACAAACAAAAAGACATCAACACAAACACACAAATATAAAGACATCAACACAAACACACAAACAAAAGACATCAATGCAAACATAAAGACAAAAACATAAACAAACACACAAACATAAAGACAACAACATAAACAAACACACAAACCTGAAGACATCAACATAAACAAACACACAAACCTGAAGACATCAACACAAACACACAAACATAAAGACATCAACACAAACACACAAACAAAAAGACAACGTAAATACACAAACAAAAAGACATCAACATAAACACACAAACAAAAAGACATCAATCAATCAATCAATCAATTTTTTTTTATATAGCGCCAAATCACAACAAACAGTTGCCCCAAGGCGCTTTATATTGTAAGGCAAGGCCATACAATAATTATGTAAAACCCCAACGGTCAAAACGACCCCCTGTGAGCAAGCACTTGGCTACAGTGGGAAGGAAAAACTCCCTTTTAACAGGAAGAAACCTCCAGCAGAACCAGGCTCAGGGAGGGGCAGTCTTCTGCTGGGACTGGTTGGGGCTGAGGGAGAGAACCGGGAAAAAGACATGCTGTGGAGGGGAGCAGAGATCGATCACTAATGATTAAATGCAGAGTGGTGCATACAGAGCAAAAAGAGAAAGAAACAGTGCATCATGGGAACCCCCCAGCAGTCTACGTCTATAGCAGCATAAATAAGGGATGGTTCAGGGTCACCTGATCCAGCCCTAACTATAAGCTTTAGCAAAAAGGAAAGTTTTAAGCCTAATCTTAAAAGTAGAGAGGGTGTCTGTCTCCCTGATCTGAACTGGGAGCTGGTTCCACAGGAGAGGAGCCTGAAAGCTGAAGGCTCTGCCTCCCATTCTACTCTTACAAACCCTAGGAACTACAAGTAAGCCTGCAGTCTGAGAGCGAAGCGCTCTATTGGGGTGATATGGTACTACGAGGTCCCTAAGATAAGATGGGACCCTGATTATTCAAAACCTTATAAGTAAGAAGAAGAATTTTAAATTCTATTCTAGAATTAACAGGAAGCCAATGAAGAGAGGCCAATATGGGTGAGATATGCTCTCTCCTTCTAGTCCCCGTCAGTACTCTAGCTGCAGCATTTTGAATTAACTGAAGGCTTTTAGGGAACTTTTAGGACAACCTGATAATAATGAATTACAATAGTCCAGCCTAGAGGAAATAAATGCATGAATTAGTTTTTCAGCATCACTCTGAGACAAGACCTTTCTGATTTTAGAGATATTGCGTAAATGCAAAAAAGCAGTCCTACATATTTGTTTAATATGCGCTTTGAATGACATATCCTGATCAAAAATGACTCCAAGATTTCTCACAGTATTACTAGAGGTCAGGGTAATGCCATCCAGAGTAAGGATCTGGTTAGACACCATGTTTCTAAGATTTGTGGGGCCAAGTACAATAACTTCAGTTTTATCTGAGTTTAAAAGCAGGAAATTAGAGGTCATCCATGTCTTTATGTTTGTAAGACAATCCTGCAGTTTAGCTAATTGGTGTGTGTCCTCTGGCTTCATGGATAGATAAAGCTGGGTATCATCTGCGTAACAATGAAAATTTAAGCAATACCGTCTAATAATACTGCCTAAGGGAAGCATGTATAAAGTGAATAAAATTGGTCCTAGCACAGAACCTTGTGGAACTCCATAATTAACTTTAGTCTGTGAAGAAGATTCCCCATTTACATGAACAAATTGTAATCTATTAGACAAATATGATTCAAACCACCGCAGCGCAGTGCCTTTAATACCTATGGCATGCTCTAATCTCTGTAATAAAATTTATGGTCAACAGTATCAAAAGCAGCACTGAGGTCTAACAGAACAAGCACAGAGAGGAGTCCACTGTCCGAGGGCCATAAGAAGATCATTTGTAACCTTCACTAATGCTGTTTCTGTACTATGATGAATTCTAAAACCTGACTGAAACTCTTCAAATAGACCATTCCTCTGCAGATGATCAGTTAGCTGTTTTACAACTACCCTTTCAAGAATTTTTGAGAGAAAAGGAAGGTTGGAGATTGGCCTATAATTAGCTAAGATAGCTGGGTCAGTGATGGCTTTTTAAGTAATGGTTTAATTACTGCCACCTTAAAAGCTGTGGTACATAGCCACTAACAAAGATAGATTGATCATATTTAAGATCGAAGCATTAAATAATGGTAGGGCTTCCTTGAGCAGCCTGGTAGGAATGGGGGTCTAATAAACATGTTGATGGTTTGGATGAAGTAACTAATGAAAATAACTCAGACAGAACAATCGGAGAGAAAGAGTCTAACCAAATACCGGCATCACTGAAAGCAGCCAAAGATAACGATACGTCTTTGGGATGGTTCTGAGTAATTTTTTCTCTAATAGTTAAATTTTGTTAGCAAAGAAAGTCATGAAGTCATTACTAGTTAAAGTTAATGGAATACTCAGCTCAATAGAGCTCTGACTCTTTGTCAGCCTGGCTACAGTGCTGAAAAGAAACCTGGGGTTGTTCTTATTTTTCTTCAATTAGTGATGAGTAGAAGATGTCCTAGCTTTACGGAGGGCTTTTTTATAGAGCAACAGACTCTTTTTCCAGGCTAAGTGAAGATCTTCTAAATTAGTGAGGACGCCATTTCCTCTCCAACTTACGGGTTATCTGCTTTAAGCTACGAGTTTGTGAGTTAGACCACGGAGTCAGACAATTCTGATTTAAAGCTCTCTTTTTCAGAGGAGCTACAGCATCCAAAGTTGTCTTCAATGAGGATGTAAAACTATTGACGAGATACTCTATCTCCCTACAGAGTTTAGGTAGCTACTCTGCACTGTGTGGATATGGCATTAGAGAACATAAAGAAGGAATCATATCCTTAAACCTAGTTACAGCGCTTTCTGAAAGACTTCTAGTGTAATGAAACTTATTCCCCACTGTGGGTAGTCCATCAGAGTAAATGTAAATGTTTATTAAAAAATGATCAGACAGAAGGGAGTTTTCAGGGAATACTGTTAAGTCTTCCCTGAAAACCATAAGTCAGAACAAGATCTAAGATATGATTAAGTGGTGGGTGGACTCCATTTACTTTTTGAGCAAAGCCAATAGAGTCTAATAATAGATTAAATGCAGTGTTGAGGCTGTCATTCTCAGCATCTGTGTGGATGTTAAAATCGCCCACTATAATTATCTTATCTGAGCTAAGCACTAAGTCAGACAAAAGGTCTGAAAATTCACAGAGAAACTCACAGTAACGACCAGGTGGACAATAGATAATAACAAATAAAACTGGTTTTTGGGACTTCCAATTTGGATGGACAAGACTAAGAGACAAGCTTTCAAATGAATTAAAGCTCTGTCTGGGTTTTTGATTAATTAATAAGCTGGAATGGAAGATTGCTGCTAATCCTCCGCCCCGGCCCGTGCTACGAGCATTCTGACAGTTAGTGTGACTCGGGGGTGTTGACTCATTTCAATCAATCAATCAATTTTTTTTTTTTTATATAGCGCCAAATCACAACAAACAGTTGCCCCAAGGCGCTTTATATTGTAAGGCAAGGCCATACAATAATTATGTAAAACCCCAACGGTCAAAACGACCCCCTGTGAGCAAGCACTTGGCTACAGTGGGAAGGAAAAACTCCCTTTTAACAGGAAGAAACCTCCAGCAGAACCAGGCTCAGGGAGGGGCAGTCTTCTGCTGGGACTGGTTGGGGCTGAGGGAGAGAACCAGGAAAAAGACATGCTGTGGAGGGGAGCAGAGATCGATCACTAATGATTAAATGCAGAGTGGTGCATACAGAGCAAAAAGAGAAAGAAACAGTGCATCATGGGAACCCCCCAGCAGTCTACGTCTATAGCAGCATAAATAAGGGATGGTTCAGGGTCACCTGATCCAGCCCTAACTATAAGCTTTAGCAAAAAGGAAAGTTTTAAGCCTAATCTTAAAAGTAGAGAGGGTGTCTGTCTCCCTGATCTGAATTGGGAGCTGGTTCCACAGGAGAGGAGCCTGAAAGCTGAAGGCTCTGCCTCCCATTCTACTCTTACAAACCCTAGGAACTACAAGTAAGCTTGCAGTCTGAGAGCGAAGCGCTCTATTGGGGTGATATGGTACTACGAGGTCCCTAAGATAAGATGGGACCTGATTATTCAAAACTTTATAAGTAAGAAGAAGAACTTTAAATTCTATTCTAGAATTAACAGGAAGCCAATGAAGAGAGGCCAATATGGGTGAGATATGCTCTCTCCTTCTAGTCCCCGTCAGTACTCTAGCTGCAGCATTTTGAATTAACTGAAGGCTTTTTAGGGAACTTTTAGGACAACCTGGTAATAATGAATTACAATAGTCCAGCCTAGAGGAAATAAATGCATGAATTAGTTTATATCATTCATATCAAACACACATTATATCATTTACCAACAGGGACTTAGAAGAGAGAGACCTAATGTTTAATAGACCACATTTAACTGTTTTAGTCTGTGGTGCAGTTGAAGGTGCTATATTATTTTTTCTTTTTGAATTTTTATGCTTAAATAGATTTTTGCTGGTTATTGGTGGTCTGGGAGCAGGCACCGTCTCTACGGGGATGGGGTAATGAGGGGATGGCAGGGGGAGAGAAGCTGCAGAGAGGTGTGTAAGACTACAACTCTGCTTCCTGGTCCCAACCCTGGATAGTCACGGTTTGGAGGATTTAAGAAAATTGGCCAGATTTCTAGAAATGAGAGCTGCTCCATCCAAAGTGGGATGGATGCCGTCTCTCCTAACAAGACCAGGTTTTCCCCAGAAGCTTTGCCAATTATCTATGAAGCCCACCTCATTTTTTGGACACCACTCAGACAGCCAGCAATTCAAGGAGAACATGCGGCTAAACATGTCACTCCCGGTCTGATTGGGGAGGGGCCCAGAGAGAACTACAGAGTCCGACATTGTTTTTTGCAAAGTTACACACCGATTTAATGTTAATTTTAGTGACCTCCGATTGGCGTAACCGGGTGTCATTACTGCCGACGTGAATTACAATCTTACCAAATTTACGCTTAGCCTTAGCCAGCAGTTTCAAATTTCCTTCAATGTCGCCTGCTCTGGCCCCCGGAAGACAATTGACTATGGTTGCTGGTGTCGCTAACTTCACATTTCTCAAAACAGAGTCGCCAATAACCAGAGTTTGATCCTC